>NC_092752.1:82789296-83092689 GCF_047496795.1 Chiloscyllium punctatum | reverse complement strand
AACGCAGCTTGATGCTAGTGCAGAGTAGGTAGACTTGATCAAAGAGTTTCAGGTGAAGTGGGAAGGGACCATAATGTAAGAGAATGTACTCTGTAATTTGAGAGGGAGAATCTGGAATCACGAAGGGGACACGAGCAGGGAAGAGGATGGAGCAGAAATGGCAGCAGATTCTGGGTGAAATTGAGGAAGCACAGCTGAAATTCATGCCTAGCATCTGCTTCTGGTCCCTGAAATAAACATCCTAGATCTGGCCCTCCACTAATGCTCATCAATTGTATCCTTGAGAGCCTTTGTTAACCATGTGTGGTTCACCTGCTTACCGAGTTCTTCGTTTTAAACAGAAACAATAATTACTGAGCAGTTTGGGATATCTGCTTGAATGTCTGCTCACATATACTCACTGACTTTCCTTTGGGTCTATTTTCACATTCCGCTTCAGACCAGACGTGAGGCAGAAATCCTCAAATTAGATGCCTGGTTCTTTTCAATCATTCAGGGGGAACTTCTGCCTGTGGCTGAGCACAAGATCAGCGGAGGCTGACTCCATTCTCCAAGTTTCTCCAACTCTGTTGTTTCTGTTTGACGATGTCACATTTCTGTGAGCTACGTCTAACGTGACCTCCTTTTCCATCAAACCAGAAATCCCCGAACTCTGGTGGATAGGGCCTTCAGCTATGACTGTCCCATCTCCCACGGTGTTGCCCTCAATCCGTCCCCTCCATCCCAGAAAAATGATAGATTCCTCCTTGTCCACACTTCCTCCTGCACGAGAATCCACATACACATATTCATCTTACGCCATTTCCACCATCTCCAGCAGGACAGCATCATCAAACACATCTTCCCCTCCCACCGACTGTCAGTATTTCACAGCGACCGTTCCCTCTGTGTGACCGTCCATCACCCCGAACGTTTCCCCACTCCCCCATCGCACCATCCCATGCAATTACAGAAGCTGCAACGCTTGACCATTCATCTCTTCCCTCCTCACTGTCCAAGGACCCAAACATAGCTTCCAGGTGAAGCAGCATTTCACTTGTGACCTTTCAATCTGATCTCCCGTCATTGCTGCTCATAATGCAGTCCCTTTATATTGGCGAGACCAAATAGAGATTGCTTTGAGGAACACTCCCACTCTGTCTGTAGAAATAACCCTGACCTTCTCATTGCTTCCCATTTCAATAACTTACTTTGCTCTCATGCTAACATTTCAGCCCTGGGCTGCTGCAATGTTCCAAGGCAGCACAACCCAAGGTCGAGTAACAACTCACTTTACAATTTCGTACGTTACAGCCTTTAAGACTTAATGTACAATTTTATTATTTCACAGTCTGACCCTATTATAACTGTTCTCCAATTTCCGTACAATCTCCCTCCTGACCTCCCTATGACCTTGTGTGGTTGTATCTTCTTTATCCTTCACTCAATAGAGAGAACCCCTTTTCCCCATTCACATCTTAATTTAAAGCTATTTCACGTGATCTTCTCGTTCACCACTACTAAAAGCATGTTTATCTTTTGCCACACCCTCTTTTACCCGTCAATCCACTCCCCACATCTGTCAACGGATTATAAAGTTTATTTTCCAATCCTTTTCAGTTCTGAAGAAGTGTCATACTGGACTTGAAAGGCTAACTCTGTTTCTCTGTCTCTGCAGATGATGCCAGACCTGTTGAGCTTCTCTGTAAATGAATAGGCTCAGAACAAATTATCAATTATACAAATAACTATGGATACTGGAAATGAAAATACAAAGATTGCTGGAGAAAATGGGAGCTTTGTAGAAGGTTCATTGGCCCTGAAAAATTAACTCTGCTTTCACTCCACAAGATGCTGCCAGACCTGCCGAGTTTCGTCAGCAATTTCTGTTTTTAAACAAGTTCTATGGACGTGTGTTAAAGCTGCTCTAAAGCCCTGCCTAACACGGACCGCCATGCACTGGGAAGTGACCGAGAATGTAAAGTGCACAAATTCCTTGATCTGAAACTGCATAAGGCTGGCATCACTGACACTGCAGAGCTCATAATCATGGTCAGGGAGAGAACCAGAGGGGAACACATTCATATCAAACACAGAAGATGGCATTGGGGGAATGGAAAAGATTCAGATGCATATGTTAAGGGATTTGAGTAAAGTAACAAATTGGAGGCGCGACACCAGGGAGCGACCCTCAGCAGAATGAGAATGGGAAAATGGAAGTGTTACCACATCAGAAACCAGGCTAAGACATTGAGTACAGGGCTGATGGGTGAACGGGTCTTGGTGTAAACTGAGGGATAGTCAGTAGAATTGAATTGAGCATATTGGAGCTCAAAGTGGGCATTCATGTGGTGCGGTAGAATCACAGAAGCAGCAGAATTGTATTCAAGTACAATCTGTAACATTTTCCCCAGGATGATCCCTCAGCCTACCATTACCATAAAGCTGATCTATGGTTCAGCGACGAGTGTGAATGAACATGATCGGGCCGGAACCATGTGTACCTAAACCTGATGACATTAAAGTTACCGCACTTGACTGGTTATATTCGCAACAGCAGGACTAACATCTGATACAGAGTACGAAATGATCCCAAGACTAACAGATCATATCGAAGTTGTGCAGTGCTGCCACATTCAGACATAAATGTCGATGTACTATTAAACAACTCACTGGAGGAGAGGACTCCACAAATATCGCCATCCTAAATATCGGGACAGTCCTGTACATCAGTGTAAAAGACATGCTTGTATTATCTGCACCGTTCTCAGCCAGAAGTGTTTAATTGATGATCCACCTCACCCTCGCCATGCTGCCCGCAGAATCACAGATGCCAGTCTTTAATCAATCTTATTCGCTGTATGTGACATGAAGAAACAGCTGAACACAGTAGATACGACAAAGGCAATGGGCCCTGACACAATTCCTGCAATAGGACTGAAGACTTGTGCTGCACAACAAGCCGTGTCCCTGGGGAAGCTGTTTCATTCCAGCTCCAAATCTGGCATCTCCCTGGCAATGTGGAAAATAACTCAGCTATGTCCAATCCCATAACATGAGAATAACTACAGTCTGACCATTTACCACGCCCTGAGTCCCATCGCAATAGTCACATTGGTGGGAGTTCTTTCTGGCAGATCTGTCAAGCAGCACAGAAATAACCAGCTCAGTGTGGTTTCAGATAGGTCCTCATATGGAGATGGTGCTGTTGTAGAAATATCACTGGATTACTAATCCCGACCAGGTTAATGCTCTGGCAGCCGGTGGAAGTTATAATTAATAAAATATCGAGATGTAAAACCTGGAGTTATGAACAGTGACCTTGAACCCAATGTCGATTGTAAATACCAATTTCCTTCCTCAATGTACTTTCAGGAATTGAATCTCGGGTGCTTTCCTGGTCTGGCCTAAAAGTGACTCCAGATACACAGATATGTGGAAAACTCTTAAATGGTCTCCGAAACGGCCAAGCAAGACACTCTATTGTATGAAACTTCTCCGAGGTCTTAAAGGATAAAGCCGCACAGATCACCCGTATCAACCTCAGTATTGGAACGGGAAACACTATCCTTTTGACCCTGCAGAGACCTCCTTCCTAACATCTGTGAGCTGGTGGCAACATTTACTGTGCTTTCCCACAGACTGTATAGAAACTTCGGGAAAGGAGTATGTCATTCAACACATTGAGCATCCTCCATTCCAGTTCATGGTGAAAATCTCCTCAATTCAGTTTTCAATACACATATCCTTTAGCATGTTTAATCATCAGAACACATAAAATAGGAACTACTGTACTCGCTTTGGTCCATAAATTTTGATCCTCCATTCGATATACAGAGTTTTATCCAATAAGGGGTGTTTATTCAACGCAATTTCGCTGCAACACAATTTGTGAATTGTGCCCCTTTCTTTATAAAGCGAGCTCCCGTTCACTGTTATGGGAGTCCGTCTCTGGCATCAGCTGAACAGCAAATCCCAGCCTCAGGATCCCTCTGTCTGCCAAATGCACCCTCAGTGTGTTCAGATAAAGCAGGACTGTAATCCGCTCTGCAAGCCTTGAAACTGTGCCTGAATGTGGGATGTGTAGTCTACATTTAGAAGGAATTTTATTTCAAACCAGGAGGGGAATATCTTAGAGAGAACTGGAATTCTGCATCACGTGGTCAGTGAGCCCACACGATTTCTGGTGAAGATCTTGGTGAAAATACAGTGCTGTAGTCAGTGGCTGTAGTGTTAAAGTGTGGCATTTGCTGCACTAATGCATTAAAATATACAGTTTAAAGATTTATGTAGCTTTTGCTATTGTTTGCTTTAGGCCGACTATTATTTTTGTTTTGAATTTTACTGGAAATTTTGGGTTTCGCACCGAAGCCACTTTTTCCCATTGGTCCCATGATTTATATTGCACCGTTAAGGAGTTAGGCTGGAAGCTAAAAGCTAGGACGGACAGAGTCGTCATCTCTGGGGTGTTGCCGGTGCCACGTGACAGAGAGGCAAAGAATAGGGAGAGAGTGCAGTTGAACACGTGGCTGCAAGGATGGTGTAGGAGGGAGGGCTTCAGATATTTGGACAATTGGACTGCATTCTGGGGAAGGTGGGACCTGTATAAACAGGACGGGTTGCACCTGAACCAGAAGGGCACCAATATCCTGGGGGGTAGGTTTGCTAGCACTCTTCGGGGGGGGGGTTTAAACTAATTTGGCAGGGGGATGGGATCCGGACTTGTAGTCCAGCAAGTAAGCTAGCTGTGTGTCAGGATGTCCAAGACTGTAGGGAGGCTGTGGAGAAGGTAGCACTGACAGGGACTACTTGCGGACACAGAGATGGGCTCAAGTGCGTATACTTCAATGCAAGGAGTATCAGAAATAAGGTGGGTGAACTTAAGGCGTGGATCGGTACCTGGGACTACGATGTTGTGGCCATCACGGAAACATGGATAGATGAGGGACAGGAATGGCTGTTGGAGGTTCCTGGTTACAGATGTTTCAGTAAGATTAGGGAGGGTGGTAAAAAAGGAGGGGGGGTGGCATTGCTAATTAGAAATGGTATAACGGCTGCAGAAAGGAAGTTTGAGGGGGATCTGCCTCTGGAGGTAGTATGGGCTGAAGTCAGAAATAGGAAAGGTGCAGTCACCTTGTTGGGTGTTTATTATAGGCCCCCCAATAGCAGCAGAGATGTGGAGAAACAGATTGGGAAACAGATTTTGGAAAGGTGCAGAAGCCATAGGGTCGTAGTCATGGGCGACTTCAACTTCCCAAATATTGATTGGAAGCTCTTTAGATCAAGTAGATTGGATGGGGCGGTGTTTGTGCAGTGTGTCCAGGAAGCTTTTCTAACGCAGTATGTAGATTGTCCAACCAGAGGGGAGGCCATATTGGATTTGGTACTCGGTAACGAACCGGGACAAGTGGTGGGCTTGTTAGTGGGTGAACATTTTGGTGATGGCGACCACAATTCTGTGACTTTCACCTTGGTTATGGAGAGAGATAGGTGCGCACAACAAGGTAGATTTTACAGTTGGGGGAAGGGAAATTAAGATGCTGTAAGACAGGATTTGAGGAGCATACGTTGGGAGCATAGGCTGTCAGGGAAGGATGTGGTGGAAATGTGGGACTTTTTCAAGGAGCAGATACAACGTGTCCTTGATATGTATGTACCGATCAGGCAGGAAAGAAATGGTCGTGTGAGGGAGCCTTGGTTGACGAGGGAGGTTGAATGTCTAGTAAAGAGGAAGAAGGAGGCTTACATAAGGTTGAGGAAACAAGGTTCAGACAGAGCAGTGGAGCGATACAGGATAGCCAGAAGGGACCTGAAGAAAGGGATTAGGAGAGCTAAGAGAGGGCATGAAAAATCCCTGGCGGATAGGATCAAGGATAACCCCAAGGCATTCTATGCG
Organism: Chiloscyllium punctatum; assembly: GCF_047496795.1. Classification (NCBI taxonomy): domain Eukaryota; kingdom Metazoa; phylum Chordata; class Chondrichthyes; order Orectolobiformes; family Hemiscylliidae; genus Chiloscyllium; species Chiloscyllium punctatum. Next base: position 83,086,814 of record NC_092752.1, on the reverse strand, counting down.
TATGTGAGAAACCTGAGAATGACGAGAACGAGGGTAGGTCCGATCAAGGACAGTGGTGGGAGACTGTGTATTGAGTCGGAAGAGATAGGAGAGGTCTTGAACAAGTACTTCTCTTCAGTATTTACGAACGAGAGGGACCGTATTGTTGAAGAGGAGAGTGTGAAACGGACTGATAAGCTAGAAGAGATACCTGTTAGGAAGGAAGATGTGTTGGACATTTTGAACAACTTGAGGATAGACAAGTCCCCCGGGCCTGACGGGATATATCCTAGGATTATGTGGGAAGCAAGAGAGGAAATTGCAGTACCGTTGGCAATGATCTTCTCGTCTTCACTGGCAACTGGGGTGGTACCAGGGGACTGGAGAGTAGCGAATGTTGTGCCCCTGTTCAAAAAAGGGAATAGGGATAACCCCGGGAATTACAGACCAGTTAGTCTTACTTCTGTGGCAGGCAAAGTATTGGAAAGGGTACTGAGGGATAGGATTTACGAGTATCTGGAAAGACACTGCTTGATTAGGGACAGCCAGCACGGATTTGTGAAGGGTAGGTCTTGCCTTACAAGTCTTATTGAATTCTTCGAGGAGGTGACCAAGCATGTGGATAAGGGTAGAGCAGTGGATGTAGTGTACATGGATTTTAGTAACGCATTTGATAAGGTTCCCCATGGTCGGCTAATGCGGAATGTCAGGAGGCATGGGATAGAGGGAAATTTGGCCAATTGGATAGAAAACTGGCTAACCGGTCGAAGTCAGAGAGTGGTGGTAGATGGTAAATATTCAGCATGGAGTCCAGTTACAAGTGGAATTCCGCAGGGATCAGTTCTGGGTCCTCTGCTGTTTGTAATTTTTATTAATGACTTAGAGGAGGGAGTCGAAGGGTGGGTCAGTAAATTTGCAGATGATACGAAGATAGGTGGAGTTGTGGACAGTGAGGAGGGCTGTTGTCGGCTGCAGAGGGACTTAGATATGATGCAGAGCTGGGCTGAGGAGTGGCAGATGGAGTTCAACCCTGCCAATTGTGAAGTTGTCCATTTTGGAAGAACAAATAAGAATGCGGAATACAGGGTTAATGGTAGGGTTCTTGGTCAGGTTGAGGAACAGAGGGATCTTGGGGTCTATGTACATAGATCTTTGAAGGTTGCCACCCAGGTGGATAGAGTTTGTAAGAAGGCCTATGGAGTATTATCGTTCATTAGCAGAGGGATTGAATTCAAGAGTCGTGAGGTGATGTTGCAGCTGTACAGGACTTTGGTTAGGCCACATTTGGAGTACTGTGTGCAGTTCTGGTCGCCTCACTTTAGGAAAGATGTGGAAGCTTTGGAGAGGGTGCAGAGAAGATTTACCAGGATGTTGCCTGGAATGGAGAGTAGGTCGTACGAGGATAGGTTGAGAGTTCTCGGCCTTTTCTCGTTGGAACGGCGAAGGATGAGGGGTGACTTGATAGAGGTTTATAAGATGATCAGAGGAATAGATAGAGTAGACAGTCAGAAACTTTTTCCCCGGGTACAACAGAGTGTTACAAGGGGACATAAATTTAAGGTGAAGGGTGGAAGGTATAGGGGAGATGTCAGGGGTGGGTTCTTTACCCAGAGAGTGGTGGGGGCATGGAATGCGCTGCCCGAGGGAGTGGTAGAGTCAGATTCATTGGCGACCTTTAAGCGGCATTTGGATAGGTACATGGAAGGGTGCTTAATCTAGGATAGAAGTTCGGCACAACATCGTGGGCCGAAGGGCCTGTTCTGTGCTGTATTGTTCTATGTTCTATGTTCTATGTTCTATGTTTTCTATAATACGTTATTCCGCAGGAACACAGCTGCCACAGTATTGGATAACTACGTGTAATTATTGCTGATTCTATATCTCCACACCAAACCCCTGCATTCTTTCCATCCCTTCTGTGTCTTGAAATCCTTATTTATATTCAGTACTTTAGCTTTCACAGCCTGATCAGGGAAATAATCCCCCAAGTTCACCAGTCTCTGAGTGCAGACATTTAGTCTCATCTCAACGCACTTTGGCCTGGCTGTACCCAACACTGTGAGCCCGTGTTTTGGACATCCCACCCAGGGGAATTATCATCCCTGCTTCCAATCTGTCTCGCCATGTCAGAGTTTTATATAGTTCACCCATTTTCCTAAACCTCATCGAATACAGGCACAGTCGCCCCAAACTCTGTTCCCACAACAATCCTGTCATCCCAGAGACCCGTCTGGTCATCCTTCGCTGCTCTCCCTCAATGTCAGGTTTGTCCTTTTTTAGTTATGGAGACCAAAACTGCACACAATTATCAAGATGGGATCTCACCAAGGGCATGGACCGCTGCAGTAATACGCCCTTACTCCTGGACTCAAATCATCCTGAAATGAAGGTCAGCACACCATTCATTTTCAACAAAATTGTGTATTCCCGTGACAGCTGAGCCTGCTCTAACCTGAGTAGGAACCTTACAACAAGCTGATAAAGTGTGGCTGCTGCTGTACATGGTCTTAGTGAGATCACTTCTGGAGTAATGTGCACAGATTTAATCTCCTCACTCAGAAAGGGTATTGGTATTAACTCAGATATTATTTCCTCAACTGATTTCTGCAATGAAAGTGTTAATCATAGAATCCCTATCGTGTGGAAGCAGACCATTTGACCCATCGACTCCACGCTGATCCTCCGAAGGCCATACCATACAAACCCCACTCCCTAACCCCCTTTCCAACTCAATCCCTGCAACCTAACATTTTCCATTAGTAATGCACCTAACTGGCACATCTAGGGACTTTGGGAGGAAACTGCAGTACCCGACATGCACCCTTTGAAGGCACAGGGAGAACGTGCATAATCAACACAAACAGTGACCCGAGACTGATACTGAACCAGATCTCTGGTTCTGGGAGGCAGCAGTGCAAACCACTGAGCTATCCACTGTGGACAACGCAACCTGCCTGCTCAATTCAACACTCGAAATGTGGCATAACAGCAGGGAGATTCCATAAGTCTCCAAGCTTGTCATTGGGCAACAGGATAAGGACAATGATATCTTGAGTGGCTTGGTCAGGAACAGGCGCAAGACTTGCAAGCCATCGTAACTATAGTGCAGGAACATCAGGAATACATTCAGTCCATCGTGTTAGTAAAGCAGGAACAGAATGAGTCCAATCAGCCACCCATGACTCTTACACAGCATTTGGAGCCGATCTTTCACAGCCTCGTGCCTATTTCACAGGAATTGAAACGGACTGTCGAGGTTATGGAAAGGGAAGAACTTTGAATAACCAACTTCACGCGGGAATGGAAAGGTATGAGCAAATGATTGGGACTGAAGACAAATTGTTCGAATCTGTTATTAAGGAATTAACAACAGGAGACTTTGAAAGTCAAACCACAATTCTTCAAAGTCGACATGATTGTATTAAGGATAAATCATGCTTGAATAATTTTGCTAACTTTTTTTAGTTAACAAATGTGACAAACAAGTTGAATAACGGGGATCTGAAAGATCTATTATATCTGGACTTCAAGAAGGCAATGCATAACATGCTTGACGAAAGATTAATATGCAAGACAAGAGCACATGGGGTTGGGACAATTTATTTGATTGGAGAGAAAATTGGCTAACCAATAAAAACCATGATATGGTGGTGCGAGCTTTGGACTTGGTTGAGTAAGGTATGGCACCAGGTTATAGACTGACGGGTTTATTTGAAAACACAACCTTTCATTGTCCTGCTCCTTCATCAGGTGTTAGAGAGAGAAGATCTGAGGCGCAATATTTATTAGGAAAAGATGAAATGGTTCTACAACACATGCACATAAATTGAACACATCTAAGATGGCTGCTAAATCTTAATTCGGCTATAATGGAGATGCAGGTTTTGATTGATGATTATGCAAATTCCAGAATTCCTTTCAACTCCTGCCTGGAGATACCTTCAGGTATTATCGATGTAAAGGAGGTGACCCCTCCAGTAAGACAACGTATGTTAGACATGGGGTCTTGTTTGGGGTCTGTATGTGTCTTCACCTGGAATCAGACTGGGTTTATTTCCAAATTAGGAGTTCATAAAATATCACATTGACTGACTGGTACAAGTTGTATATTTTTTGAGAACATATAATGCATCTGGAAATAAAAGCCAGCAAATGAAACTTCATCTCACATATTAGATACGTGTGTGTGTGCGTGTGTGTGTGTGTCGATGTGTCTGTGTGCTTGCATGCACGTGCGTATGTGTGTTTGAAAACAAGTTAGAGTGTCTGTGGGATGGAGAGAGAGTGTGTGTGTTTGTCAGAAAGTGAGGGTGAGCATGTGAGTCTTTGGGAGGGAGAGAGAGTGTGTGCGTGCGTGTGAGAGAGGGGTGTGTGTGTGTGCATGTCAGAGAGGGGAGTGTGTTTGTGTGCGGGGAGGAGAGGGTGATTTTGTATGGGTGTATTTAAAGGGGAGAGGGAAAGGACGTGTGTATCCTCGTTAAAACACATGCAGATTTAGCAGATCCCTTCCCCACACACACTCTGTGTTTTCAGAGCTTCCCGTCTCTGCAGTCTCTGCTCCATTTGTTGTTAATGTTGCAGACGCAGATGCTGTAACTACACTCCCCATGCTCCATACAGATTGGGTCACAAAATCCTCAAGTGTCCCTGAGTGTCTGAGGCAGCTCACAGTACAACCTCCAGAAAACCATCCCCAGCCCCTCCACTAACCTTTCCATAACAGGAGTCAGTCAGAAGCCCCTCAGCTCCAAGTAAGAGACCTGTTCCTTGACAATAATACTTGAGGCGTTTCCGCATGTGATGAACCGCACAATCATGTGAGAGGGACAAACACAGGCTTTCAGTGGTCAGGCACAGACCAAGTTTCAAAGACGTGTCTCAATACTGCTCAGACCCCCTTTCCAACTTGGAGAAACAGCCCGCCACATGCTATTTCATTGTTTCTGAGCTTCACAATGCCAGCACTCGATACACTCGGGAGCCAAAAAAAAACACCAGGGAAAGGTATAGAAAAACAAACAATTAATTTACTGATAACATGTTGTGCAAATATGGATAAGTAGACAGGGGAGTGGGAGTACCTGGAGAAGTGAGAAAATGGTGGGTCCAATCACAAGAATGAGAGCATTCAATAAATTTATTGTCAGATCAGTTGTAATGGTTAGTTACATCAAATTGTGAATCTGCCTCACTGAACCATCCCAGGCACCATAAACTGGTACAAGGGACCAGCCAAAATGGAAAGCTATGCAAACCATGCTCGTGGACTAATCTATAAACTGTTTTAACTGCCCAGCATGGGGACCATTGCAAACCTTTGCCAGTATATTGCTACTATACATGCACTATAGAAATGTCTTGCACGGAAAGATTTGTAACCCATGCAGTGAGTGACAGTCAATGGGCTCCCACAAATGTATGGCTCTGTATCACCACTGCCGAAATATAAGTCAAGAGACTGTTTGTGTATATGTGTGTGTGTGTGTGTGTGTGTTTGTGTGTGTGTGTGTGTGTGTGTGTGTGTGTGTGTGTTGGTGGCTGTAGGTTTGTAAATTGCTATTTGAGAGAGAATAGACATAGAGGAAATCAGCTTAAATGTGAACAACTGACAGGGCTTTGTGTCATTGACAGAGGGAGACAGAGGACCGTGTTATAGTCAGAGGTGACGCTGTGCTTGTGAATATTAAAGTAAAGGCATTGCCAGACCCAACAACAATATAAAGCAATCCGTGCAGGAATGATGGGATTTTGGTCTGCGTTTAGATACCAGCCATGGAATACCGACTGAGATTTGGTTAAGCAGCAACAGATCATTGGCTTTATTAGGACTGTGTTTCATAGCTGAAGGTTCAAACAGCAGATGGGATGATCCAGTGAAGTATATTCTGCAGTTGTCAATAGTTGAAATTAGGAATGGCCAAGATGTAGTGTCAGTAATCAGCTTGTGGCCAAATGGATCACCGTAGTTGTGACTCGTCTGTTTCAGCCTCACTTATTGGCCAGGGATGAGATGGAGTCAGAGGAAGGAAATGGAGTTTGCATCCAGAACAGAAGACAGTGACCTCGAGGCTTTCAATATTTAAATAGCAAGGGCATTGATGTAATGAATCCTGGTTCATACCTGAAAATGTGTAGGTCAGCCAACAAGGCCCAGTACCAGAACTAACGAAGGAGAGAAAGAATGAACAAGTTCACTGTTGTTGTTGTGGTTTGGAGCGAAAATGCTTACAGAGTAGAGTAAATGATAAGAACAGTAATATAGTCGCACATGGTTAATGCAAATAATAAATCAACAATGAACCTTACCAGGGACACCACAATAGCCAGGATAGGATAATAAAAATATTGAATAATGTAAAGTGCATATTTGAGCCGCGATGATAACGGCCACCAAGAATATGTGGAAATAATCCAAAAATAATAGGATAGCCTCCTGTCTATTGTTGGAACATTCCTGTCTATTGTTCTCAGATTATGATCCACTGTTGGAACTGTCAAGTCGAATGTTCTCAGATTCTGATCCATTGTTATAATATTCCAGTATGAAGTTCTCAAATTCTGATCCACTGTTGGAACTTTCCAGTCTAATATTCTCAGTTTCTGATCTCTCCTTCTCTCTGGAGCAGCCGATCCCCGTAGTGCTATCGGTGATGCACCTGCCCACACCATTAGGATAACATATTGAATTGAGCCCTTTTATCATGAAAAGATGGAAACCCTCAACTTGGATAATTAGAATCCATGGAGACTGACATTAGTCGCAGTCACCAAACAAACTGTTTCAGTTAACCAGTTCCTTACATCATTTTGAATATCACAATGAAAGGGAACATTTACTTGGTTTGGACGGAATGGATGAGGGTTGCTGAGGGGTAGACCATAAATTTTTCAATCTTTATAATCTGTCTTCCCTGCATGTGGGAGTATTGTGGGAACACTACACTGTTGTATACATTTCACCCTGTTTATAAAAGGAGACAGGTATAAAATAACAGACGAGCTGCATAAAATGTTTGGTGGAGACGTTTCCAGATACCTTTGTGTAATACTGCTCCAAGTTTGAAATTCCCTGTTATCAAGTCCTTTCCTAACCTTGTGACATCATTTAGAGTATAGAAACTGCTGCTCAGGAACAGGGAGATACAGGAGGTAGTCACTCAACTGCTCAAGACTGGGAAACAGGGACAGGAGGTTGACACTCAACTGCTCGAGACTGGGACACAAGAACAGGACGCAGTCTTTTAACTATTCGAGACTGGGACACAGAGACACGAGACAGTTTTTCAACTGTTCGAGACTGGGACACAGGAACAGGAGGTAGACACTCAACTGCTCGATACTGGAACACAGGAACAGGAGGCAGTCACTGAATTGTTCGAGACTGGGATACAGGGAAATCTGGAGGCTAGTGAGGTCCCAGTTTTCTGTCCCCCAGGAACAGGAGGAAGCGACTCACTAACCACCAGTCTGGGACACTGGGAGAAAAAGTGAAATTGGCTTGTTACTAAAAGAAATATCTGAATAAGTTGTATGAGCGAACCATTCAATCCTGCTCCAACATTCTTCAAAACCATGGCTGATCTGATGTGATTCCCTCATTCCATTTTACAGAGATTCCCCTCTCTGCAGCCTCCGCTCCAACTGTTGGTCATGTTGCAGATCCAGATGCTGCAACTACAGTCACCATGTTTCATCCAGAATTGGGTCAACAAAGCCTCTTGTCTTCATGAATTTCCACAGCAGCTTAAAACATAGCCTCCAGGAAACCGTCCCCAGTATTTCCACAAACGTACAAAAACTCGAGTTAAGTCAAATGTCTGTCAAATGCAAGTGAGAAGCCTGATCTAAATCACTAACATGTTACTGAGTACATGAGTAGCAGACAGTGATTAACATAGGCGTTCAATGGTTAGGCACAGAGCAAGTTACAAAGGAATGACTCAAAACTGCTAAAACCCCACTATCCAACATGGAGCACAGGGCAGGACACTGGGAAGTCAAAGAAAATGCAAGCAATGCTTTTTAAACATTGTTTCTAAGCTTCTTAGTGTTGGAAGTTGATGCTCTTGGGTGAGCAACATTCAAGGGCAGGAAAAGATATAGGACAGTTATTCACATTGAAACTGAACAATTAAAACTAGATGGTGGGGAAGCAGTTTAAACACCAACAACTGGAAGGGATTTGGGAAATAGACAGAGGGAGAGAAACTCTGAGTCAGTGTTATGGAAGGATAAGTTTGCAGGTTTCAGAATGCTGAAAAGAAGGCATTTAGATCATATCTAGCAACATAGGTTAGTATGACGGGAATATTGAATTAATAAGGTATTGCTGCAAGGTCAGATAGAGTCAGAGTCTCGGAGGTGTACAGCACAGAATAAGACGCTTAGTCTAACTCGTCCATGCTGATGGGATATCCCAAATTAAACTAATCACATTTGTCCAATGTCGATGTAAACCCTTTCTCTTAATGTACCCATCCAAATTCCATTTAGAAGTTGTAATTGTAAAAGTCTCCACCACCTCCTCTGGCAGCGCATTCAGCACATACACCGCCTTTTATGGGAAAAAGTTGCTCCTTAGGTCATTTTAAAATCTTTTCCCTCTCATCGGAAATCGATGCCCTCTGGTTTTGGGGAAAATAGACCGTGTCTATACACCCTATACTTGCTCTTCACGCGACAGAAAAAGAACCCAACCTACTAACACTCTCCCTATAGCTCCAATCCTGGCAACATCCTTAAAATCTTTAATGGCTCTCTTAAATTTTCACAATATATTTCCAAAAGGAGGGAGACCAGAATTGAATGCGGTACTCCAAAAGTAGCCAAAGTAATGTGCTGTACAGCAGCAACCCAATTCAAATAGTCAAAGCAGTGGCCAATAAAGGCAAGCATACCAAATGCCTTCTTCACTATCTTATCAAACTGCGACTCTACTTTCAAGAAGCTATGAACCCGCATTCCAAGGTCTCTTTGTTTAGCAACACGCCCCAGGATCTTACCATTAAGTGTATATGTCCTGCCCTGATTTGCATTTCCAAAATGCAGCACATCCCATTTTTCTAGAATAACAAAAACACCTGCCAATTCTCAGCCCATCTGCCCATCTGAACAAGATTCCATTGTACTCTGAGGTAAACCTCCATTGCTCTCCACTACACCATCAATTTTGGTTTCAGCTGCAAACTTAGTAACTATTGCTGCAATTTTCACATCCAAATATTTATGTGAATAGGGAAAAGTAGCGCATCCAGCACCAACCCTTGTAGCACACCAATGGTCCAAACCCTCCTGTTCGAAAAACAATCCTTCACCACCAACTTCTGTCTCCTGCCTTCGGGCTAAATCTGTATACCTATGGCTAGTTCTCCCTGTGTTCCATATGAACTAAAATTGTTAACCAACCTACCATGCAGAAAGTTGTCAAATGCCTTACTGAAGTCCATATTAACAATATATACCTCTGCCTCAACGAATCCTCTTAGTCACTTCTTCAAACATACTCAGTCAATTTAGTGAGACACAACTTTCCATGCTTCGAGCCATGTTGCCTATCACTTATCAGTCCTTGCTTTTCAAAATCCATGCAAACCTTGTGCCTCATACAACTTGCCCTCCACTGAAGTCAGGCTCACTAGCTTTTCTTTACGATCCTTCTTAAACATTATCAGCAATCGCACCAAGTTTGCAAGCCTCCTCTCTTCCAGCATCTCATCTGTGACAATTGACGATACAAATATCTCAGCATTGGGCCCAGCAATCACTTCACTCGCTTCCCTCAGAGTTCTAGGGTGTATCTGATCAGGTCCTGGAGATTTTCCCACCTTTACAGGCTTTACAAACTACAGCATCTCCTTCTCTGTCATGCAGGCACTTTTCAACATGTCACGGTTTATTTCCAAAGTTCTTTAGCTTCCATATCCTTCTGCACAATCAATACTGATGCACGAGAATGTTTAGGATCACCTCCATCTCTTGCGGTTTTGCACATCGGCAAACTTGCTGAGCTTTTAGTGGCCCAAAACTCTCCTGAGGTACTCTTTTGTCCTTAATGTATGTGTAGAGTCCCTTTCGATTCTCCTTAACCCTATTTGCCAGAACTATCTTATGTACCCTTTATGGCCTTCGGATTTCCCTCTTATGTATATTCCTAATGGCTTTAGAACCTTCTCAACAGTCACTTCAAATCTGGAATTAGCAACCAAATAAAGATGATGAATCCATTTTCGATTTTTGGAAAAAACAATCAGGTTCGCTGATAACCTTGAAGGAAGCAAACTGCCTCCTTACCAGGCCTGGGTTACATGTGATTCCAGACCGACAACAATGTGTGTGACTCGTAACTGCCCTCTGGGCAATTAGTGTTGGGTAATGAATGCAGGCTCAACCAGTGATATCCTCATCACGTGAATGAAAAAAAACACCTTAACTCCTGCTCTCTCTCTCTACCTGACATATGAATCCCTCTTATTTGTAACCTGACACTCAATTTCTCCAGTTCTCCAGCATTCCTTACACCTACCAGCCTTACCCTTCACTCTAACAAGAACAGACTGTCTCTGTGATTTTAACATGTCATTTTTGAAGGTTTCACTCTTCTCAGCTGGACCAGTAACTGCGAATATCTGTTCCAATCCCGTTTGGAAGTTCTTGCTAATATCATCAAAATTGACCTTCCTTCAATTTAGAGCATTATCTTTTAGACCCAGTTCATCCTTTTCCATCTCCATTTTAAAACTAGTAGAATTATGATTATGTATCCAAAAGTGCTTCCTCACTGATACCCCAGTCTCCTGCCCTGCCATATTTCCCAAGGGGAAGGTGACATTGCGCTCCTTCTCTGTGATGGAGAGCATTGGTCAAGCAGCTGCAGCGTTGTTACTGGGATTGGGCTCAACATTGTCTTCGTCTCTTGGTCTGAATCGAACAATAATTTATCTCAGTGCCATTTTCATTGAGTGTGACAGAGGGATTGTCTGCACAAGGTCAAGCTAGTTTCCTGGTGCTACCTTATCGGACTGACCTCATTAACTACCTCTCCCACCCCATGGTGTCCCTCTCATTCAATGCCAGCACTATTCTCCCACCCATCACGCTTGGAGGTACTCACCATCACACTGATACCATTGGATATTATGTTATCCCTGGTACTTGTGCCATCTTTAAGAGGCCAGTGGGCTCACAGTTGTGTTTTTCTTATTTTGGAGCTGGTTTGTATCGTTTACATCGAGTATGGCAGATAAGGGGCAATTACACCAAGGTTTGTCGACAGGCGCCCGGAGATCCTGGTGGATGGGCTAGTACAGAGGGGGATCCATTCTCTTCCCAGAGGGGGCTCACACTATCAGACACACCAGGCATGGTCTGAGCTCACCACCCAGCTCAGTGCAGTCCCTGCAGTCTGAAGAAATGCCCAGCAATACCGCACAAGCTTCAATAACCTTGCTCGCTTTTTCAGGATAAGGGTCATCGTATTCTCTCCGCTCCTTCATACTCACTGTGTATCTGCTGCAGCAGCGACCCAAAATAACGTTCATGCTCCACCACTCTCACTGCTGCTTGCAACACCTTCCCTCTCTCTCTCTCCCCATTATTCCCCCCCCCCCCCTCACACACACACACATACTAATAACATTCCATGGATACGACACTGTGGACTGACTCCCTCCAGACACCTCACCATATCTCCTCCCACCTACACCAGCACTAACAGCAGGGGTACCCACTTCCACCCGCCCTTTCCCCCATTCCAGGTGAGACAGACTCGAATAGACAGAAATTACCAAGCCTCATGTAGAGATTCAGAACTATCCACGTCCCTGAGTAAGAAGCAATATTCAGTGAAGGTCAATTCTCACTTTAAACTCACTGTCAGCTCCGTTTCCCCCCGGCACAACTTAGAAGCTGTGGCCCTGATGCCATCTCCCTTTTGTGTCGAGCTGGTACAAATGGAATCCCCATGGTCTCGGTGGGCAGGAGGGTGGGCTCACAACACATCGTCTCCATCACATCTCAGGAAGGGAGCACGGAAGCTTCCTCGTACACGTCCTTCTGTAAACAGCTCAGATACTGAAACTAATCTGTGAGATTTACTGTTCTCCCCACCTGTCCTGACATCTTCAATAATCTGTTCTCATATACACCCTGGGCCATCTGTTCCTGCACCTCCTTTATAACGGTACAACCTGTTTTATATTGTCTTTCAATGTCCTTCCTACTAAAGATCATCACCTTACACTGCGCTGCATTGATCCTCATCTGCCATACACCTGAACACTACATCAACATATAACTTTCCTGTTGGAGTTCCACAACGTCCTCAACAAACTTTACAATTCTTTCAGGTTTGGTATCTGCAAATATTGAAATTGTCCAACAGTTACACTGCACCTAAAAATAATGACACACACCAGACAGAGCGAGTGAAATATTGACACAATCTCCATGTCTGTATTCCTGTCAATGTATAGTGAGTGCCTCTATGTGTCTGTCGTCGTGTGTGTATCTGTGTGGGGCGGGTCTGGCAGTCTCTGTGGTGTTTAAAGTGATGTAGTATCCCTCGATATGAGTTCTGAGTATGGATTACTCGATCCAAAACGTCAACTTTCATTTTTGTCCAAAGGTGCTTCCAGAGCTGCTGAGATTTCTCTTGTTTTCAATCTCTGTTGCGCCCCCACCTCACTGTAATCGTGATGCTGAAGTGTGTAAACGATCAGGGATTCAGTCTGGTGGGAGAGAGGGAGGGCAGCGGCTCACAGCACAATCCAATCTGAACATTGATTGCACCAAACATACACACATACGCGCATTAACACGCGCGCGAACATACACACCCGCACATGCACATGCACAGACTAGGTTGGTTTGGAGAGGATTGTCATTGCACTTCGGCCCTCAGTGTGGAACATGTTCATGTGGAGAAATGTTAGCGCTCCTGCAATGTGGAAATGGTATTTCACTGGGTAGTATTTCCAACACACAGTATGCATATTAAAGCATATTTCCATTGCAATTATAACCAAGCAATTTCGAGTGAGCCGCTTTCCAAGGCGATGAGATTAATTTTAATGCACTTCCTTTAACTTGGAATTATTATTGTTTTAATCTTACAAATAATCTTACCTTTGAGAAAGGATTGAAAAGAACTAAACCAGACCAGCAGAGTGTGGGCTTGTATCACTTTAAAGAAAAGAGGGAAAGGGAGAGGAAGGAAGAGTGATTTTGACCCCGTCTCAGTGATTCACACCAAAAACATGAAGAGCTCCCATTGCACAGAGATGGAGAGACTGAGATCCACACACTAATGCAGAAACACATGAAACTAGCACAGAGAGATAGACATGCACACAAAGGTTAACAGAGACATATGTAGACAAACAGGATTAGACAAACACCAACAGAAATATGCAGGTACATATTTGAAAATACAAACACACACAGACTCATCGAGTTATACAGGGTATTTGCGTACAGGCCTATCGGACGATACAATCTATGTTGACCATAATCCCAAACTAAATCATTCCCACCTGCCTGTGCTGGGCCCAGATTTGTCCAAGTTTTCTCTTATTCTTGTACTTAACCAAATGTGTTTTAAAAACTATAACTTGACCCAAAATCCATCACTTCCTCAGGAAATTCATTCCCTACACGAACCACATGTTGTCTAAAAAAAGAATCACCTCACAGGTCGTGATCAGGTGGACCAAAGAAATTTGTAGGAAGCTAAGGAAGTGATTGCTGGGTCCCTTGCTGAGACGTTGTCATCATCAATAGCCACAGGTGAGATGCTGGAAGTCATGAGTTTGACTAAAGTGTTGCTATTAAACAAAATGGAAAGAAAAAGCCAAGAACTATAGATTGTGGAGCCTGACATCAATGGTGGGCACGGTGTTGGAGGGAATCATGAGCTTCAGGATTTACATGCATTTGGAAAGGCAAGGACTGATTAGGGATAGGCAAAAGTGAGGACTGCTGATGCTGGAGATCATAGTCTAGATGAGATTGGTACTGGAAAAGCACAGCAGGTCAGGCAGCATCTGACGAGCAGGAAAATCGACGTTCTGGGCAAAAAGCCTTTATATGGACAGTGAAATAGGGTTGTGCCTGGATAATCATGTCTCACTAATTTGATATTTTTTTTTGTTGCTTAGTAACGGAGAGGATTTATGATGGCAGAACGCTGGATGTGATCTATATGGACTTCAGTTAGGCATTCGAAATAGTTCCCCATGGAGACTGGTTAGCAAGGTTAGATCACATGGAATACGGGGAGAATTAGCTAGTTGGATACAGAACTGGCTCAAAGGTAGAGGACAGACGGTGGTGGTGGAGGGTTGTTTTGCAGACTGGAGGGCTGTGACCAGTGGAGTGCCACACGGATCGGTGCTGGGTCCGCAACATTTTTTCATTAATATAAATGATTACGATCTGAATATAAGACAGTTAGTAAGTTTGCAAATGACACGAAAAATTGGAGGTGTCGTGGCCAGCAAAGAAGGTTACCTCAGATTACGACGGGATCTTAATCAGATAGGCCAATGGACCGAGGAGTGGCAGACAGAGTTTAATTTAGATAATTGTGAGATGCTGCATATTGCAAAGGCATATCTGGGCAGGACTTATACACTTACTGGGGAGTGTTGCTGAACAACGTGATCTCAGAGCACTGGTTTATAGTTCCTTGAAAGTGGATTTGCAGGTAGATAGGACAGTGAAGAAAGTATTTAATATGTTATTGGTCAGTGCATTACGTATATGCGTTCGAAGAATGGATTGCGACTGTACAGGACATTGGTTCGGCCACATTTGGAATACTGCATGCAATTCTGATCTCCCTGCTCTATTGGAAGGATGTTGTGAAACTTGAAAGCGTTCAAGAAGGGTTTACACTGATTTTGCCATGGTTGGAGGGTTTGAATTAGAGGGAGAGGCTGAATAGGCTGAGCCTGTTTTCCCTGGAGAATCAGAGCATGAGGGTTGATGTTAGCGGTTAGTAAAATCATGGGTGCAACAGATAGAGTGAATAGCCAAGGTCTTTTCCCTAGTGTAGTGGAGTAAAAAACTAGGTGGCAAAGGTTTAAGGTGGGATGGGAAAGACAAAAATGGGTTCAAATGGGCAGCATCTTCATGCAGAGGATTGTCCGTGTGTAATGAGCTGTCAGAGGAAGGCATTGAGGCTGGCAGAATTACAACATTTAATAGGCATCTGGATGGACAGATGAATGGGAAGTGTTAGATGGAAATTGACCAAATGCCGGCAAATGGCATGAGAATAAGTTTGGCTATCTGGTTGGCATGGACACGTTGGACCAAAAAGTCTGTTTCCACGCTCTACAGCTCTATGACGCTATGTCTTTTAAGAAACTTCCCCCTCTTATCTTAAAACAATCCCCGAATCGAGGGAAAAGAGACCTAATATTCAACATTATCGATAACGTTCATGATATTATAAACCTCTACAAGGTTACCTCTCAGCCTCCTACGCTCCAGTAGAAAATGCCTGAGTCTGTTAAGCCTGTCTTTATAATTCAAACACTCCATTCCCAGCAACATCCTGATAAACCTTTTCTGAACTCTCCCGAACTTGATAATATTCTCTATATAACAGGGCGACCAGCACTGCACACAGACCTCCAGGACATGCCTCTCGAAAGTCCTGTGCAACCAGAACATAACACCCCAACTCCTGTACTCAAAGGACTGTCCACTGCTATTCGTCATTTATATAAATTGTTTGGATGTGAATATAGGAGATATAGCTAGCAAATTTGCAGATGACACCAAAATTGGAGGTGTAGTGAACAGTTAAGAACGTTACCACTGAGTAAAATGGAATCTTGATCAGGTGGGCCAATGGACTGCGGAATGGCAGATGGAGGTATATTTAGAAAAATGCGAGGTGCTTTTTGGAATAGCAAATCAGAGCTGGACTTACACACTTAATGATATAGTCCTGGAGAGTGTTGCTGAAAAAGATACCTTGGAGTACAGGTTCATATTTCCTTGAAAGTAGATTTGCAGGTAGATAGGATAGTGAATTAGGTGTTTAATATGCTTTCCTTTATTGTTCAAACCACTGAGTACAAGAGTTGGGAGGTCATGTTGCGAATGTGTAGGACATTGGTTAGGCCACTTTTGGAATAATGCATACAATTCTTGTCTCATCCCTATTGGAAAGATGTTGAGAAACTGGGATGTTGGCAGGGCTCAAGGATTTGAGCTGGAGAGAGAGCCGGATTGGCTGGGGCTGTTTTCTCTGAATCATTAGAGGCTGAAAGGTGAATTACAGAGGTTTATAAAATCATGAAAGGCATGCATTGGGTAAATATACATTGTCTTTTCCCCGGGGTGGGCGAATCCACAACTTGAGAGCATAGGTTTAGGATGAGAGGGGAAAAATTTAAAAGGGACCTCAGTTGCAATATTTATGCATAGAGGGTTGTACGTGCATGGAATAAGTTGCCAGAATCTGGTCAAATTAAAGTATTTAAAATACATCTGGATGAGTATATTAATAGGAAGAGTTCAGAGGGATATGGGCAAGAGTTGGCAAAATAGACAAGAATAGCTTAGGATATCTGGTCGACATGGACAAGTTGTATCAGAGGGCCTGTTTCAGTGCAGAACATCTTAATGACTCTATGTCTCTATAATGAAGGCCAACACGTGAAACGTCTTCATAACCACCCTGTCTACATATCCGTGCCTACTTCTCCAACCAAGATTCTCGCCCACCCTCTGATGACCCTTTCTCCCACCTCCAACACACCCCATCCACCTGGACACACCATGCTGGCCTTTTACCCGCCCTCGATCTCTTCATAGCCAACTGCCGCCGCGACATTAACCGCCTCAACTTCTCCACCCCTCTCACCCACTCCAACCTCTCACCATCGGAACGTGCAGCCCTCCACTCCTTCCGTTCCAACCCTAACCGTTCCAATCAAACAGGCAGACAAGGGAGGCGGGGTAGTAGTTTGGCGCACCGACCTTTACACCGCTGAGGCTCAACGCCAGCTCGCAGACACCTCCTCCTAATGCCCCCTTGACCATGACCCCACCTCCCACCACCACACCATCATCTCCCAGACCATACAGAATCTCATCACCTCAGGAATTCTCCCATCCACTGCCTCCAACCTCATAGTCCCACAACCCCGCACCACATGTTTCTACCTCCTGCCCAAAATCCACAAAACTGACTTCCCCGGCCGACCCATTGTCTCAGCCTGCGCCTGCGCCACCGAACTCATCTCTGCATCCCAACACTTCAACTCCCCCTCCCACTCCACCAAGAACATGCAGGTCCTTGGTCTCCTCCATCGCCAGACCATAGCAACACGACGGTTGGAGGAAGAGCGCCTTATCTTCCGCCTCGAAACCCTCCAACCACAAGGGATGAATTCAGATTTCGCTAGTTTCCTCATTTCCCCTCCCGCCACCTTGTCTCAGACAAATCCATCGAACTCAGCACTGCCTGCCTAACCTGCAATCTTCTTCCTGACCTCTCAACCCCCACCCCACTCCGGTCTATCACCCTCACCCTGACCTCCTTCCACCTATCGCATTTCCAACGCCTCTCCCCCAAGTCCCTCCTTCCTACCTTTTATCTTAGCCTGCTGGACACACTTTCCTCATTCCTGAAGAAGGGCTGATGCCCGAAACGCCGATTCTCCTGTTCCTTGGATTCTGCCTGACCTGCTGCGTTTTTCCAGCAACACATTTTCAGCTTTGTCTCCATATGAAGCAAACTTCAAAGAATTATGCCTGAAACCCTAGGTTGCTCTGTTCTACAACACTACCAATGGCTCAACATTTAATTGTTTTATTAGTTTGTTTTACCAAAGTACAATACCTTGCATTTATCAACATTAACCTCCATCTACAATTATTTAGCCCAGTGAGTGATAATACTGGGGAAGAAAGACTGGAAAGTAATCAGTTGCCTTGTATCATTTAATGGTTTCAGGAAGAGGGTGGTCACACATTAGAGGTGAGAAATGGTGATCGGTGTTTCAGGCCAGAAAGTATGTTCGTATTTGTCTCTGATGTTCAGTATTGATATCTATTTGAGTTCCTTCACAGTGCAGAGCTTGTCTACAGGATGTCTTTCCTCATATTGCAGACTACAGATAATAGGAGAAAGTGAGGACTGCAGATGCTGGAGATCAGAGCTGAAAATGTGTTGCTGGAAAAGCGCAGCAGATCAGGCAGCATCCAAGGAGCTGGAAGAGAGGGCTGAAGAAGTGATCATGCCCGAAACGTCGATTCTCCTGCTCTTTGGATGCTGCCTGACCTGTTGTGCTTTTCCAGCAACACATTTTCCGGCACTACAGATAATACCCATTTAAACTGGAAATAATAGCCAAGTATTTAAAGATGTTCATAGTTTATCTCGAAGGCAGAGCACATAAACTCGATATCCTTCAGTTGAGGCAAGTATGTTGCATTATGAGCAACATTATTATTCTAACTGGGTAATTTAGTAAAGTGAACCAGATTTCAATGAATCCATACCGATCTGAAAGCTGGCATTTAAAGTTAAAAGTTTGGGCATGGTTTACATCTTGTGTAGTCGGTAGTATCCTTGCCTCTGAGGCAGAGCTCTGGATTCTATTCCAATTCCTGAACTTGTCTGGTAGTGTTCCTAGCTCGAGACAATATTGTCTAGATTCTGGTGCAGCATGTCAGAACAGGCTGATGAACATACACACAGGAGAATAATGTTGTGACTTTCGGGTCGATTGTGGGGTGATGGTATTGTCCCTGCCTCTGACCCCAAAGGTCTAGGTTCTAATCCTACGAGAGGTGTTTTATAATATATCTGAAAGTGTTGACTAAAATGATTTTAAAATTGTGGTTTGATCACGGTGGAAGAAGTGTTAGTATTAAATTTCAGAAGTTAAGCCCCGGAAGCACAGACTCTGGGTGGGAGGCGCATTTGCACCTTCTAGAGGTTGATAAATTCATGAAGTGCATGGATAGGGGGTGAGTAGTCAAGATCTTTTCCCCATGTTTGGAAGTCCAAAATTAGAAGGCATAGACTTAATGTGAGAGGGGAAAGATTTTAAAGTGACCTCGAGGCAACTTTTTTCACTCAGAAAGTGGAAATGAACTGCCAGACGTCGTGGTGCAGGTTGGTCGAATTAAAACATTTAAAATGCATGCAGATGGGTATATTAATAGGGAGGTTTTAGAGTGATATGTGCCAATTGCTGGCAAATAGATTAGATTAGCTACAGTGTAGCACAAGTCCACACCAACCCTCTGAAGTGTTACCCACCCAGAACCATCTCACCACATTTACCCCTAACTAATGCACCTGACCTTATGTGCAACTTTGCATGGCCTATTCACATAAACTGCACAACTTTGGACTGTGGGAGGAAACCCACGCAGACACAGCGAGAATGTTCGAAATCCACAGAGTCACCTGAGCCAGCAATCAAACCCAGGTCCCTGGTACTGTGAGGCAGTAGCACTGAGCCACTGCACTCCCCCCACCCCCCCACCCCCAAAAGTAGGGCAAGATTAATTTCAGAAATCAGGTTTCTTTGTGTAGTTTTGTGATTTTTTTGTCAGTTTTAAAACCTGATAATTTTCACTGTGCAATTACTGAAACAAATTACAAAGTTACAGTCTGTGCAGCCTGGTTAAGAAAATTTTGAGTGGTCTAGCCTAGTCCATAACAACAGGCCTCCAGTCTGAAAAACATCCCTCCTCGAAAATGCTGTCTCCTGCTATTAGGCAAACATACACTGACGCGTACACAGACACGTACACAGACACACATACCCAGACAACCACACACACACACAGACACACACACGCGCACAGATGCACATACACAGATACTCCCACACAAAGACACGCACACAGAGACACACAGACACATGCACACGCACAGACACACATACACAGACAACACATGCACACAGACACACATAGACCAACAAAGAGACACACACACAACGACATACACACACACGCTCAGACACATACACAAAGAGACACACATGCATGCACGTGCCACACACTCACACATCTTAGCGTCTTTACGATATAACTCGATAAGTTATGATTAAAGACGGGCTCAAGGATTGTTATGAGAGGATAGTAGAAGTGGCTTGAAAAACATGTCATCCATGATCAATAGTTCAGTAGACTGAATCGGCCAAATGAACCTTTTTCTGCTCTAATGTTTTATGCTCTATGGTACATGCATTTGTCTGTGTTTGTGTTTGTATTTACATGTGCATGCGTGTCTGTGTGTCCATGTTTTTGGGTGTCTGTACTTTTGTGTATTTGAGTGTGTCTGTGTGTGCACGTCTGCGTGTATGTTTTTGAGTGTGTCTCTGTGTGTATGTCTGTGTGTGTTTGAGTGTGTCTATATATTCTTATCTGTGTGTGTGTCTGCATATGTTTGTGCTCAACATTATGTTTAGAAATGGAAATATCAATGTACATTTTTGTAACTTCTATACTGTTTGTCATTCATCTTTCCATCATAGCTTGAGGAACTTTGTTTCCATCATGAATTTGTTATTTTAACAGATGAAGGAAATCTACATGACTTCTTCCTACGACGACCCTGACCTAATATACGACCTATATCATAGGCCATATCATCAAACTGGTTGCACCGATAATTTGTTGTGACCAATGGAGGAGAGGCAGTAGAAAAGAAAACAGTTACTCAACAACACAGGGAACTCTGGACCGGTGAGCCTGACATCAGTGGTCGGTGAGTTGTTGGAGGGGATTCTGAGGGATAGGCAATTGCATGAATTTTCAAAGGTAAGGATTGATTTGGGATAGTCACCATAGCTTTTTGCATGAGAAATCGTGTCACACTAATTTGACTGAGTCTTTTAAAGAGGTGACAAAGCAGATTGATGAAGGCAGTGTTGCGGATGCTTTCCATCTATACTGGAGCAATTCTTCGATACGATTCTGCATATTGGTCAATTTAGTAAGGTTTGGTCAAATGAGAAACAGCGCACCCAAGCCAATTGAATAATAAATTAGATTGAAGGTAGGCGACAGTTGTTGATAGAGGATTGCTTTTCAGTCTGGAGACTTGTGAACAGTAGTGTACCACAAGGATCAGTGCTGAGCCCACTGCTTTTCGTCATTTATATAAATGATGTGGATGTGACCATAGGTGGTAATGGTAGCAAGTTTGCAGAGTATTCTAAAATTGTTGGTGTTGTGGGTAATGTAAACAAAGAGGCAAACAAATATAAACAAAATTATCTCAGAGTGCAATGAGACCTCGATCAGATGGGGCAATGGGCTGACGAGTGGCAGATGGTGTTTAATTCAGATAAATGTGAAGTGCTGCATTTTAGAAAGCAAATTGGTGTACTTAATGGAAATGTCTTGGAGGATGTTGGTGAGCAACGAGAGAGAGAAATGTAGGTGCAACGCTCCTTAAAAGTGAACAGGATAGTGTTTGGCATGTTTGCCTTCATTGGTCAGAGCACTGAGTTTTGGAGTTGGGATTCATGTTACAGCTGTACAGGATGTCAGTGAGGCCACATCTTGTAATACTGTGTGCAGTTCTGGTCTCCCTGCTGGACGAAGGTTGCTGTGAAATTTGAAAGGATTCAGAAAAGATTTACAAGGATGTTGCCAGGTTAAAAGAGTTTGAGCTATAAGCAGAGGCTGAAAAGGCTAAAGCGGTTATCCCTGGAGAATCACGGACTTAGGGCTGACCCTATAGAGGCTAATAAAATCATAAGGACATGGATTTTGTCAAAGGACAAGGACTTTTTCCCAGAATAGGGGATTCAAAAATAGAGGGTATAGGTTTAAGGTGCGAGGGGAAATATTTTCGATGGTACTTCATGGGAATGATTTCATACAGAGGGAGGTGTGCATATGGGATTATCTGCCAGAGGAATTGGTGGGGTCTGGCATTTGATGATATCTGAATAAAGGGCATAGAGGAATATGGGCCAAATGCTGGCAAATCAGACCTCGATCCGATTGGGATTTCTGATCAGTACGGAAAAACTGGTATGCTACATGAACCTATAATTGGGATGAGGAGACATTCAAAACAGGCATTTCATGTGGGAAATCTCTTCCAGACAGGTTTGAGATGCCTCTTTGCTTACATTGATTCAAACCTGAGTTTGTTAAATATTTGACAGAGAAATGAGTCATGGGTAATGGGATACAGACAGGAAAGTAGGTCTGATTCCAAAACCTGATCAGCCACATTCTTAGTGCCTGGTGGAGAAGGCTCAAAGTGTCTGATGACCCACTCCTACTCCTCAGTCGCATGTTTCTGTGTTCCCTCAAACCTGTTAGACTGGAGCAGTTAGAGGCTACTTACTGCTATACCCTGGTGCACAGAATCAGAGGAGATCATTCAGCCCCTCAAAACTGTCACACACAAATTGGGCTGGTTTGGAAAATGTAATTGGAAAAGCGAGACTGGTACGAAAGTGGTCGCTCACCCCTTCCTGCAACTTATGTTTCATTTGCTGGTCATGTTGTAGACCCAGTTTCACTGTGAATACATACCCCATACCTCAACCAGAGATCGTCAAGACAATCTGGCTACATTAAATAACAGAGCTTCCAGGAAAATAACACCCTCTACTTTCCAATAATAGAATGTGAGGACGCCACTAAACAGGGGTATGTCAATCATCCACATGCCCCGCCCCCCCCCGCCCCCAAGCATGTCTTCATCCACGAAAAGATCATAAGGTCTCCTATCCTCTTTCATGTCCAAATTTTCACAGCCGTCACCTCTGACTGGTCAAAAAGCACTCCCTGCCACCACACTGTGACCTATTAATATGAGCAAAAAATACGAACACAATGGGTCAGAGAAGAGTGACCAGCCTGACATCAAGACAGAATTTAACTGATGTTGGTCTCAAAGAGCCTGAGCAAGATTGCACTCAATGGGAATGAGTTGTAAACTCCCCTGATTAGAGTGATTTAAAGCATAACGCACAATGATTGTGGTTTGTGTACAAAATTCCATGCAGTCCTGGACATGTCTGCAAAAGATCCTAAAGGTAGCTTCCTCAGCACCAACATCTTCAACTGCTTCATAAATGTCTTGCTCAAACCATAAGATTAGAAGTGGGGGTGTTCACTGAAGATCACACAATATTCAGGAAACATGTCCCCCTTCAGCTCCTGAACTAGTCAGTGTACATGTGCAGCAAGACCTGGACAACATTCAGGCTTGTTCTGTTGGAAGTATCGGTAACATTCATGCAACAGTGCTACTGGACGTCGCACATTTCCACAGTTTAAAGGAAGCGATTATTCAGCGCCTCACGCTGGCTTCACATCATTCAGCTCAATGAAATTACTGGAGTAGTGCAGAGATAGCCCATTTAGTGCCTCTAACCAAATGCACAGGAAGAGAAGGAGTCACGTGTTATGGATGACAGCAGAGCTCCTCAAAAAATATTGGAAGGCGTTGGCCTAGACGCTATTAATAATTAAGTGTTCTGATACAGTAATATCCCATAAACATGTACTTGACAAAAAGGAAAGATCAGACACAGATTCTCAGATGCAGTTCTCCAATCGAGGAGGGAAAACAAATCACGTGAAAATTTAGACAGCGTTGCAGCCAGGAGAATTCCATTGAAGCTTTCAATTCTATGGAGACCCCAATAGCTTCTGATATTACTGAGAAACCAAAACTCTTTTTGTAATGTGACTGCCAGAACTGCCCACAGTATTCTATCTATGGCATAACCAATGGCATGTTTAACTCATATTATGTCGCCTCGATGAATAAACACTATGCCTACAGTCCCGTGTGATTTCTGAAGTCGCTATTGCCCACTGTCCAGTCACATTCACGGATGTGTGGAGAAACACCCTCTGACCTCCACAGTGTTCTGCTATTCATTGAATTCTTCCCTGTCTGGCTCCTTGTTCCAAAGTGTATCACCTCATATTTATCAGGGTTCCATTCCATCTGCCAGTGATCTGACCATATGACCATTCCACCAGTATGTCCCTGTAACGCAAGGCCTTCCTCCTCACTGCCAACCACCTGGCCAATCTTTGTTTCAAGCACAAAATTACTTATTACACTCAGTCCCCACCCCCCACCACCCCCTCCACATTCACATTTACATCATTTATGAATACCACAAATAATTAGATACACTGCACTGCTCGCTGTGGTACACCACCAGGCACTGGTCTCTCTACCACCTTTCCAGTAACTTGGGAACACATAGCTGTTCTCCAGTTCTCGAGCACCTCCCTTGTGTGGTCAGATTCGACTTAAACATTTAGGTCAGGACATTTCCTCTCTTGTCTCCAACATCATCCTGCGACACAACTCATCTGAACTTTACATCATCCAAAACCATCAATCCCAACTTGCATCTTCTATCAATCTGTTCGAAAGCTTCCCAGTCCATCTTCCTGAATTCTGTACCTGCATCCCCCTTCTCCCAACTGAAACAGATGTGAAGCTCTCATGTCACAGGCTATCAATGTTCCCCAGTTTCACATACTGATTAACCCCTGGGTTTTGAAATGGATCCTAATTTTTCCCTGGTTATTCTGTTCAGCTTGATGTTTTTGTACAACATCTTAGGTTTCCCCTAACTTGGCCTGCTGCACTTCTCCATGCCCCAGTGTTAGTCAGTCTGCAGTGGGTGAATTTTCTAAGCTTCCCTGAGATCGCCTCTCATTCTTTGAAACAGTACAGAACACAGGTATAATCTCATCCACACTATATGCAATCTGTGCAGAACGCCTTTACTTCGATATTCTAATTTCTGTTAAATGAAGGCCAACTTCACTGTTACCCTTCCATTTCCAAAAGTCGCCCCGAACCACGTTGGTTCAATTTTATTTGCTATTCACTTGCTGAACTCTTAACCATCCACCTGAATGTCGAACTATATCACATCCAATAGTCCTCCATTGTCTTCCCCTACAAGAAGCATCTTCTGATGTATTCCTGATGAAGGGCTTTTGCCCAAAACGTCGATTTTACTGTTCTTCGGATACTGCCAGAACTGCTGTGCTTTTCCAGCACCAGTCTAATCTAATCTCTGGTTTCCATCATCTGCAATCATTGTTTTTACCTAAGGAACATCTGCAAACCATTTCAAAAAATGTTTGTTAACATTGATTATTCGCGTGAGATCCAAGATGGCGGCGATCCAGTAGGCCTGCCCTGCTGAGCTCTGCACCAGAACCAAGACAAAGTGATGCATTCACCCGCTCTTTCTTCCCTATTGTTGTAACATCGGTCGTTTTTGATCCCCAGTATTGCTCTATGCCATTTAAATTGAGTAAGGTAAATGACGAAGGGAAATGGATCACAAGGATCACAATTGGAAGGGCACTGCAGCAATGGATACGCCCTCAGCTGTGACGTCGGCCTCTGCGAACGTCCCAGGGAACTTATCTGTGGAGTAGAGCCTGGTCTCGGAGTTCAGAGCCTGCGAGAGAACATTGTTTCAGCGATTGAGGAGACCCGAACCAGGCTGAAACTGATATCAGCCAAGCTGCAGAAGTAGGACCAGGAGACCCAGCATCTCGGGCCGTGCATCGTCGAGGTGGAACTGTGGACTGCAGCTATGGAAACCACGGCAGAATCCTCGGTGGGTCGGGTCTAAGCCCTGGAATGGTAGGTAAGTAGAGTAGGTCAACGACCTCGAAAATCGGGGCCGTCAGAAGAACATCAACCTGGTCGGCCTGCCGAAACGAGAAGGCCAGCTTGTCAGCTTCTTGGAGCAATGGCTCATCCAATTTTTGAAGCTGGAAGTCAAGGGCAGACTGGGTACGGGTCGAGTGGACCCACTGGGTTGCAGTGTGCAAGACCGGACCAGACCAGCGCCCCCACCCAGTCCAAGTGCAACTCCAGCACGATAGAGTAAAAAAAAAGTGCTGTAAGCTTCTCGAGTTCTGGGGAAGGATCCATAGGCTCTGATCGACAAAGGATCACGAATTATGTTTTTCGAAGACCTTTCTACAGCTGTGATCCGTAAGAGGCAGGCCTTTGATAAGGTAAAAAGGAGCCTGAGGGATGTAAATATTCTGGTAAGATATCTGGTAATATTATGTTTCAGCCATGGAGGGTCTGTGTATAATTTTGACTCACCGGAAAACTCAAAGGACTTCCTGTACACATTAAAATAGACTGGCTGGTTCAAATAATATGCACAATTATGTTCTCTTTGATTTCTCTGGGGTTTGCCTGGTGTACCTCCTTTTTTTTAGTATGTGCAAGTCCCACTTTTCCCTTTTTTCTCTCTTCTCCTTTCTTCCGCCTTTCCCATTATCCTTTGTTTTCCTACCATTTGCTTTTAGTTTCTCTCGGGAGATGAAGGGTGTGATTTTCTGGACTTTAAGAAATACCAACGAGGTTCCCTGCAATCGGATGTGGCTGATTGAGCTTGCAAAGAACTGGGGTCAGTTTGGCTGGACATTGAGGCATCCCAGGCAAAATGTCCCCTCATTAATTTGTTGTTAGTGGGCAAGACGAGGACTGTTATGGACCATTGCAGAAATCCAATTGTCCTTAGAATACTTAAAGCCTGGAAAATAATGCGACAAAGTGAGGGCAATTTACAAAAATAAACTTCCCCTTTTATTCCCATTGTAGAATTGGTAGGATCCTAGCTGGGATTGATGGATTATGGCTTTCGGCTCTGGGAGTCCAGAGGAGTTTCCTGTTTGGGAGAATTAATTTGACATGGTGCTCATGATGGTTTTCAAGCAGCTGAGTCAGAAATATGAGTTATCTTGAAGGGGTCACTTTCGTGACTTTAAGATGAGGAATTTTAGACAGAAAAAAAAGTACATTAATGGTTAGTCCCCAGAGGTCGGAAATGGAGAGAAGAGTGCTTCGGTCCACAGGTGCTTGCTCGGTCAGCACACTCTACCATTTATTAAGAGGTAGTGTCTCAAATGACATAGAGCAGCTCCATGGAATCTGGGCTCAGGAATTGTGGGTGGAGATCTCACCAGAGTAGTGGGAAGATATTTAGGAGACCGTAAGGAAGATTTCAATTTGCAATGGACGTAGGCTATGCAGATGAAGGTACTCCACTGGGTTTAATTGACACCCGAGCAGCTTGTCAAATTTAAGACAGGAGCGTCCCCAATATGCCCCAAATGTACAATAGATGTTGGTATACTTACTTATTGCTTGTGATCATGCCACAAGCTTCGTAGATATTGGTGCACTATAGGAAGTGTTTTGGAAGAGGTTTTGGGAACCGAGGTCAAGGCAAATCTGGGTCCCCTCTTCTTGGGTTCGCTGAACCTTCCCTCTTTGGACTTTCATAGGAATAAATTGTTTAGTAGTCTTTCATTTTGGGCGAGGAAGAACATTCTGATGAACTGGGTTCCAGGAAACCTCCGAGGACTCTGATCGTGGTGGAGCCCACCCCCCTGGACTTCCTTACGAGTATGGGCACCCGAAAAATGAACATTGTTATCGGACGTGGCGGCCTAATTTCAACCAGATATACATGGTTTTATTGGCTATATTGATCAGCACATTTGTGTAACAGTGAGGTCTCTGAGAGGAAGAATTCTGAAAATAATACGGGTCTGGCAACACATGCTACCGGTGATGGGGAGCTTTGGTAGGAATGTGCTGGGTGTTGTAACTTCATGTAATTTAATTTAATTTACCTTGGTTCAGCTCGGTTTAATATATGTTTTGTTTTGATTTTGTTTTGATATCAGCCCATTGGTTTTTGTGCACAGGGAAGATAAAGAGTCCATCCAGCAACTCATGCATCTTACACAGCAACCAGAGGAGGTCATTTCACACCATGTGTCAATTATATAGGATTGTAGGGAATTATGAGAATATATAGAGGTGAGAATGCAAGCTTACCACTTTCACGATGGAATATAAAGTAGTGAGAAAACTGCTGGAATTTAAGAAAATTGTTAAAATCGATTATTCAGGGATTAATGAAAGGACATTTGCCGAGTCAAGCTGCAATCCATCAGAATCGACATAATTTTACAAAGGATGAATCGTATTTTCATTATTTATTTGAGTCTTTAAGAATGTGAAAAGCAATCTGCATAATGAGGATCCTGGAGATGTAAAATCAGGACTTGTGGAAGACATTGAGTAAGGTGTGTACTAAAGATCAATCTGCAGAATAAGATCGCAAATGGTTAGAAGTAATTTATTCACTTGGATGTAGGATTGGCGAAACAAAGAATTGCAGTGAGATAGAATAACTGGTTCATTTTCTGTTTCCAAAATTACCGTAGGGCTCAGTCCCCAGGCCCCAACTATTAGCAATCAATACTATCACTTATTTGAGGGGATGGACATGCTATAATCAGTTTTTCAGAAGACACTAACTCAGGTGATAAATTGTAATGAATGGTTCAGGATAGGTTTGGGCCATTATTTGGCAGATGAAATGAAACAATGAAAAGTATGAGGCGCTTTTGGTCGGTGTAACAGAAAGGCAACTTACTTTCCAAACAACGGGAAACTACAGAGTGCTTAGGTACAGAGGGATCTGGTATCTCCTCACCCATATCACAAAAGACACAGATGCAGGTGTAGCAGATAATGAGAAAGGCAACTGCAAATTTGTATTTATTTCTGAAAGAATAGATTATTAAGCGAGGGACGTGTTGCTGCAATAATGCCAGGCATTTGTGAGATCGCAATTGAGTACTGTGTACAGTTTTCATATACTGACTGCAGGAGAGATGTAATTTCCATGGAGGCAGATCAGAAGAGGTTTACTAGACTTATTCCAGAGATAAGGAGTTTGTCCTCTGAAGAGAGATTGAGCAATTCAGGCCTATACTCTCTGGAGTTTAGAAAAATGGGAGGTGATATCTCTAAGGACAGGACAATGATAAAGGTGATTAATACTTTCGACATGCATTGGGTATTTCCTCATGTGGGGCAATCTACAACAAGAGATCATAGTTTTAGGATAAGTGGAGATGAATTAAAACAGTGATGAGAGAACTTCTATCAAGATCAGTGTAATTCACTGTTCCAGATTGCAGTGGATGCCGGGATATTGAGTAACTGAAGGGCTATGGAGAGTGGGCCGGAAAGTGAGACTGAGACCGAGATGACATCAGCCATGATTATATTCAATGGTGGAGCAGGCTGATATCAGATATGATTGTATTCAATGGTGGAGCAGACTGACATCACATATAACTGTATTCAATGGTGGAGCAGGCTCATATCAGATATGATTGTATTCAATGGTGGAGCAGGCTGACATCACATATGACTGTATTCAATGGTGGAGCAGGCTGACATCACATATGACTGTATTCAATGGTGGAACAGGCTGACATCATTCATGATTGTATTCAATGGTGGAGCAGGTTGACATCAGATATGATTGTATTCAATGGTGGAGCAGGCTGACATCAGCCATAAATGTATTCAATGGTGGAGCAGACTGACATCAGAAATGATTGTATTCAATAATGGAGCAGGCTGGAGGGGGTGGAATGCTGACTGATGTTCCTCGTCCTTTTTCAGCCCTTCAAACGTGTTACAAAGGAATGAGGGAGGACTGGTTATCGGACAGAAAGCAAGCACTCCGGATAAATCAGATTTAATCAGTTTAAAAGAATATAACCATTAGGGTCGCGCAGTGACCAGTGCAGGGTCCTCAGCTATTTACCATCTATATCAATAATCTAGAGGAGTGGAGCAAATGTACTGTAACTAAGTTTGCCAATGGAACTAAGATAAGCAGGAAAATAAATAATCAATGGAAGTTGTAGAGTCTGTAAATGATATGGACAAGTTAATCAATGAATAAAAGTTTGGCAGGTGGGATTTAACGTCATATATGATCTGTCATTTTCTTCCAGCAAGAACGGCAGGCAGTATGTTACTGAAATACAGAGGGATTACAGGACTTAGTGATACCATGTGTACCGGAGGGTTCATTCTGAGCCGTTCAGACATGGCAAGTGTTTCTCCATCACCCTGATCGTCTGCTGCCTGATGTTCCCAGCGGGCCTATTGTTTTCAACCACCATACATAAGGTTGAGGAGGCAAGGGTTAGACAGTGCTGTAGAAGCTTGCAAGATAACCAGGGTGGAACTGAAGAATGAACTCAGGAGAGTTAAAAGTGTGCATGATAAAGGCTTGGCGGGTAGAATTAAGGTAAAACCTAAGATGTTCTACACTTATGTCAGGAACAAGAGGATGGCTAGAGTAGGGCTGATCAGTGATAGTGGAGGGAAATTGCGCCAGGAGTCGGAGGAGGTAGGGGAGGTTCTTAATGAATGTTTGCTTCAGTATTCACTAATGAGAGAGACATCGACGTTTCTGAGGACAGTATGAAACAGGCGGATATGCTCGAGCAGGAGGATGTGTTGAAAAGTTTGAGAAACACACGGATAGATAAATTTATTTGGCCAAACAGGATATGCGCTAGGATACCAAAGGAAGCGAAAAGAGATTGCTGCGCATTTTGCGATGATCTTTGCATCCTCACTGAACACTGGAGTCGTGCCAGATGACAGGAGGCTGGCAAAAGTTAATGCCTGGTTCAAGAAAGGGAATAGGGATAATCCTCGGAATTATTGATTAAACAGTCTTACACCAGTGACGGGCAAAGTATTGGAGAGGATTTGAGAGACAGGATTTCTGAATACTCTGACAATTATAAATGATTAGAGACAGTCAACATGGCTTTGTGAGGAGCAGGTCATGCCTCATAGATCTTATTGAATTCCTTAAGGATGTGACAAAACACATTGATGATTTGAGCAGTGGATGTGGTATATATGGATTTTGACAAGGCGTTTGATAAATACAGGCACTGTAAGCTCATTCACAAGATAAGGAGGCATGGTTTACAGGGAGGTCTGGATGTCTGGATGCAGAATTGGCTGGCCCACAGAAGACAGAAGGTGGTAGATGGAACAGATGCAGCCTGGAGCTTGGTGACTAACTTGGGACCTCTGCTCTTTGTGATTTTTTTATAAGAGTTGGATGACGAATTGGAAGAGTAGGTTCATAGTTTCGCTGATGTCACGAACTTTGGTGGAGTTGGTGGTTAGTATGGAGGGCTGTTGTAAGTTGCAACAGGACATTGACATAACTGAGCTGATGAATGACCTATTGAGATAAATCTGGAACTAGAGATCTTGGGGTCCATGTCTATAGATCCTCAAAGTTGCCATCCAGATTGATGATGTTGTTTAGAAGGCGTATGATGTGTTGGCTTTCACAGTCCGGGAGATCAGTTTCAGAGCTGTGAGGTTATGCTGCAGCTCTATAATCCCACTGTGATGAAGTTGAATGCTGTTCTGCATTGAGAGCTTGCAAGTACTTGTCATATGACTAGCTAATATTTTCAAAGTATACTTGACTAAAACTATATAACAGATATATTGAGATTTGATTGCTCTTTTGACAACTATTCGAATTTAAACAATCAAGTTGAAATTATGACCCACTACACTAAACCCAATCGATTTAAAATTTATTATTTTACCAACTTCAAACCAAGGAGATGAGCTGATGTTGAGGGAATAAAGAGGCACGCATTTTGGAAGTTAGACATAGAATAAACTGCCATCGTGAGAGTCTACCATGACCAACATTCTCTATGCAAGATTCATTTTTTGGACGACAAACCCTTGCATTAAAAGACTGAACATAACCCAGGGAGATATTCAATGGAAAGAAGGAGGGAATTGGAGACTACAGCCACTGTCTGGTTTATGCAAATTTAATGCAGTTTTTCTTGAATTGGAAGATTATATTGTTCAAGGTAGAGGAAGATAACAGTTCAGAGAAAGGAAAGCTTAGAGTTGGGAAAACTGTTGTTGTTCAATATTCACTTTTAGAATTAAGGAATACATTGAAATTATTTCCTGTTAAGTAGTGTAATTTGTGAGCTCTCTGTCACTCGACTTTAACAGATTATGAGCGAGGTGAGCTTTTCTGAGTGTTTGGTTTCATTAGACAGAAGGGTACATCGCCGTGTGCGTGTGCATCTGTGTATCGGTATTTGTGTATGTGTGCCTGTAATTGTAGGTGCTATTGCATCACTCTCCGTGTGTGTCTGTGCATCTATGTTCATCTCTGTGTGTCTCTGCATGTCTGATTTTGTCACTGTGTGTATCTGCGTTTCTGCATTCATCGCTGTGAATATCTGCATGTCTGTATTTGTTCCTGTGTGTATCTGCGTGCCTGTATTTGTGTCTGTGTGCAGCTGCATGCCTGTATTCGTCTCTGTGTGTTTCCGACTGTCTATATTCACCTCGATGTGTATCTGCATGTCCGTATTCATCTCTGTGTGTATCAGCGTGTCTGGTTTTGTCTCTGTATATCGGTTTATCTGTGTTCAACTCTGTGTGTATACGTGCATCTGTACTCATCTCTGTTGGTATCTCTGTGACTTTATTCATCTCTGTGTGTAACTGCGTGTCTATATTTGTCTTGTTGTGGATCTGCGTGTCTATATTTGTCTTTCTGTGTATCTGTGTGTCTATATTCGTCTCTGTGTGCATCTGCATGTCTGCATTCATCTCTGAATCTGTGTGTCTGTATTCATCTCTATGTGCATCTGCGTGCCTGTATTCATCTGTGTATGTCATTAATTCGTCTCTGTGTGTATCCGCGAGCCTCTATGTGTACTGCGCGTCTGTGTTTGTCTCTTTGTGTATCTGTGTGTCTGTTATCATCTCTGTGTGTAGTTGTGTGTCTATATTCGTCTCTGTGGGCATCTGTATGACTCTATTCGTCTGTATGTATCTTCGTGTTTCTGTGTGTATCTGCGTGTTTGTGTTTGGCTATGTGTGTATCTGCATGTCTGTATTCATCTTGCGTGTATCTGTGTGTCTCTATCCATCTCTCTGTCTATCTGCGTGTTTCTGTGTGTAACTTCGTGTCTGCATCCGTCTCTGTGTGCATCGATGTGCCTACATTCATGTCTGTATCTGCTTGTATGTATTCGTCGCTATGTCTATCTGCATGCCTGTATTCATATCTGTACCTGCATGTCTGTGTTCGTCTCTAAATCTATCTGCATGCCTGTATTCATGTGTGAGTATCTGTGCGTCTGAATTTTCTCTATGTGTATCTGCGGGTCTGTGTTTGTCTCTGTGTGTATCCATGTATCTGTATTCATCCCTATGGGCATCTGTGTGAGTCTATTCGTCTTTTGTGTATCTGCATGTCTATATTTGTCTCTGTGAGTAACTGCGTGTCTGTATTCATCTCTATATCTGCGTGTCTGTATTCGTCTCTATTGTGTATCTGCGTGCCTGTATTCATCTCTGTTGTGTATCCGCCTGTCTGTATTTGTCTCTGTGTGCCTGTATTTGTTTCTGTGTGTCGTTGCACGTCTGTATTCGTCTCTCTGTGCGCCTGTGCACCTGCATTCATCTCTGTGTCTCTGTATTTGTCTCTTTGTCTGTTTGCCTGTCTGTTTTCATCTCTGCGTTTTGTCTGCGTGACTGTATTCGTCTCTGTG
This sequence comes from Chiloscyllium punctatum, assembly GCF_047496795.1. NCBI lineage: Eukaryota > Metazoa > Chordata > Chondrichthyes > Orectolobiformes > Hemiscylliidae > Chiloscyllium > Chiloscyllium punctatum. The sequence continues at coordinate 83,053,361 of NC_092752.1, read as the reverse complement.
TGTATCTGTGTGTCCATGTGCACAGAGGATCTGTCAGCCTCTCTGGTGTTTAAAGTGATGCAATGTCCCCCTCTGCTGGCCTTCCCAGTCCTCTGCGTTGACAGCAGCGCAGGTTGACAACCATCAGGGAATTCATTCTAGGAGGGAGGGGGAGGGAGTCAGCTCATAGCACAATCCAAACTGACAGAACCATCTGCACATGCACACATAGAGTTTGGTATATGGAGGATTGAGATCGTACTGAGCACCCTTAGAGTGGAGAATATACATGTAAAGTTATGTATATTGTCCCTCTGCAATGTGGAAGTGATTTGTCTTTGAAGATTACTCATGACACAGAGTGCACAAATTAAAGAGTATTTCCACCGCAAATGCATCCAAGTAAGGTTGACGGAACTATTTGAAAGTCAATGCAATGAATATATTGCACGTTCATTATCTTGAAATGTTTTACAATATACTCCTAAAAGTTGTAAATGAAGAAAGATTGAAAAGTCCTGAAACTGACACAGTGCTGGTGATAACATCTCAGAAACGATATCGCTAGGTATCAGACGAAACTGCTCTGTGCTTCCTAAGGCGTTATGTGAAAAACCAAACAGCCATGCAATGTGAGAGATTGACAGTACTTGATATCCTCTGAAAGAAACAAAATAAATCTGACACGAGTGCAAAGGTATGGGAAGGCGAGCAGAGGGTGGCATTGTATAACTATAAACTTAACAGGGACAGATGTAGGGCTGTGGGGGATGGTGAGGGGTTGATCTCAATTTCAATGGATTTACCCCAAAAACGGCAAACCTCGTCTCACAGAGATACACACAAACATACACAGACACATTAAACACACAACACATATACATACAGTTATGGACACACAAACAAACACACACACTCCTGCACACAGTTGCTTTGAGATAAGTTGAATAAGCTTTTCATTAATTCGGGAATCAATGATCATTTGGCGAAGGCAGGAGAATGTAGGTAAGAATAATTTCAGCTGTAATCAAATGGCACAGCAGATCCAATGGGCTCAGTGACCTGATTCTGTTCCATTTCCCTATTTTCAGGAGACAGTCGCTTTCAAAGGTTGAATTTGAATGCAGATTACAGGGCTAAAGGTAGGATTCTTGGCAGTGTGGAGGAACAAAGGGATCTTGGGGTCCACGTCTATAGATTCCTCAAAGTTGCCAAGGCCCTCAAGGTGATAGGGCAGTTAAGAATGTGCATGATGCGTTGGCTTTCATAAACTGGGGGATTGAGTTAAGAGCTGTGAGGTTATGCTGCTTAGACCATAGGGGCCTGGTTAGACCACACTTGGAATATTGTGTTGAGATCTGTTTACCCCATTAAAGGAAGGATGTGGAACCTTTAGAGAGGGTGAAGACGGGAGTTCCCAGCACGTTGCCTGGCCTGTAGGGCATGTCTTATGAAGAAGGTTTGAGGGAGCTTTAGCTTTTCTCATTAGAGTAAAGAAGAATGAACAGTGACTTGACAGAGTTGTGCAAGATGATGAGAGGCACAGATAGGATGGATAAGTAGAGCCTTTTTCATAGGGTAGAAATGGCTAAAACGAGGAAAACATAATTTTAATGTGATTGGAGGAAGGTTTTGGGAGATGCCAGAGGCAGGTTGTTTACACAGGTAGTGATAGGTGCGTAGAAGGCACTGCGAGCAGTGGTCGTAGAATCAGCTACGTTAGGGTTATTCAAGTAACTCTTGGATAGGCACATAGATGATAATAGGATGAAGGCTCTGCAGTTTAGCTTAATCTTAGAGGAGGATAAAAGGTCGGCACACCATTGAGGGCTGAAGGGCTCTTACTCTGCTGTACTGTTCAATGTTTGCTGTTCTTATATCTTGAACTCTTGTGAAAATATTGTACCTGGAATTCCTTTAACTTCAGTGGAGGTTAATCTGGTCAGTATTTGATTGTCAAGGGTTAATGGAAATTTGGGGAGGTTTGAGGTGGGGAATGGTCTATATCTGTTCATCACCGTTGTGTCAAAAGAATGATGATAGGTTTGAGGTGAGCTCATTTGAGAATAAGGGCATTCCTATTTCAGACTGAGAAAGGGATGTTCCTTTCTCTTTAGGATTGTGTGGTCTGTGTTCTTCTCATGCCCAAGGAGCAGTGAAGACTGGGTTAATGAAAACACTCAAGGAGGAGTTATATAGATCGTTGATGAACAAGAGAATCAATGTTTGTTGGGAGCAGACGGGAAAGGAATGCTTAGTTACCATCACATCAACAATGTCCATTCTGAATTGTGCAGCAAGCTCGAGGGGCTGAATGGCCACCTGCTGCTCTTTCTTCATGTGTGTTCACTCACTCAACCTCGCAATGCTGTTACAGAAGGTGAGGAAGATCGCATTCAGCCATTCTGGATCGATTCGATGAGACATGAGGAGACCTTTCTGTCCCTCGAAGAATTTACAAAGGAATAGGATGAAGCTATTCAGCCATTTCAGTACATTACCCAGCACAAGAGGATTCACACCTATTTTCTAGATTGTTACACAGAAAAGAGGGAGCCCTGGATAACTATCAGGAAATAGATAGTCGGGAGAAATATATAGATTTTCGGGTTGGAAATTTTTAACTTGGTGAAGTGCCTCAGAGATCAGTGCAACATCAGTAAAGGTTGATTTACTGCATCTGTACAGGGGATGTCTGAGTCGACATCTGATGTATTGTGGGCTGTGATGATTCCATAAACTGAAAAATAAAAATACGCAATCACATTAGAAGCTTTGCAAAGATGTTTCACTGTACTTGTTCCTGGAAAGAAGGCCTTATTCTGTCATACAGCACAGAAACAGACCCTTCGCTGCACCATGTCCATGCCGCCCAGGTGTCCTAAATTAATCACAATCCATTTGCCAGCACTTGGCCCATATCTCATAAAACCTTCGTGTTCACTCAAATGGCTTCATTCAAATGGCTTTAAATACCGTAGCTGCCCCAGCCTCCAACGTTTCCTCTGGCAGTTCATTCTATACACTCTGTGAAAAGTTACCACTTTTGTCCCTTTTATATCTTTCTCCCCTCACCTTCAATCTATGTGCTCTAGTTTTGGACTGCCCTACGCTAGGAAATTGTTCTTGGATCTTCACCATTTCCTTGCTCCTCATGATGTTATAAACCTCGATAAGGCGAGAGCACTTCAGGATTGAGAACGAGAGGCGTTCGTATTGAACTGTATAAGATATTTAGGAGAATATGTCTGGTGCATAGCCTGTGGACATTTTCTCTGGCATGGGAGTCTAGAACTGAGGATTGAAATTTAAGAAAACAACATGCATATGTTATATACTCTTAAGGAAACAAGTACTATGAAGACATGATTTTATTGGACAAAATATGAGGACACATACAAACGTATCTTCATTAAAACTCCTACAGGTAGCAGAGAATAGGGACATAGTCATACAGTTCCGAGAATGTTCAAGGAGGCCTCACGTAGTCCAATTTGGTGTTCAGATAACATTATTGTATATTTCTGCTCCGAGATGGAGAAAATACAACATGCTGGAAAAGCCACTGCTTATTGCTCCCTCTCTTTTCTTGTTCTTTCTCGCAGAAATGTATTGGAGGGAAAACCGTTCAGTCATCGTTATCATCCATATAGGATTACTGTTGAGGAACCATTGGCATCTCACTACTACTTAAATTCAACCGTATTTCAGCCAATTCCGACTGTTTCAGGAATAAATCCTGCTTGTGTGAGCAGAACAAACTCAGGGGCATAATAACATTAAATTATTTTACTTTTGTCTTGAGTTTAACTATTGTTTGGACAAAGCTTTTTCAAGCTGATATTTTGCAGAGTTTTTTTTCCTGCTTGTATTTAGGCATGTGTATGTGTGTGTCTGTGTGCACTTGTGTGTGTGAGACACTGTGTATGTCTTAGTGTGTGTGTCTGTGTGTATGTTGAAAGATAAATATTAATGTAAATATTTGTCCAAACTGTTTGCGATGTATTTTTGCATCTTAGCATTGAGCAACTTTGCTTTGGTGAATTATTTTTGCAAATGTAAGACATCGAGATGACTTGTCCCCAGCAAAGAACCTGATCTAGTTTGAGACCTATATCATTGGTCATATCACCAACTGGGTTACATTTAAAATTTTTCATTATCAATGGAGGAACGCGACTAGAAGATGAAACAGTGGTCCGTCCAACCCCAGTCTGAACAAGGCTGAGGAGAATTTCACAAAGGGTTGTTTGAGTGGGAATGCTCTTATCCAGAGGTTTGTGCTGCCTGTGTGTTTGCATTTAGTCAAAGCATTAACATGTTGGACAGTAAAGGTCAATGAACTACAGATATGGAAGTGGGGCTGAGAATACATCCAGATCAGTCACAATCTTACTGCCTAGTTGAGAGGGCTAAAAGTGTCTAATGACACACTCCTATTCCTCAGTCCTAAGTTCCTATGTTCCATTCAGTTCTTCAAGACTGCAAGACAGGAGCATTTGGAGTTCATTTATTCCGATAACCTGGTGCACAGAAACAGAGGAGACCATTCAGTGTGTGAAGACTTGAGAATGTAGCGCTGTAGAAGCACAGCAGGTCAGGCAGCATCCGAGGAGTAAGAGAATCGCCGTTTCTGAGCATAAGCTTCTGCCCGAAACTTGGTTTCAGCAGAATACAAGGACACCATTCAATCAATTGAAACTATTGGACAAAAATAGGGGGAGCCAATTCAGACCCTCCTGCCTATTACACAAGGAAAGGAGTGTAGTCAGCACATCGAGATGATAAACAGGATCGGAGTCGCCAAGTCAGGTCCTTGAGCAGCTTTCAGATGATCAGGAGGTGGCCATTCAGCCTATCGAACCATGTGTACCGAAAGAGGAAAGTGTCTTTGATGCCCCAACATAACAAAGAGTGAAGCAGAGTCTTCACAGATAGACTGCTCTATGTTGTTCCTCCTGGTTCCTTCGCTCGTTGGACATATGTGTCACTTTAACTTGGTTTGCTGAACGTGAGGGGGAAAAGTGAATAGTTTGTGCCAAGTCTCAAGGAAATGCCTTCTATCTCCGAGAAAACATTATTGCACTCCTATAGAGGTCAGAAGCTGGTGGGAATGGCGAACTATTTCAGGAGTAATGCACTAAAGCTGCTGATAGATTTATGAACAGTGCAGAGACACATATCAACTGCACATTGAGACGGTGAGAATTCATTCAGAGCCTGGAGCTCCCTCTCAACCAGCATGGGGTCTCCACACTGAAATGTGAACTATTGGGAATTACATATCATGGGGAAAATGCAATTTCACGCAAAATCACCATCTTTTTTCTGGTTTATAATCAATGATAGTCCATAATCCTCAAGTTTAAATGTAATTGCCTGTTATTCTCTCGCTGTGCTACGGATTTAGATGGATTATACTCTCATATCTTTCGTCAGTTAATTATCGTTTACACAATATAATTCAATAATTTGCTTGCAAAGGTGCAAACATCTTATTGCACAGTTTATATACCTTTTCTTTTTTAGGATTGTTATAACCTTAGCACAAAAGGAAATATTTTTTTTACTGAACAGCCTTGGGCAACTGTCTGTGTGGCGTTTGCACATTTCTCCCCCCCCCCCCCCCCCACCCCCCGTGTCTGTGTGGGTTTCCTCCGGGTCCTACGGTTTCCTCCCACAGTCCAAAGATATGCAGGTTGGGTGAATTGGCCATGCTAAATTGCCCATAGTGTCAGGGGTGAATAGAGGGTAGGGGAATGAGTCTGGGCGGGTTACTCTTCGGCGAGTTGGTGTGGAGTTATATAGAACATAGAAGAATACAGCGCAGTACCGGCCCTTCGGCCCTCGATGTTGCGCCGATCAAAGCCCACCTAACCTACACGAACCCACTATCCTCCATATACCTATCCAATGCCCGCTTAAATACCCATAAAGGGGAGAGTCCACCACTGCTACTGGCAGGGCATTCCATGAACTTACGACTCGCTGAGTGAAGAACCTACCCCTAACATCAGTCCTATATCTACCCCCCCCCTTAATTTAAAGCTATGCCCCCTTGTAATAGCTGACTCCATACGTGGAAAAAGGTTCTCACTGTCAACCCTATCTAACCCCCTAATCATCTTGTACACCTCTATCAAGTCACCCCTAAACCTTCTTTTCTCCAATGAAAACAACCCCAAGTGCCTCAGCCTTTCCTCATAGGATCTTCCGACCATACCAGGCAACATCCTGGTAAACTTCCTCTGCACCCGTTCCAGTGCCTCCACATCCTTCCTATAGTATGGCGACCAAAACTGCACACAATATTCCAGATGCGGCCGCACCAGAATCTTATATAACTGCAGCATGACCTCAGGACTCCGGAACTCAATTCCTCTACCAATAAAAGCCAGTACGCCATATGCCTTCTTCACTGCACTATTTACCTGGGTGGCAACTTTCAGAGATCTGTGTACATGGACACCAAGATCCCTCTGCTCTTCCACACTACCAAGTATCCGACCATTAGCCCAGTACCCCATCTTTTTATTACTCTTACCAAAGTGAATCACCTCACACTTAGCTACATTGAACTCCATTTGCCACCTTTCTGCCCAGCTCTGCAGCTTCTCTATATCCCGCTGTAACCTGCCACATCCTTCCTCACTGTCTACAACTCCTCCGACTTTCGTATCATCCGTAAACTTGCTCACCCAACCTTCTAACCCTTCCTCCAGGTCATTTATAAAAATGACAAACGGCAATGGCCCAAAACAGATCCTTGCGGAACACCGCTAGTGACGGCACTCCAAGATGAACCTTTGCCATCAACTACTATCCTCTGTCTTCTTCCAGCCAGCCAATTCCTAATCCAAACCTCCAACTCACCCTCAATGCCATATCTCTGTATTTTCTGCAGTAGCCTACCATGGGGGACCTTATCAAACGCCTTACTAAAATCCATATATACCACATCTAGCGCTTTCCCCTCATCTACCTCCTTAGTCACCTTCTCAAAGAATTCAATAAGGTTTGTGAGGCACGACCTGCCCCTCACAAAACCATGCTGACTATCCTTGATCACATTATTCTTATCCAGATGTGCATAAATCCTATCCCTTACAATTCTCTCTAAGACTTTGCCCACAACAGAAGTGAGACTCACTGGCCTATAGTTACTAGGATTATCCCTACTCCACTTCTTGAACAAGGGAACCACGTTTGCTAGCCTCCAGTCCTCTGGCACTACTCCTGTAGACAAAGAGGACACAAAAATCAAGGCCAATGGCTCTGCAATCTCCTCCCTTACTTCCCAGAGAATCCTAGGATAAATGCCATCAGGCCCAGGGGACTTATCTATTTTCACCCTTGCCAGAATTTCCAACACCTCTTCTCTACATATGTCAAAGCCATCCATTCTACTTATTCGTGCCTCAGTATTCATATCGACAACAATTTCCTGTTCCTGAGTGAATACTGACGAAAAGTATTCATTCAGTGCCTCCCCAATCTCTTCAGCCTCCACACGCAACTTCCCATTACTATCCTTGATTGGACCTATTCCTACCCTAGTCATTCTTTTATTCCTAACATACCTATAGAAAGCCTTAGGGTTTTCCCTAATCCTACCAACTAAGGATCTTTCATGTCCCCTCCTTGCTGCTCTTAGCTCTCTCTTCAGGTCCTTCCGGGCTACCTTATAACTCTCAATCGCCCCTATTGAACCTTCACGCCTCATCTTTACAAAGGCCGCCCTCTTCCATTTAACAAGGGATTCCAATTCCTTATTAAACCACAGCTCCCTCACACGACCCTTTCCTCCCTGCCTGATAGGTACGTACTTATCAAGGACACTCAATAGTTGCTCCTTGAATAAGGTCCACATATCAATTACGCTCTTGCCTTGGAATCTACTTTTCCAATCCACACATCCTAAGTCATGCCTCACCGCATCATAGTTTCCCTGCCCCCAGCTATAACTCTTGCCCTGTAGTACACACTTATCCCTCTCCATCACTAGAGTAAAAATCACCGAATTGTGGCCACTGTCCCCAAAGTGCTCACGTACCTCTAGTTCTAATACCTGGCCTGGTTCGTTACCCAGAACCAAATCCAGTATGGCCTCACCTCTTGTTGGCTTATCTACATATTCTGTCAGGAAACTCTCCTGCACACATTGTACAAACACTGACCCATCTAACGAACTTGAGCTATAGCTTTCCCAATCAATATCTGGAAAGTTAAAGTCCCCCATAACAACCACCCTATTACTGTCACTCTTCTCCTGAATCATCTTCGCAATCCTTTCTTCAACGATTCTAGGACTATTAGGATGCCTGTAAAAGACTCCGAACAGGGTGACCTCACCTCTCCTATTCCTAACCTCAACCCAAACTACCTCAGATGGCAAATCTTCGTCCATCTTCCTTTCCTCCACTGTAATACTATCTTTGACAAGCAAAGCCACACACCCCCTCTTTTACCCCCACGTCTGACCCTACTAAAACATTTAAACCCTGGAACCTGCAACAGCCAATTGTGTCCCTGATGTAGCCATGTCTCCGTAATAGCCACAACATCGAAGTCCCAGGTACCAACCCAGGCTGCAAGTTCACCTACCTTATTTCGTATACTTCTGGCATTAAAGTATACACACTTCAAGCCACTCTTCTATTTACAGGCACCCTCCTTTAAGATTGATGCCATATTCCTAACCTCCCTACACTCCAGGTCCTGCACCCTAAAGCTACAGTCTGGGTTCCCATGCCCCTGCAGAGTTAGTTTAAACCCCCCCCCCCCCCCCAAGAGCACTAGCAAACCTCCCCCCAAGGATACTGGTGGCCCTCAGGTTCAGGTGCAGACCATCCTGTTTATAGATGTCTCACCTTCCCCAGAAAGAACCCCAGTTATCCAAGTACCGAAATCCCTCCCTCCTGCACCATCCCTGTAGCCATGCATTTAACTGTTCTTTCTCCCTATTCCTCGACTCTCTATCACGTGGCACGGGTAACAATCCAAAGACAACAACTCTGTTCGTTCTAACTCTGAGCTTCCAACCTAGCTCCCTAAAAGCCTGTCTAACATCCTCAGCACTCCTCCTACCTATGTCATTGGTGCCAATATGGACCACGACTTCAGGCTGCTCCCCCTCCCCCTTAAGGACCGGGAAAGCACGATCAGAGACATCACGTACCCTTGCATCTGGGAGGCAACATACCAAACGTGAGTCTCTCTCGTTCCCACAAAACCGCCTATCTGTGCCCCGAACTATCGAGTCCCCAATTATTATTGCTCTGCTCTCCTCCACCTTTCCCTTCTGAGTAGCGGGGACAGGCTTCGTGCAAGAGGCCTGAGCCCCGTCACATACCCCTGGTAAGTCCCCCCCCCCCCCACAAGTATCCAAAACGGTATACTTGTTCTTGAGGAGAATGGCCGCAGGGGGTCCCTGCACTGGCTGCTTCCTCCCAGTCCCCCTCACTGTCACCCATCTATCTGCCATCTTTGGAGTTACTACTTCCCTATAGCTCCGATCTATGACCCCCTCTGCCTCACGAATGATCCGAAGTTCATCCAACTCTAGCTCCAGTTCCCTAACACGGTCTTGGAGGAGCTGGAGATGGGTGCACTTCCTGCAAGTGTAATCAACAGGGACGTCCATGGCATCCCTCACCTCATACATGGGCCAAAGGGCCTGTTTCCATACTGTAGGTAATCTAATAAAAAGTGACCTGTTTATCGGGATTCAAGGGTTAGACACAATATGTAGTTTTAATGGGCTAAGAAACAGAAAGGAATAGAAGACAGTTCCTGTGGAGTCTGACGAGGAGTAAACTGACATCTCCCCTGTTCCCAATGTCTTCTTGACAGACAGAATAAAATCAAATGTAGAGAAAGAGCAGAATATATTCGGAAGAAAGAATTACAAGTGACAATGTAAATAAAACAGGATAATTTGAAATGGAATGGCTGAACAACGATTGATCAGTGTGTGTGTGTGTGTGTGTGTGAGTGTGTGTGTGTGTGTGTGTGTGTGTGTGAATGTGTGTTTGCTTGTGTGTGTAACTATCTGTGTGAGTGCATGTGTGTCTGTGTGTCTGTCTGTCTGTGTGTGAGTGAGTATGCGTGTCTGTGTGTGTGTCTCTGCGTGTGAGTGTGTGGGTGTCTGTGCGGGTGTCTCTGTGTGTGGGTGTGCGTCTGTGTGTGGGTTTCTGTGTGTGTGTCAGTGTGTGTGGGTGTCTGTGTGCATGTCTGTGTGTGGGTGTGTCTGTGTGTGTGTGTGCGTGCGCGTGTGCATGCAGATACATAAGACTGCTCATCTGTGTTCACCATATTCAGAATGAACAAGAGAGACACAGTTAACAAAAATAATGCATGTGTACAAAATTTATAAAACGTTAACATATTATTTTGTCTTCACCTGATATGTTATGTTCCCCTTCTTTCAACGTACACTCTGCCTCCTACCACTTCCTTGTATTCCCAGACCTAATCTCTAAAACCTATCCGGATGTATGTTTTCAATTCCTGCTTCTTGTGTTCCAATTTATTTCAGTTAATCAATTTTCTACCGGGAAACATAAATATTGGCCTGCTGGTTCTGTCAACAGCTGTTGCCTGTCATATTGCTGGAGATAAAGGTTCTCGCATTAGACCGACATTTCAACATATTATTCTGTTGCACATACACTGTACAAAGAACTACAACACACAGGAATTGTCAATCCAACTACAGAAGTACATCTATATCTATCAGTCATGTAGACTTCTCTATTTTTATATCTCCATGTCGAAATTCTCTCTCTCTCTCTCTCTCTCTCTGTCTCTCGATTTCTCTTTTAATCTATTGATACTTCGTTCAATCGTTCTTTCTGTCACATGCCTCAGACTTCCCTCCTTCTGTTTACAGCTATTGCTCACTTTTGGATGTGATGTCTTATAATTGAGTAATGTAACTACAAGGCATGAGGGAGCAGTTGGCCAGAGTTAGTTAGAAGGGAAGCTGAGCACGGGAAGACGGTGAAACAGCAATGACAGGAGTTTCTGGGGATAGTTCAGCAGCACATCAGAAACTAAACCCAAGTAAGAAGAACAATATTCAGCAGAAGACAAGTCAGCTGTGAGTTGGTAACGAATTCAGGGAAAGCATAAAAGCAAAAGAAAATGCACAAAATGTGGTGAATATTATTGGGAATCCCAATAAGTATTGGTAGTCTACAAATTATTGCACGGGTAACTAATAACAGCAAATGGGAGGAGAGGGTGAAATATAACATTACGCTTCTTAATCATGTAAAAGAATAAAGAAAGCGATTTTTAGATATATAACAAGGAAGACAGGGAGTAAAAAACAAACAAAGGACTGTTGGAAAATGAGGCATGAGTAGTTATGGAAAGCAATGGAATGGCAGTGGAATTGAAGAGATACTTTTCATTTGTCTTCACGGTGGAAGACACCAGCAAAATGTCAGAACTTCAAGACAGTGAGGAGATAGAGTAAGGAGAAGCTGCTGGGGAAGGTGAAGTTGAATCAATCAGCGAGACCAGTTGCTCAACAGCTCGTAGTTCTAAAGAGATATCGAAGGTAATTGTGGAGGCATTGCTGGTGATCTTTCAGGAAATTTTGAAGTGAGGGAGGACTGGACAATGTAACCTTCCCGTTTAAGGAGAGAGGAAAACAGAAGACAGGAAATTATAGAAGGACTTTGGGTTTATGAATAGATGTGTGGAGTATAAGAACAAGGAAGTTGTGAAGTATATTGGAAAGGATGTGATTAAGCTACAGCATAACAAGAGTTACGTTTACAGTGCCATTGCGAACAGCAAAGATGAAAGTATGGTTAAAACAAAGGAAATCAGTTCGAAGCAGATAGGAGCATTAGTGACAAAGAGAATGTTTCCTAGATCCTGCAGTGTGAACGTTGAGATAAGCTTGTCAGTAAACAGACAAAAAGGAATGTATAAAAAGCACAATAAAATCTGTTGCTGATAAGGTCTCAACGTGCAACTATATCGCCAATATATATGAAGCTGAAAAAGCAAAGCAAGTGAGACAGCATCCTAGGAACAGGAAAGTCAATGTTTCAGGCTGATAGACTTCAACAGGATTGGGGTGAGGGAAGGGGAACCGGGAAGTAAATAGAGGGAGGGGCGTGGGGCTGGTGGAAGGGTAGGTGGAATGGCGATAGGGAGATGCAGGCAGATAATTATTGTGATTAGTCAGTGGGAAGGGCGCAACAGATAAACGAATGGGAAGATGGACAGCTTTGTTCAGATCAGGGAAGGGGACATGGGGTAAGGCTGTGGGTAGAGAGACTTTGAATCCAGTGAAATCAATAGATGAGACCATTGAGCTGTAAGGTCTCCAGCTGAAATATCAAATTGTGTTCCCCAGTTTCTGTGTGGCTTCACTCTGACAGTGGACGAGGCCAAAGATGGACTTGTTTCCGGATGAACACGGGGAGGGGAGTGATTGAAATGGATGGCAACTGGAATGCTGAGTTTGTTAAATCATGCAGAGAGCAGATGATCCATGAATATGTCCCTGAGTCTCCCTTTTGTCTCCACAACATAGTGGAGACCACGTTGGGAGTTGGAGATGTGCTCAGTGGGTCAGGATCAGGCTCTGTGTGGAGCATGAGTGCTCTGCACGAAACAACCAACTCGACTTTCCAGTTACCATACATTTTAATTTCAACGCACACTCACCCACCCATAGCCTGTCCACTGTCAGAGGAACACTACCTGAGACTTTACCTTTGAAGCTGAAAGCCCATTGGCCTCAATATTGACTGAAGCCGCTTCAAAAGCCCTCCACCACAGCCTTATCCCATGTCCCTTTTTCCCTGAACAGACCCACCTGTATCTGCTCCGTCCTTCTCACTGACCAATCACAGTAACCTCATACCTGCATGTACCTACCACCACTATACATACCCGCCGCTCTTCCGTATCCCATCACTCTATTTCAGGGCTCCCCTCCCACTCACCACTCCTAACGAAAGGTCCAAGATCAAAATATTGCTTTGCTGCTCCTCTATTCTGTCTGGCCTGCTGTGTTTATCCAACTCCAAGATTATTAACTCTGGCCTCCCGCACCTATAGTACTTCCTCTCTCCAAGCTGTGGAACTAGGTGGTCTATATATAAGAAGAAATAAATTGGGACATTTGAGAAGAACGTGGACACATTCGTTATTTCATAACAAGCCAATACACACATTCCAGATGAAGCAGCATATCGTTTGTACTCTTTCAATCCAGTCTCCTGTCATTGTTGCTCTCAATGCAGTCTCCTTTACATGGGGGAGACCAAACAGAAACTGTTTTGAGGAACACTCCCACTCCGTCTGTGGGAATAACCCTAACCTTCTCATTGCTTCCTATTTCAATAACGTACCTTGCTGTCATGCTAACATTTCAATCCTGGGCTGCTGTAATACTCCAATGAAGCACAACTCGACCTCGAGTAACACCTCACTTTAGACCTTCGTACATTCTATCCTGAAGGAGTTTTTATTCAATTCCATACTTCCACAGCCTGCCCGCATTATGGCTGTTCTCCATTCTTCACACATTCTTTCTCCTGGTCTCCCAATGAACTTGCCCTATTTTTGAATCGTTTATCTTGCACTTAATTAAGGAACCCATTTCCCCCCTTCACAAACTAATCAATACTCATTTTACATTTGATTCTCTTCTACCAGAAATAAAAGTCAACTTGTCAGTGGCATTGCTCCTCCACACCATCTTGTTTCCCGTCAGTCCTCCTCTACCTCGGTCAAGGGATTTAAAAGCTAATTTTCCAATCCTTTTCTGTTCTTAAAAGTAGTCACAATGGACTTGAAACGCTAACTGTGTTTCTCTCTCTCCGCAGATGCTGCCAGTTCTGCTGTGTTTCTCCAGAAATGAAAAAAAGCACATTTTCAATTAAACAAATAACTCTGGATACTTGAAATCTGAAACGAGAGCATAAAAGAAACTGTGAACGTTGAAGAATGGTCACTGCACCCAAATGGTTAAGTCTGCTTTCACTCCACGGATGCTGCCCGACTTGCTTAATTTCACAAGCAATTGCTGCTTTTCACCACGTTTCAAAGACATGTGTCAACCTGGCTCAAACGCCCTGTTCAGCCTAGAGCGCATATACCGGGAAGTGAAAGATAACACAAGATGCACAATTTTCGTGTCTCTGAAATGACGTAAAGCTGGCATCACTGAAACTACAGAGTTCTTACTGTTAGTCAGGGAGAGAAACAGAGGGACATGATTCACTCTAAACACAGAAGGTTGCACGTACTGGATAGGAAAGGATTCAGATGATTATGTTAAAGGGTGTTGGGCAATGAGACAAATTGTAAGTGTGAAACCATGGAGAGACCCTCAGTAGAATGAGAATATAAAATTGGAAGTGTGCCACATCAGAAAACAGAAAAGGTCACTGAGTACATGGCTGATGGGTGAGTGGGAATTGGTGCGAACTGGGGGACGGCCAGCAGGACTCTATTGGAGATATTGCAGCTCAACCTGTGTTCCATGTGATGCTGTAGACCACAACAGCAACAGAATCAAAATTATATTCAACCATAATCTGTAACATTTTGCCTGAGATTATCCCTCAGTCTACCATTACCAATAAACGAATCTATGCTTCAGCGACGAGTGTGGTGAACATGCCAGGGCAGAATTATGTGTACCTGAAATTGATGGCAAACCATAGAGCTACCACACTTGACTGTTTACATTCCAAACAGCAGAAGTACCATCTGATAGGGAGGGCGGAATGATTGCAAGACCAACAGATCAGTTCGAAGCTCTACTGTCCTGCCAGATCCAGCCATTATTGGATTAAACAACTCACTGCAGGAGAGTCAAATTGTTGGGATTCTTTTTTACAGAGTTGTCTAGCAGCACAGAACTAAACTGCTCAGTCTGGTTTGCGATAGATTAATATGTGGAGATGGAACTGTCACTGGATTTCTAATCCAGACCAGGTTAATGCTCTGGCAGCTGTTGGAAGTTAATAACAATTAATAAAATATCGAGATTTAAAATCTTGAGTCAATAATAATGATCCTGAAGCCAATGTCAATTATAAACAAAAATTTGCGTCCCCAATGTACTTTCCAGAAGTGAATCGCCCATGTTTTCCTGGTCTGGAGTATAAGTGACTCCAGACACACAGACATGGGATATACTCTTCAATAGTCTCTAAAATGGCTAAACAAGACACTCAATTGTATCAAACTGCTCCGAAGTCTTAAAGGATAAAACCGGTCAGAACACCCAGCATCAGCTTCTGCATTAGAAAAGGGAAACACAGGCCGACCAACACTGCAGAGACCTCCTTCCTAACATCTGAAAGCTTGTGACAAGATTGACAGTGCTTATCCACAGACTTCATAGAAATATTAGGAAAGGAGAAGGTCATTCAACGCAGTCAGCCTTCCACATTCTTATCATGGCCGAGAATCTCCTCAATGCATTTCTCCTACAGCAGACTTAGATATGTTGCAATTGATTCCATCAACCAAATGTCTGAGGTGTTTGCAAATAGCTGAGACCCAAGGACATAATTATGAGATACTCCACGAACCTTCATCTCCAATAAAAGGATCATTTTATTCCTTTTTTCCGATCCAAGGGATCCTTTGCTGACATGCTTTCTTTTTCTTATTTTCTCCTCCAACTTCCTTTTTGTAATTTACTGACCTCAAGCTGGACCCAGGGCTTGGAACTCAAGCTAAGGCCAATGCGGAGGAGAGTGAGTCCTTACTTTTCTGGAGCAAGCACATGACCTGGAATTGGCAGCTGCAACATCAGCAGAGTCAACGTGAGTGAGATAGGGCCCAGCAGTAAAAGGTGATGCCTGAGGATTGGAGACTTGTTGTTGGTTGGGTCCTGCACTGGTTGTATGAAGCGGATAGTAGAAGGCCATGATGGTAACATCGATGAGGTGGGCCCAGCAGTAAGAGACATGGCTCTGACATTGGAATGGCCTGGCACAGGGGGCAATAAGCTGGTGATGGAGGAATATCTGCCCAGTGGCAAAGATGGTGCCTGAGGATCAGCAACTTCGATGTTGCTGGGGTCTGGTGTAGATGCTGATGAAGCTATCATGAAGGGGTTGGGTTGCAGGAGTGGTCGATGATGAGGAGCTTTCTCACAACCCATAAACTCTCTTAGGGAAGTATCTTCTATTTATTCCATTGTCTTCAATTATCCAAAATGGCACCACTTTGTGACAACAAGTGAAAACATTTCACTGTGTTTTATTCTATTTATCCTGGAAAATACACCTGGTCATAAAATCAAAATCAAAATCTTTTACTCCCTCTTTCCTGCCAGCTGTCCCATTCTTTAACCATGTCCAAATATTTGCCACAATCCCATAAGATATGGTTTTGAACACTGGGTTTGGGACTTCAGCAAAAATCTTTCTGGAAATCCCCCTCGTAATCTTATCCTTGTGAATTACCTTTCCCTCAGCCTTCTCTGCTCCAAAGTAAACAACCCGAGCTTATCCAGCCTCTCTCCATAGCTGATATGCTCCATCCCAGGGAGCATCCCGGTGAATCTCCTCTGCACACCTCCACTACAATCACATCCTTCCTGAAATATAGCTCCCAGAACCACGCAGTGTTCCAACATGGCCGAACCATAGACTTGTATAGCTCTGACAATCTATACGTCGGTGAATGAAGGCTCTGCCTCCGATTTCCTCTGCCTTATTAACTAACGTATTAACCTCAGTCAAAAAGTATATTGCTGGAAAAGTGCAGCAGATCAGCCAGCTTCCGAGAAGCAGAAAAGTCGACTTTTTGAGAATATGCTTTTCATCAGGAATGTGGCCACCAATCCTGATAAAAAGCTTATGCTTGAAACATCGACTCTCCTGCTCCTTGCATGCTGCCTGACCGATTGTACTTTGCCACAACTCCACTTCTTGACTCTGATCTCAAACATCTGCAGTCCTCATTTTTTCCCTAACCTATTACCCCGTCCCGTCACATTCAGGGATCTGTGGAGGAATAACCTCTCAGCTTCTTAGTGTGCTGCAATTCATTGTATACTCCCATTTCTTCACCACATGTTTATCAGAGTTATATTCCACCTGACCATCTGACCATTCCATCTGTATTTTCCTGTAACATAAGGCCTTCCTCCTCACTGCCACCCGGCCAAACTTAATTAGCACACTCCCTCACCACCGCTCCTCCCCCACCGTTAACACATTCACATCTAAATCATTTATGAATACCACAAATAATAAGATACACTGCACTGATCCCTGTGGTACATCAGGGGACACTGGTCTCCAGTCACACAAACAGCCTTCCTCCACCACCCTCAGTCTCCGTTGAATAAGATACCGTTTGACGTAACTCACTAAGATACTCTTAGTATCATTCCTTTTTTTTATCAGTTTCACATATGGGGCTTTGTCATGGGTCTTGCTGAAAAACCATAAGAACAACATGTTCGAAAACAAACAATAACATTCACTTGGTATGACTTCCCTCCTATGATGTCATGCTGACTCCCCCTGACCAAACCTTGCCTCTGCAAATACAGATTTTTTTTTCCTTTCCTATTTTCTCCAGTACTTTCCCTAACACGGATCTAAAACTGACTGGTTAACAGTCAGGCTATTTCCACCATTCTTACTGTAAAGTGGGACCATATTCGTTGTTCTCCAGTCATCTAGCAACTCCAACTTCCCTGCAGCCAGATTCGACTTAAAGATTTGAGTCAGCGCCTTAACTCCTTTGTCTCAAACAATAGCCTGGAATGCAACTCATCCAGAAATGGCAATCAGTCCAATTTTATACCAACCAAAGCCTCCAATCCCTGCTCCCATCTTATATCAGTCTGTTCAAGAGCTTCCCAACCCATCTTTTTGAATTCTGTCCCTGCATCCTCCTTCTCCATGTAAAACAGATATGGAGCTTTCATGTAACAATCGATCAATGTTCTCCAGCTTCGCACACAGAGTGCTCCCTTGGTCTCTAATGGGCCCTAGTTGTGTCCTAGTTAATTTGTTCCAATTGATATACGTGGACAACATCTTGGGATCCTCCCTAAACTTGCCTGGCAACACTTCTGCATGCCCCTGTGTCAGTCCGTCTCTCTGTGTGAACTTTCTAAGCTTCACTGCAATCTCCTTCCGTTTTGGCAATCACAGGATAACACAAACTGAGTTTCTCCATCAGTTAATCTTGATTCTAATAAGATTAGCATGAAAGTAACTTTTTAGTTTCTCTATAATTTCCAAGTTCTTTGCAAGAAATTATCTTATGTGGATCTTCCCCATTCCACACGTGCCCTTCCCATCAAGTATTGAGAGAAAACGTTTGGTCATCCTAATGTTTCTTTTTAGTTTACTTTTTTTTTATTAGTTCCTTTTCAGTTCATTGGTCCTCAAAGGTCTCTGAATCCATGACTTACAACAATATCTGATTTTTTTCTGAGCTGCTTCCTTTGATCTAATGCAATCTTTAACTTATTTTGTGAACTATTGTTTAGTCACCTTACCCCTTTGCTGTTTGAACTGTGGTGGACATGTGTGTATTGTACATTTTAAAGTGGTTATTTAAACAACAACCATTGCCTGTATTCCAGTAAATCTTTTTCATGTACTTCTCCAATTCACTGAAGCTAATTTGCGCCTCATACTTTCGTGAATTGCATGACTCAGGTTTATAACTACAACTTCAAAAACAACTGTTTTGTATTCAGACGTCATATAAAATTCAATATGTTGTTATTGCAATTCCAGAAACCTCCTTTTCAGCAGGGTTTTCAATTGGCTCTTCTGATCACATAACATCAATTTCAAGCAAGCCTCGCCTCTACTTGAGTGATCAACATACTGTTAAAGGAAACCATCTCAAATACGTTAATGAAATCCATTTTCTCAGTATTATTATTCACGTGGGTTACCACAGTTTAGATGTAGCTTGTAACTGTTTATTATTACTGCAGTGCCAACAAACCTGGGTATTTTATTTCCTGTTTTATAACATACCCAACATTTGTATTACAACTTTCAGTTTGACATATAACTTCCATCAATCTTTGCTTCTCCTTGCTGTTTCTAAGCTTCACCTTACTAGATTGTGTGCAATCTGAGCGATGTGGCCTCTTGGGAGATCAATGGTAGATTCAGGTGAGATATTTAGTGAAGGTTATTTGGACGTTGAACATAGAACATAGAAAAATACAGTGCAGTACAGGCCCTTCGGCACTCGATTTTGTGCCGACCGAAGCCTACCGAACCTACACTAGCCCAATAACCTTCATATGCTTTTCCAATGCTCGCTTAAATGACCATAAGGAGGGAGAGTCCACCACTGCTACTGGCAGGGCATTCCATGAACCCACAACCCGCTGAGTAAAAAATCTACCCCTAACATCTGTCCTATACCTACCACCCCTTAATTTAAAGCTGTGTCCCCTAGTAACAGCTGACTTAATTAGCGGAAAAAGGTTCTCACTGTCAACCCTATCTAAACCCCTTATCATCTTGTACACCTCTATCAAATCTCCCCTAAACCTTTTCTCCAATGAGAAAAGCCCCAAGTGCCTCAGCCTTTCCTCATACGATCTTCCTACCATGCCAGGCAACATCCTGGTAAACCTCCTCTGCACTCGTTCCAATGCCTCCACATCCTTCCTATAGTATGGCGACCAAAACTGCACACAATACTCCAGATGAGGCCGCACCAGAGTCTTATACAACTGCAACATGACCTCAGGACTCCGGAACTCAATTCCTCTACCAATAAAGCCCAGTACACCATATGCCTTCTTCACAGCACTATTTACCTGGGTGGCAACTTTCAAAGATCTGTGTACATGGACACCAAGATCCCTCTGCTCATCCACACTACCAAGTATTCCACCATTAGCCCAGTAATCCATCTTCTTGTTAATCTTACCAAAGTGAATGACTTCACATTTAGATACATTGAATTCCATTTGCCACCTTACTGCTCAGCTCTGCAACTTATCTGTATCCCGCTTTAACCTGCCACATCCTTCTTCGCTGTCCACAACTCCACCGACTTTCGTGTCATCCGCAAACTTGCTCACCCAACCTTCAAGCCCCTCCTCCAGCCCATTTATAAAAATGACAAACAACAATGGTCCCAAAACAAATCCTTGTGGAACACCGCTAGTAATTGCGCTCCAAGATGAACCTATACCATCAACTACTACCCTCTGTCTCCTTCCAACCAGCCAATTCCTAATCCAAACCTCTAATGCACCCTCAATACCATACCTCCGTAGTTTTTGCATTAGCCTGCCATGGGGTACCTTATCGAACGCCTTGCTATAATCCATATACACCACATCTACTGCTTTACCCTCGTCCACTTCCTTGGTCACCTTCTCAAAGAATTCAATAAGGTTTGTGAGGCACGACCTGCCCTTCACAAAAACCATGCTGACTATCCTTGATCACATTATTCCTATACAGATGTTCATAAATCCTATCCCTTACAATTCTCTTTAAGACTTTGCCCACAACAGAAGTGAGACTCACTGGCCTATAGTTACTCGGGCTATCCCTGCTCCACTTCTTGAACAAGGAGACCATATTCGCTATCCTCCAGTCTTCTGGTACTATTCCCGTAGACAACAACGACATAAAAATGAAGGCCAATGGCTCCGCTATCTCCTCCCTAGCTTCCCAGAGGTTCCGAGGATAAATGCCATCAGGCCCAGGGGACTTATCTATTTTCATCCTTTCCAGTATTCCCCAGGCCTCTTCCCTACGTACCTCAAGGACATCCATTCTAATCACTTGTGACTCAACATTCACATCAGCAACAGTGTCCTGTTCATGTGTGAATATTGACGAAAAGAATTGATTTAGTGTCTCACCAATCTCCTCTGCCTCCACGCACATTTTCCCACTACTATCATTGACTGGACCGATACCTACCCTAGTCATCCATTTATTCCTGACATACCTATAGAAAGCCTTTGGATTTTCCCTAATCCTACCAACTAAGGACTTTTCATGACCCCTTCTCGCTGCTCTTAGCTCTCTCTTTAGATCCTTCCTGGCTACCTTATACCTCTCAATCGCCCCAACTGAACCTTCACGCCTCATCTTTACGAAGGTCGCCCTCTTCCCTTTCCCAAGGGATTCCAATTCCTTATTAAACCACGACTCGTTGGGCTCGTTGAGATAATCTCGTCACGTTATTAATTCTTCTCAAGTGTTATTATGACATTTTCACTAGATCTGCTGGTGGGGTAGAGAAGGACAATGATCTTTCAACAATGCTATGCATTCCCCCAGACAGCTGAGTGTGCTCTAACCTGGGTGGGAACCTTACAGCAGACTGGTAAAGTGCTGCTGTTACTGTACAGGATCACAATCAGATCACATCTAGAGTAGTGTCCACAGATTTAGTCTCCTCACTGAAGAAAGGATATTGCTATATTGGAAGCAGATCAGAAATGCTTCCTCCATTTGATTCCTGCAATGAAGCAGTTAACGTACATGGAAAGGATCGGCAGGTTGATCCAATACGCAGTTGAGTTTACAAGAATGAAAAGTGGCCTTATTTTTTAAATAGAACACCAGAATGCGTCAGCAACAGAAACTAATTACATAGCCAATTCCATTTCTCCAGCCTGTAACACAGAAACAGCAGAAGGGTAATCAGGACTTCGATCCTGTTACACCAGAACAGGACCTGGTTATTCAGCCCCTGAATCCTGATATATAGTTACACGAGGAGGCCAATCCGCCCCTCGAGTTTATAACACTGCACGCAGAGAGTGCCATGAGGCACCAGTATACTTTTATGCAGAAACAGGATCAGTCTATTCAGCCTCCTCAAGTCTCTAACACAGGAACTGGAAGAGATTGGTACACTAGAATAACAGGAGGCCATTCAGCATGAGAATTAATGAAGGAGATCAAATCATTTCAGACATGTTATGGAAAGTTGGTGGTAATTCACCCATGAGTCTGTTGTACGGGAACAGACGAAGACAAATCACTCCTTCGATCCCATTTCAGGGATGCAGGAGGTGATTGTTCAGTATCTCGAGCCTGTTGTGAAGGATTATGAAGAGACCTTTCAGCCCCTCAAAATGTTGCACAGCAATAGGAAGATTACACAATCTCTCAGGCTTCTGACATATTATCAGGAGGAGGAGAAGCAGACCTTGAACCTGTAAATCAGGACATTCCGGCCATCGAGACTATAAATGTAGGAACACCATGGGGAGATTCAGCCCATTGAGCGTATAAACCAGGAACTGAGTGAATCCTTTCAGACACTCAGGTCTATTACACAGCGATTGGAGCATATCTTTTAAAAAAAATGAACCTGTTACAGCGGAACACGGGAAAGGGAAGGTAGAGTGTATGGAAAAGTTAGGAATTAGGATAATCATCTTCACTTGTCAACAAAAGGTCGTGAGCATTCAGTTGGGAATTAAGGGAAATTGTGAGACTCCATTTTTAATTAATTAATAAGAGGGGAAATGCAAAGTAAAACCAGCATACATCAGAATCAGCATTTTTTAAAGCATTTGTTTGCATGAATTCTTTAAAGATGTAACATGCCAAGTAGACAATGGGGATCCTGGAGAAGTAAAGTACCTGGACTTTGGAAAGGCAATTATTAAACGCTGCACAAAATATTAAGCTGTAAAATAGGACATGGGGTTGGGAGGAGGTAATTCACCTGGATTAAGGACTGGTGAGCCAACAAAATGCAGAGACATGGAATAGTTGTTTCGTTTGTGTTTGGCAAGGTTTGAGATTCCATAGAGTTCAGACCACATGACCCAACAATTTACCATCCATTGTATTACTTGGATGAGAGGAGAGAAAACACTACAGCTACATTTTCAGCTGACACTAAAACAAGTGGAAACGTAGGTTGATGTAATGAAGTTGTCGAAAAATTGCAAATGGGCATGAACAGTTTAGACGAATGTGCCAACATCTGGCAGCTAAATTTTAACGTGGATAATATGGGATTAACCACTTTGATCAGAGTAATCCAACATGTTATAGAAATGGAGAGAAACTTCAATGTGCTTACTTGCAGAGGAATCTGGGTGTCCTTGTGCAGATCACAGAAAACTCACATGCAGGTACAGCAGGGAATAAGAAAAGCAAGTGCAATTTCAGAATTTACTTGTAAAAGAATAGAGTGTAAAGGGAGGAAAGAATTACTGCAATTCTGCAAGGTATTAAGGAGACGGTAACTGACATACTGTGTTCAGGTTTGTTGTCCTGACGCAGGAGTGATGTTGTTACAAAGAAGGCAGTTCAGAATAAGTACTTTAGATTGATTCCAGAGATGAATTTGTCTTTTGAAGCGAGTTCGCGCAGATCAGGCCAATGCACTCTAGGTTCAGAAGAATGAGAGGAGACCTCATTGAGGCCTGGAGGATGTTAAAGGCGGTTCACAATGTCGATGTGGAGTGGAAATTTCCTCATCTGGGGCAAACTAGAACAAGAGATCATAGCTTTAGGATTTGGCAGAGCAGATTTAAAACAGGGGCGAGGAGAACTTACTTCTCTCACTGGGTTGTGAATCTGTGTAGCTCACTGTCCCAGTGTGCAGGGGATGCTGGGACATTGAGTAAATGAAGGGATTTGGAGAGCAGGCAGGGGAATGGACCTGAGCGGGCGATTACATCAGCCATGATTGTATTCAGTGGCGGAACAGACTTGAGGGGCTGGATTGTTCTTCTTTCTTATTCAGTCCTTCGACTGTGCTCCAGAGTAACGGGTAAGGACTGTTTATCTATCAGGAAGCAGACAATCTGGATAAATGAGTCTTAAACAGTTTGACAGAACGTAACCAGTGGAGTCACACAGGGACCAGTGCTGGGTCCTTAACTGTTTTCAATCGATATCAGTGATCAGGATGATAGAACAGATGTACTGCTACTAAGTTTGTTATTGACACTGAGGTAAACAAGACATTAATATATTTAGAGAATGTTGAGAGTCTGCAAATTGATATGGACAGGTAAAGTCATTGAAGAATACATTGCCAAGTGGAATATAACGGAATGTATAACCTGCCAGCTTTTTTTCTGGAAGAATGAAAGGCAATATGTTACTGAAATGGAGATGGATTACTCAATATCGAGAGACAGTGTGTTCTGGAGGGTTTACTCTAACCTATTCAGACATGGGAAGTGTTACTCGATCTCCCTGATGGTCTGCTCCCTGACATTCCCAGTGGTCTTACTACTCTCAGAACACCCAGGTTATTTTGATGTGGTTGGTTGGCGGTGGGAGTGGTGAGGGGGAGGTTGTTTTGAGACGTCTATCAAAGGCCGAGAGCCTATCCTTTCTTTCCGAATGAAGACCTAAAGACGATGGGAATGGCTGACTGCTTCTGAAATAAGATGCAGTGGCTGCTGCCAGGACAGTGAGTATTCACCAACATGATGTACTGTGCATGGGCACACTGTAACATTAATGGAGTGAGAGCTCCTTCAGTTCCTCGAACTCTCGTCATTAACATGGGAAGCCCACAGAGCCATGTACATCATTGGGAATTCTGTAATACTGAGAAAACATGGATACACCTGGCAACTCTCCGCTGAGAGAGAAAATATTCACTTCATCCACAATATATACCCTCCATCACCAAATGGTGACATTGATGTTGAGATTAAATTACTTACAATGTGCAAACAGGCCCTTCGGCCCAACAGGTCCACACCGACCCACCACCCACTCAGACCCATTCCCGTATATTTATCCCTTCAACTCACACGCATGGCCAATTCACCGAATCTGCACATTTTTGGACTGTGGGAGGAAACCGGAGCAAACCCACGCAGACACACAAAGGATGTGCAAACGCCACACAGCCATTAAGCTGAGGCGGGAATTGAACCCGTGTCTCTGGCGTTATGCGGCAGCACTGCTAACCACTGTGCCACCATGCCACCGGGAGACAATGCACATGTCACCCACTCCGGCCTGGAAAGTTCCAGATCATAGAAGCTGAATGAAACAGTGACCCTAACTGTCACCGGCAGCACCATCCTCCCCCTGGTGTGAAGCTGCAGGTCGTGTTGAAGGAGTTGACACCGCTTTGTGACCAGCTCCTTATTCAGTCAGGGTCCCCTCATACTCTGCTCCTGGGTTAGATGGAACGTGGCAAGCTGTTCCTGGACAACACGGGATGGATCTAGTTAGGTCCCTTTCCCCAGACACATTCACACCATGGTTTCAGAGCCTCCCCTCTCTACAGCCCCCGCTCCATTTGCTGTACATGTTACAGACCCAGATGCTGTAACTAGTGTCCCCATGCTCCATCCAGAGGTGGGTCACCAAATCCTTAGGTTTCCATGAATGTCTGAGGCAGCTCACAACACAACCTCCAGAAAACCATCCCCAACACTTCCACTAACTTTGCAATAGCAGGAGACAGTCAGAGGCCTCTCAGCTACACGTGTTATGGACCTGGCCAGACCCCATCAAATTATTTTAAGCAAACAGCCTCGCCCCTAACTTTCCCTTATTTTAAATGCAGATGTTAACTGCGTGTTCCAGATGTGTTGCAACTGGTCACCCCACTGAAGGTTAAGCAAAATGCAATCCATTCAAAACCTCAAATTAAGACACACTCAAAGAGAAGAACAATTTGGGATAGCTTCTCTACTGGAACACCTATGTTACTATTAGATACAGTGCCTTCTACTAATTAACTGCGCTAATACAGGAACATCCCATAAACACACCTCTTGGCAAAAAGTTAAATTCAAAAACAGAATCTTATGTGCAGTTCTCCAGTCCAGGAGAAAGCAACTTTAAGTGAGTTTTCAGAGAGAATAGCAGCTGGGGATCATGTATTGAAACTTCCAACCCTTCTGGGATCCCAAGCAGCTTCTGAATGCTGCAGCAAAACAAATCGAGAAAACCTGGCCACTCCCCTTCCATTGTTCCCAACGCTTTAATAAAACCTAAATGCCTTCTCAGTTATTAACCTAAGCTGTTTTCAGGTGACAGTTCGGCATCTCTGCCTGAAAGACCTCTCTTCAAAAAAATAATAAGAGAAAATAACCTTTTTAAAGTTAAAAAAAATATACAAAGATGGCCTCGTTTAAACCCTTTATTCTTATTGTTCCAGTAGACTGCAATACATATATATTACATTGACACTAAGTGTGCTAACATTCACAATTCTATTCTATTTCAGTCAGTTTACTTCTGCGACCGAACGCCTCTGTTTTTCTTCATCTAAGTTTCGACAACTTGTCAGCAAGTACAGTTTCTCGTCCGGTCACCTGTATAACTTGCAAATTGAATGGCAACAATAATAACTTCTGTCTGAACGGACTGGAAGTATTCTCCCGAAATTTGTCCAAAATCGTTCAGGAGTTATGATCAATATATATATTTGTCTTGACACGGTATTGGCAACTTAGATGCTGAAATGTTGGAACATCAACACCAAGCTCAAGGCCTCCTTCCCAATTGTGAAATATTTTACAATTGATGGCGTCACCGGACACTCCAAACAAACTTACATAATGGAGCACTTCTCATCTCTAACATAGTCCTTCTCAATGACATACCTCCTCATGTATCAGCTTAAAGGATTTACAAATTCCTGTATGTCTTAATGCTGTAACCTCTTTACCTGCTGATCCTGGCCTATGCCACTAAATCTTACACAAGGGTATATATTTTAAGATCTTGCCCATTCTACTCAAGCCCACCCAAAAACCAAACTTTGATTTATGGACCAACTGATGATCATCAAGCATTTCAGATTCAAATCGTGCCATTTCAACTCTCTGCTCTTCCCCACGCGTTCTCACAACTGCAGGAAGTGAGTTTTTGAACTCCTCCAAAATGTGAGTCTGTCTAAGAGTGTCATAGTTTGCTCTGTTTTTAATACCCTGACTCATCTTTCAAAATTACTTTGGTTAATCCTTTCAAACTCAATGTACGTTTAACCAGGGGGACATAATTTTACATTCTAAATCACTGTCAGTGGGCTCCTGGCGCAAGTTCATATGCCCTTCAAATGTCTTCCATCACCTTCTCATACTCTCCAGATACCTCTTCCAATAGCGATACACATACCTCACTCATAATACCGACCAGCTTTGTTTGGATTAACTCAACCCACGTGGTCAGTGGTCAGTGCAGCCGTTTAGCCACTTTGTCAAATGAAATTAAAAAGACTTCGACATTCTTTTCATCAAATTTAGACGACGTTTGTACGTATTTAAACAGATCCCCCTCAGGACTTTGGCTACCATAGAGTTGTTCATCCTCACTATCCTCCTCATCCAGCCTAACATCTCCCTTCATCTCCACCTTGCTAAGTCGACTTTCCACTCAAATTGCTAACGTTTGAAGTTGAAACTCTCTCTCATTCTGCTTTTCTTCATTCTTTTTCTGTCTTTCTTCTTCCTCTTATTTTAATTCTACTTTAAATCATATTTAAAACTGTGTCAATTCCTTTTTGTGTCCAAGCTGCTCGATCTGCAAATGAATTCTAGCCATTTCCAAAGATTCTGATGATCTTTCCGCAAAAATTTAAATGTAAAGCTACAGCTGTAATTATGTCCTTTTCTCACAGATAAACACAAAATCAACTCCAGCTTGTCTGCCAATCCTAAAAGCTTTGACTTGCTCACCTTTTGGAAAATCTCCAACCTCACTTTGTCCTCACCATAGAACTCTTAGTGACAAAAATAGCCATTACGACACAAAACACTGTACAAACCAATCGAATTCAACACCCACAACAAAAGATACTAACAACTAAAAAATGCTGCCTTTGAGCCCAACAATCTCCCTGTGCACTTTCTCCGCGTCCCTATATGGGTTTTCACCAGGTGCTCCAGTTTGCTCCCATAAGACAAATATAAGTAGTTTAGGCGAAATGGCCACGTTAAATTGCCCGTAACGTTCAGTGATGTGTATGTTATTTGCACTAGCCAGGGGTAAATATGGAGTAATAGGGGAGGGGAAAACGTCTGGGTAATTTACTCTTCGGAGGGTTGGTGTGAACCTGTTTGGCCAAATGGCCTGCTTCCACACTGTAGGGATTCTAATCCTGAACCCAATTTGGAATTATCGATTTTGAACTGGACAAGTGTTCCCACTTTGCTACGGAACGGACCAGGCTGCTTTAAAATGCTTTAAGGTGGTAGCCTGGATGCCAACCTTGTCTTAGGCTAGATTCCCAACAGTAGGGAAACAGGCCATACAGCCCAATAAGTCCACACAGACCCACCGAAGATTTAACTAGCCAGCCCCTCCCCCCAGCCCATATTTACCCCTAACAAATGCACCCAAAACTATGGGCAATTTAGCATGGCCAATTCACCTGACCAAAACATTGGATTGTGGGAGGAAACCACAGAACCCAGAGGAAACCCACGCAGATACACAGAGAATGTGCAAACTCCACACAGTCATCAGTGGGAATTGAAGCTGGGTCCCTGGTGCTGTCGCCCCTCGAACTTTTAGTAAAGGTAGATGTGAAATGGGTGCTCAAGATGTGATGCGGCTGGTCAAACCACTCAACATAAGCCAAAACACAATTTATTTAAACACCATAATAAAAATACATACAAAAAGAAGAGATGTTTAGAATAAGATAACTATTGGAAATCTAAACAGAATATTAGATACAGTACTTTCCACTAATGAAGAGTTCCAATGTACTAACATCCCATAAACTCGTCCCTTGGCAAAAAGACACATCCAATCTAAGAGGAAACTGTATCAAGACAGATTTCAGAGATAATACAGCTAGGGATCATTTACTGAAGCATCCAACCTTTCTCCCACCCCACGCACCTGGTGATTGTTACAGCTCAGCAAACCTGGAAAGTCTGGTTTGTAGGTTCTGGCCATTGTTATCACTATTTATTTAAAAAAAAACAGCCTAAAAGCCTCCTAAGTTATTTATTTCAGTCGTTTGCAGTAGGAAGTTCGGCCTTTACGATCTTTCTTTAAAGAAAAGGAGAAAATAAACTTTTTAACAGTGAGAGCATTGTCAGAGATGTTAGACACCTGGTCTTTTACAATAATACTCAAGGGGATTCCTCGTGTTACTGACCACACAATCAGCTCAAAGGGGCAGATACAGAGGTCAGACGCTCAGTGGGCAGGCACAGACCATCTTTCAAAGACATGAGTCAAAGGTGCAGTCACCCCTACCCAACATGGAACACCACATGGGACACACGGGGAAATGAACAACAGCCTGACACACACCATGTATTTGCTTCTGAGCTTCACAATGCCAGCACTCAACACACTCGAGAGTCAAAGCCCGAGGCCCTGGAAAGATACGGGGGATATAGAGATTCACATTAAAGACAGAAACAGACAATAAACTAACTGAGAGCACGTTGTGGAAATATGTAGAAAAAGACTGGGTAGTGGGACGAACTGGAGAATTGATCACTTAGAGAGCAAAAATACAAGAACGAGATCATTGAATAAAGGTATTTTCGGATCAGCTGAAATGGATTGTTTCATCAAATTCTGAATCGGTTTCACGGAACATACGCTGTGACAAGATTACAGGCCAACATGGAGAGCTGTGCAGACTATGCTAGTGCATTGCTCAGTAGACTGGATTATCTGTCCAGCATGAGGAGTATTGAAAACTATACTTAAAGGAAACCAGGTTAAATATGAACAACTGGCAGGGATTTGGATAATCCACACAGGGGTACTGAGGGAAGCTTCATGGACAGATTAGTTAAAGTAATTGAGAATAGTAAAATAAAGGCATTGCCAGACACAATAGCGATATAGTTCATCGTGCACGGGAATGTCAGATGGATGGAAAGTTGGTCTGAGTTCGAATCAGATTTGTTTCTGCAGGTTTCAACCCGACAGTGTCAGCAGCAGATTGTTGTTATCATTAAGTCTGTGTTGCACAGCTCAAGGTTTAAACAGCAGATGAGTTATGCCAGTGAAGGATATTCTAGAACAGTGAATAGTTAAAGTTAATAATGGTCAGGATATGAGGTCAGGAATCAGCTCATGGCCAAAGGGATTACTAATGCTGTGATTCGTCTGGTTTAAACACCACCTGCAGGTTCCCTTCCAAGCCACTCACTACCCAGACTTGGAAATGTACCGTTGTTTGTTCACAGTCGTTGGGTCAAAAATCCTGGAATTCCCTCCCTACCAGCATTATGGGTCAACTGACAGCAAGTGGACTCCAGCGATTCAAGAAGGCAGCTCACTACTACCTTCTCAAGGGCAAATAGAGGGATGCTATGAATGCTGACCAGCCAGCGACACCCAAGTCCCAGAAATGAATGTATTTAAATATTGGCCAGGGATGAGATGGAGTCCCAGGAAGGAAACGGAGTGTGTAAACATAATAGTTGACAATGACCTCCACGCTCCCAATATTTAAATAACAAGTGCAGTGAGACAATGGTTCACATCTGAAAGTGAGTAGGTCAACATAGAGACCCATGAGTAACACTGCCAGAAGCAAGGAGGGAGTAAGTAATTGAACAAGTTCACTAATGCAGTTAGACGTGATCTACAGAGTGAGTATCTGGATTCAGAGTCTCAACATGGACAATAATAGTAGCAAGAAGTGAAGACCATATGAAAGAACAGTAATGCAGTCGTAACTCGTTTAAAGGAAAACATATCTGGACAGTGAGACTTACCAGGAACACCAACGATAGACAGGAGAGGATAATAAAAATATTAATAATGCGAAGAGCACAATAAATCTGCGAATTCAATGACAACCAATAATAATTTGTAAAACGAAACCGAACATAATAAGATAAACTCCTGTCCATTGTTGGAATGTTCCAGTCTAAACTTCTCAGATTCTGATTCTTTGTTGTAACATTCAAGTCTAATGTCTCTAATGGGCGGCACGGTGGCACAGTGGTTAGCACTGTTGCCTCACAGCGCCAGAGACCCGGGTTCAATGTCTAAAGGGCGGCACGGTGCCACATGGTTAGCACTGTTGCCTCACAGCGCCAGAGACCCAGGTTCAATTTCCGCCTCAGGCAAATGACTCTGTGACGTTCGCACGTTCTCCCCGTGTCTGCGTGGGTTTCCTCCGGGTGCTCCGGTTTCCTCCCATAGTCCAAAGACGTGCAGGTCAGTTGAATTGGCCATGCTAAATTAACTAATAGTGTTAGGTAAGGGGTAAATGTAAGGGTATGGGTGGGTTGCGCTTCGTCCGGTCGTTGTGGACTTATGGGCCGAAGGGCCTGTTTCCACACTGTAATGTAATCTAATCTAATTCTGATCCAGTGTTGGAACATTCCAGTCTAATGTTCTCAGATTCTGATCCATTGTTGAAACATTCCAGTCCAAATTTTCAGAATCTGATTCATTGTTGGAACATTCCAGCCTAATGTTCTCAGATTCTGATCCATTGTTGGAACATTCAAGTCTAACGTCCTCAGATAACGATCTCTCTTCCCCCTTCTCTCTGGAGCTGCTGATCCCTGTTAGTGCTGTCGGTGATGTTTCCGCTCATACTATGGCATAACACATTGAATGGAGCCCATTGATCATTAAAAGATGGACACTCTCCACTGGGATAATTACAAAACATGGTGACTGGCATTAATCAAAGTCACTAAACAAACAAACTCAGTTAACACTTTCTTTACATAACATTTCACATCACAATAAAAGGGAATATTTACTCAATCTGAATGTAATGGATGAGGGTTACTGATGAATGGCCTATAAATCTTGCAAGTTATAAAAAAATTTTCATTGTAAGTGGGAGTATTGGCAGAGCACTGCGGGGCTGTATATGTCCCACTCTGTTTATAAAGGAGAAAGGGACAGGGATAAATTAACAGACAAGCTAACTAAGATATCTGGTGTGGAAATTACTGGATGCATTAACTCAAGGGACAAAATTAGGATTGCAGATTCTGGAGATCAGAGTCCATAATATGGTGCTGGAAAAGCACAGGCTGTCAAGCAGCATTGGAGGAGCATCGACATTTCTTGTGTAAGCTTTTCATCAGGAATGAGGTTTGTTGCCCAAGTGTACTGAGAGATAAATGGGAAGGCGATGGTACTGGGGGAAGTTAGCTGAGAATGTAATAGGTCGATGAAGTTGGTGTTGGAAGTAAAATGTCGGAGAGGGAGGTGGAGTGGATGGGGAGAAGGAAGATGTACAGGTAGGACAGGTCATGGGGCGGTGCTGAATTGGTCGGGTGGATCTGGGATCAGGTGGGGGGAAGGGAAATTAGGAAGCTGGTGAAATACACATTGAACAAATGTGGTTGCAGAGTCCCAAGGCAGAAGATCAGTATTTCTTCCTCCAGGCATTGGATGTTAAGGTTTGGCGGTGGAGGATGCCCAGGACCAGAATGTCTATGGCGGAACGGGAGGGGGAGTTAAAGTGTTTAGCCATGGAATGGTGGGGTTTCTTGGTGCCAGTGTCCCAGAGATATTCTCTGAAGTGTTCCACTCGTTAGCATCCTGTCTCCCCAATGTCGAGGAGACAACAGGAGAAACGGATAAAATAGGTGACTTGTGTCAGTGCAGGTAAAACTCTGAAGGATGAGGAAGGATCCTTTCGGGTCTCGGACAAAGGTTAGCGTCCTAGTTTTCCAATTCGTGCGGTGGCAGTGGAAAGTGCCAGGAGTGAGGCCTGGGTTGGTGGATGGTGTGGACCTGACAAAGGAGTCACGCTGGGAATGTTCTTTATGGAAAACAGATCAAGGTGGGAAGGGAAATGTATCCATCATGGTGGAGTCTGTCTGTAGTTGGCGCAAATGGGGGAGGATAATGCGTTGTATCTGGAGGTTTGGTGGGATGGAAGGTAAGGAAAGGGGTGTTCTTTTCCTGTTGAGTTTGGAGGGGTGGGATTCGAAGGCGGAGGTGTGGGAAGTGGATGAGATGCACCGGATGGCATCGGCGACCCTGCGGGAGGGTAAATTGCTCTCTTTGAAGAAGGAAGCCATCTGGGATATATACTGCGTTCAAAGAGTGGTGCAGGAAAAATACAGCGGTTCAGGCAGCAATCGAGGAGCTGGAAACTTTGACGTTTTCACGCTCTCGACTCTAATCTCCCGCTTCTGCAATACTCACTTGCGCTAGTTTTAGTCACTTCTGTAATACTGCCTTTAATTCTGTTCACACTGTTACAGGAAAGATGTTGTTAAACTTGAAAGCATGCAGAAAAGATTTCCAAGTATATTGACAGTATTGTGCAGGGTGGTGGTGGCGAGTGATGTTGAGCTACACGGAGAGTATGAATGGGCTGGGACTATGTTCCCTGGAGCGTTGGTTCTGACGAGTGACCTTATTGAGGTTTATTGCGGTGAATTCCGATGCTCCAGCATGAGCAAGGCCAAATGCCAGGGAAATAGACAGAATAGTTATTCACATTGAAACTGGAAAAGTACTCAGGGGACAACACGTTGCTGAACTATGGAGTTAGACTGAAGAATGGGACTGGCTG
Source organism: Chiloscyllium punctatum (assembly GCF_047496795.1). NCBI lineage: Eukaryota > Metazoa > Chordata > Chondrichthyes > Orectolobiformes > Hemiscylliidae > Chiloscyllium > Chiloscyllium punctatum. The sequence goes on along the minus strand of NC_092752.1, from coordinate 83,019,941 downwards.
ACGGAGTCAGAATTTGGAGGGTCCAATCATATGATTGCGAACAAAAATAAAGGCATTGCCATATCTACTGAAAGGATGAGTTATATCACATTCTCAATCCACCTCACAGAACCAGACCAGGCACTATAAACGCAGAGGAGATATCAGTTCAGCATGGAGCACTGTGCAGACCAGGCAAGAGTCCTGCTGAACACCACCCTGCAATCAGTCCAGAGTGGAACACTGTACACATTATAGCAGTGCATTGATCTATAAACCCTGATAAGCTATGTGACCAGGGTGTGGAATTGTGTCCATCACCCTAGTTCATTGCTCAGTAACACTGTGTGAGATCACTGCCCAGTGAGGGGAAAGTTGCAGGCCATGCTGGAAGTGACAGGATGTGCAGCACCCATCCAATTACAGCTCCATATCTCCCTTGTGCCATGACAAGGGGGTGCTGTGGGTGTGAGCATCCCAGCCAGGGATAGATGGCGGGGAAATTAGTTAACATATCAACAAATGGGAGGGGTTTGGGGAATAGACAGAGTGAGCGAGATCAGAGACAGTGTCATGGAAGGATGTGTGTATGGTTCCAGAATGCTGAAATGAAGAAATTTCTACCGTATCTTGCACCATGAGCCAATGTTCCCAGGAATGATGGGTGAACAGGATATTGGTTTGAGCATGGTCTGAGCTCACCACCCAGCTCAGTGCAGTATCTGAAACCTGAAGAAATGTCCAGCAATAAAGAACAAGCATCAATAATCTTCCCCGTTCTATCAGAAGCAACACAAATTCCCAGCTAGGCGAACAGAACCACAACAATCAGGATAAGGCTCACCATATTCTCTCTGCTCCCGCAGACCCACTGTATATCTGTTATAGCGCCTACCCCTGAACAAGGCTCATGCTCCACCACTCTCACGACTGCATGCAGTCTCTCTCTCTCTCTTGCTCTCTCTCTCGCTTCACTTTATCTCCCATACAAATAAGACTGCATGGATACAACACTGTGGACCGACTCCCTCTGGAAAACACCCCACCTGTACCAGACTAACAGCAGGGCCACCCACTCCCACCCTCCCTCCCTCCTCTGCTCCCATTCCAGGAGAAACAGCCTGCAATCGGACGGAAAGGGACAAGCTAGGTGGTGGAGGTCCCGATATCCGTTCCCTCACCCCCTCTCCCTGCCATGTGGGGAGGACCCTGGTATGAGCCGGAGAGGACCGCGATGCCTCGTGTGGAGAATCTGAAACATCCACGTCCCACCGACCGAGTAAAGAGCGAAGTTCACTGAAGGAAAATTCTCACTTTAAACCCACAGGCAGTTCTGTTTCCTGGGCACAACTTAGACGCCATAGCCCTGATGCCATCTCCCTTTTGTGTCGAGCTGGTACAAATGGAATCCCCATGGTGTCAGTTGGCAGGAGGGTGTGCTCAAAACACACCGCCACCACCACCTCCCAGGAAGGGAGCACGGAGGCTCGCTCCTACACCTCCTCCTATAAACAGCTCAGATACTGAAACTAATCTGTGATATTTACTGCTCTCCCCACTTGTCCTGACATCTTCAATAAGATGTGCACATAAATACCCTCTGCTCCTACACCCCTTTATAATGGTCCAGATTTTTTTATATTGACTTTCCGAGTTAATCCTACCAAGGTGCATAATCTCACACTGATCTGCATTGATCCTGATCTGCCATAAACCTGACAACTACACCAATGTGTCACTGTCCTGTTCGAGTTCCACACTGTCCACCACATACTTTATAATTCTTCCAAGTTTGGTATCTGTGAACATTGAAATTGTCATAGTCACACTCCACACAGAAGTTCTGACTCACTCACTATTGTGAGCAAGTACAGTATTAACACACTCCCTAAGGACAGACTTAAATATTGACACATACCAGACAGCAGAATTGAAATATTGACAAGGTCACCGTGGAGCAAGAGAAATACTGACAGACACTCCATGCCTATATTAGTTTCTGTGCATTAGTGAGTGTCTCTATGTCTCGGTATTAGTGTGTGTTTATCTGTGTGTATCAGTGTGAGGCGAGTCTGCAGTCTCTGTGGTGCTTAAAGCCCCGACATGAGATCTGAGGAGGGGTCCTTTCATTTCTGACCACAGATGCTATCAGAACTGCTGAGCTTTCTGTTGCTGCCAGTCTCTGCTGGCCTCCCCACAGCACTGTACAGGTGGAAGTGGAGGGAAAAAATCATCAGGGATCCAGTTTGGGAGGGACAGAGGGAGGGCAGCAGCTCCCAATACCATCCACACATACACACACAAACACACACACACACACACACACACGCAGATACCCGCATACACATACACAGACACTGACACACACGCACATACAGACATACAGACACACACACACTGATCCACACACACACAGACACGCACACAGACACACACACACACAAATTCATATACACGGACACACAAACACAAACTGTCACACACACAGACATACAAACACACACAGACACCCACACACACACACAAACACATAAACTGACACGCACACACACACACTCACAGAAACAGGCACACACAGATGCAGACATACACTCACACATACACAGTGTCAGACACAGACACACACTCACAGTAACAGGCAAACACAGATGTAGACACACACAACCAGTCAAACACAGATACATATACAGATGCATACACACTCACAGAAACAGACAAACTCGCAGACACACATACTGCAGCACACAGACACAAACACTCATACTGACAGAAACCCCACTCCCACACAGACACATGCACACACACACCCAGATGCAGAGACACAGAGACGCACAAACAGACATACAGTGATGTACACAAGCCTACCGACACGCATACACGCGCGTGCACACGCACACAACACACACAGCCAGATTTCACCAGGTTCATCATTCCCCCCCGTCGCCTTATTCTAGATCCATCCCTACAATTCGGCACCTCCATCTTGACCTGTACTATATGGCCATCTTCCTTCCCACCCATCCACTCCACCCTCCGCTCTGACCTATCACCTTCACCCTCATTTAACAATCACCTTCCCAGCTACCTTGCCCCCAGCAGCACCCCCTCACATTTATCCCTCAGTCCCCTTGGCCCACAAGCCTCTTTCCTAATGAAGGGATTATGCTCGATATTTTGACTCTGCTGCTCTTTGGATTCTGCCTGAATGGTTGCGGTTTTTCATCACCACACTCTTTCAACACAGACACACACATGCAAACACACAGACGCAGAAACACACACACAGACCCAGAAACACACAGACAGACAGAGAAACAAACACACATGCCGACACATGCACAAAGACACAGACAGCCAGACATCCCACCCACAAAGACATCCACCCTCCACCCTCCACCGCGCACAAACAGACACCCACACACCCCACACACGCACACAAGGAAAGAACAAAGAAGAAGAACAAAGAAAATTTGCAGCTCAGAAATAGTCCCTTCGGCCCTTCAAGCCTGAGCCGATCCAAACGTACTGTCCAAACCTGTCAGTCAATTTCTAAGCATTTGTATCCCTCTGCTCCCCACCTACTCATGCATCTGTCCAGATGCATCTTAACGTAATATACCGTGCCTGCCTCTACCACCTCTGCTGGCAATACATTCCAAACGCACTCTGTGTGAAGTACTTACCGCATGTAACCCATTTCAACTTTCCACCTCTCATCTTGAAAGGATGACCTCTGTTAATTGAATCCTTCTCCCTGGGAAAAAAGCTTGTCTCTATCCAGCCTGTCTTTCCCCTTCACGATTTTGTAAACCTCAATCAGGTCCCCCCTCACTCTCTTTTTTTTCTAGTGAACATAAACCCAACCTACTCAATCTCTCTTCATAGCTAGCACCTCCCATACTAGGCAACATCCTCGTAAACCTTCTCTGCACCCTCTCCAAAGCGTCCACATCCTTTTGGTATTGTGGCGACCAGAACTGCACACAATATTCTAAATGCAGCCGAAACAATATCTTGCACAATTTTAACATGAATTCCCAGCGCTTATACTCAATATCCGGTCCAATGAAGGCAAGCATACCATATGTGTTCTTGACCACTCTAGACATCTGTGCAGCAACCTTAAGGGTACAATGGACCTGCTTCCCCAGATCTCTATACCCATCAACTTTTCCCAAGGCTCTTCCATTCATTGTATAATTCACTCTAGAATTAGATTTGCTGAAATGCAACACCTCATATTTACCTGGAATGAATTTTATCTGCCACTTTTCTGCCCATCTCTCCAGTCTATCTATATTCTCCTGTATTCTCTCAGTCCCTTATGGTTTCTGCTACTCCACCAATCTTTGTGTCATCTGCAAACTTGATGATCATACCAACGGTGTCCTCTTCTAGATCATTTATGTATATTACAAACAACATGGTCCCAGCACTGACCTCATGTGGAACACCGCTGGTCACCTTTCTCCATTTCAAGAAACTCCCTTCAACTACTACTCTCTGACTCCTGTTGCTCAACCAGTTCTTTATCCACCTAGTTGCACACCATGTGACTTCACTTTCTCCATTCGTCTACAATGGGGAACTTTATCATACGCCTTACTAAAGTCCATATATATGACATCAACAGCGGTTCCTCCATCTAACAACTTGGTTACTTACTCGAAGAACTCTATTTAGTTGGTAAGGAACGATCTTCCCTGCACAAAACCATGTTGCTTATCACTGATAAGCTCATTCCTTTTGAAATATAAATAGATTCTATCTCTTAGTACTCTCTCCAGCACATTCCCCACCAGTGACGTCAGGCGCACTGGTCTGTCATTACACGGAATATCCCTACTACTCTTCTTATACAGGGGGACAACATAAGCTACCCTCCCGTCTTCTGGCACCACGCCTGTATTTAAGGATGCCACAAACATATCTTTTTGGGCTCCAGTTATTTCCACTCTCGCCTCCCTCAAGAATCTGGGACAAATCCCATCTGGCCCTGGGTATTTGTCCACCTTAAAAGCCTCTAGCATACCGAACACATCTTCCCTACTTATACCAACGTGACCAGACTAATCAAACGTCTATCTCTATTCTCAAGATTCATCACGTCCCTCTCCTCAGTGAACACTCTCAGGTTGGGCACACAGCCTTCCTTCATTGTCTTTTCGTGGACTAATTCTTTCACCAGTTACCCACTTGCTTCTTATATAAGAACAAAATTCTTTGGGATTTTCCTTAATTTCGCTTGCTAAAGCTTTTCCATTAGCCCTTTTCGCCCGCTTGATTCCTTGTTTAAGACTGGTCCTACTCTTGTGATATTCCTCCAGAACCCGTTCTGTTCTCAGCTGCCTAGATCTTATGTACGCTTCCCTTTCCTCTTGGCTCGTCGAACAATTTCTGCTGTCATCCATGGTTCACGAATCTTGCCCTTCCTATTATTTGCGTTCAACTGGACATGTCTACCCTGCACTATCTTTAGCCTATCTTTGAAAGCCTTCCACATCTCAAATGTGGAATTCCCTTCAAATACCTGTCCCCAATCCATATTTCCCATATCCTGCCTAATTTTGATATAATCGGCTTTGGCCCAGTTTAGTACTCTTCCCTGAGGACCAGTCTCTTCTTTATCTAGAAGTATTCTAAAACTTACAGAATTTTGGTCACTGTTCCAAAGGAAATCCCCCACTGCAACTTCTACCACTTGTCCTTGGCTCGTTCCCATTACCAGGTCCTCTATGGCCGCTTCCCTCGTCGGAATATTGACATACTGCTCAAGACAACTCTCCTGGATGCTTCGTACAAATTGTACTCCATCCAGAACTCTGACTCTAAGTGTATCCCAGTCAATGGTGGGAAACTTGAAGTCTCCCATCACCACTATCCTATTGCATCTACATCTATTCATAATCTGTTTACCGGTTTGTTTTCATACCTCAAGTTTACTGTTGGGAGGTCTGTAATACAGCCCCAACAGTGTAACTGCACCTTCCTTCTTTCTCAGCTCCAACCATAATGCCTCACTATCCAAGACCGCTATAGTGACCTCCTTTAGCACAGCCGTGGTATCGTCCTTGACCAGCGATGCAACTCCACCCACTCTTTTACTTTCCTCCCTGTCATGTCTGAAGCGTCTATATCCTGGAACATTTAGTTGCCAATCATCATGCCTTTCCTTCAACCAAGTCCCTGTAATGGCAATAATGTCATACTCCCAGGCACCAATCCAAGCTCTTAGTTCATCTGTCTTATACTATACTCCTTGCATTAAAGTAGATGCATTTCAGGCCACCAATTCTTTTTTGCTCACTTGCTCTCTGCTTATTCTTTCCTTTATTAATGTTACCTTCATAATTCTTACAGTCTCCAGTCTCCACCTCGCTGCCTGTTTGTTTTCTCTTCTGGTTCCCAGTCCCCTACTGCATTAGTTTAAATCCTCCCAAAGGAGCAAAATCTCCCCCAAGGACATCGGTTCCAGTCTAGTTCAGATGTAGACCGTCCCTATTTTAATAGACCCACCTTCCCCAGAACCTGACCCAATGTCCAACAAATCTGAAACGCTCCCTCCTACACAATCTCTCAAGCCACGTGTTCATCCTGCCTTTTTTTTATTTCTACGCTGGCTAGCGCGTGTCACTTGTAGTAATCCCGAGATCACTACCTTTGTGGTCGTCCTCTTTAACTTCTTTCCTACCTCCCTGAAAACTTCTTTCAGGACCTCATCATGCCTTCTACTTATATCATTGGTGCCTATATGCACCAAGACACCTGGCTGTTCGCCCTCCCCTTTTAGAATGCTCTGCAGCCAATCGCTAAAACATCCGTGACCCGAGCAACTGGGAGGCAACATACCATCTGGGAGTCCCGTTTTTGGCCACAGTACCGCCTATCTACTCCCCTCACAAAAGAATCCCCTATGACTATGGTCCTACAAGTCTTTTACCGCCCTTCTGAATAGCAGTGCCTGCCTCGGTGCCATGATCCTGGCAACTGCTGCCCTCCCCTGGTGAGCCATCCCTCCTAACCGTATCCAAAACGGTATACCTGTTTTGGAGGGAGATGACCGCAGGGGACACCTGCACTTCCTTCCTACTCTTTTTCTGTCGTTTGGTCACCCATTCACTGTTTTCCTCAGCAATCCTAATCTGCAGTGTGACCTGTTCACTAAACGTGTTATCCACGATCTCCTCAGCATCATGGATGCTCCACAGTGAGTCCATCCGCAGCTGCAGAGCCGGCATGCGGTCAAACAACAGGTGCAGCTGGACACTCTCCTTGCAAGTGTAAGAGTCAGTAACATCAGACACGTTTCTAAGCTCCCACATGAAGCAAGAGGCACATGCCATGGGTCTGAGGTCTCCAGCCATTATTAGCATAGCTTTATATGAACTAAGTGAAACCAAACAATGCACTTAAATAAATGAAAAATGAAGATAAGAAATAAAAGCCTGACCGTACAGGGTCTTTTACTTCCGGTTAATGGAGGGGAGCGGGGGCGGGAGAGAGATATATCACATGTAGTATCTCGGGTTTAGACACTGCCCAAATATATATTAAACTCTTACCTTCCCAGCAGCCTTCGCTTTACTCCTCCTTCTCTCCTCATCACTATGGAAAAATGAAGGGTGTCTGTGTATGAGTGGTTGTTGTATCTGTTTGTGTGTGTGAATGAATCTGTTTGTGTGTGCGTGCCTGTGTGGTGGTTTGTATACAGGCACACACAGACACACACAAACAGACATACTGAAACAGTCACAGACACGCCCACAATCCCCACACATGCACACGTATGCTAACTCAGGCACACACAAACAGATATATACACTCAAACAGACACACACTAACACAGATGCTGATACTCGCTGATACATACACACAGACACAGAGACACACATACGCACACACACATACAGTCACATAGGTACACACACAGACAGGCATACACACACACGCACACAGATAGAGGCACTCACGCATTGACATGCAACACACAAAGAGGATACATAGGCACAAACACACTGACACAAACACAAACAGATAGATATGACAACCACCCATACACAGACACCCACAATCCCCACACACATGCACACGCATGCACACACACAGATGTACACAAACACACAAGCATGCGCACACACAGAACAAGGACACACACAAATACAGACAGACACACAAAGACATGCACACACACAGGTGCACATTCATAAACTCAGCCGCACACATACAGACATACAAATGCAAAGACCTACACAGTGGCATGCACACATGGACACACACACACACACACACACACACACACACACACACACACACACACACACACACGTACACACACATTCTGTAAAATGCAACGTTTGGTGACTTAACCTTACAAATAATCTTGCATGTAAGAAAGGATTGAAAAGACCTAAAACTCACCAGCAAAGCATGGCATTATCACATTCAGCAAAAGAGAGAGGGACAGAGGGAGAGGGAGAGGGAGGATGGGAGGCTTTGAAACCCATTCAATGATTCACTCCAAAACAAAACACTTCCCATTGCACATAGATGCAAACATGCATGCACACAGTAATAGAGGAACTCAGAGAGAGAGAATTAAACATAGATACACATACAGACACAAATCAACAAGCGCAGACAGATATATGCAGACATAGACCTGGACATACAAAGACACATGGAACCATAGAGTTGTACAGGAGGTTTGAAAACAGACCTATCAGCTCAGACACTCAATGCTAACGATAATCTCAAACTAAACTAGTCCCACGTTCCTGCACTTGGACCATAATTTTCCAAACCTTCTCTTATTGTTGTACTTAATAAAATGTCTTTTAAACATTTTAACTTTACCCACATCTATCACTTCTGAGGACGTTCATGCCATACACGAACCAACTGATGTATGAGCACAATGCACTTCATAGATCCTGATCAGATACACACAAGAACTCTGTGGGAAGCTTGGGAAGTGACTGTTAGAAATCTTGATGAGATGTTCTTATTATCAATAGATACAAGTGAGTTGCTGGAAGACATGAGGCTGACTAACGTGGTGCCATTATTAATCAAACTGGCAAGGAAAAGCCAAAAAACAATAGACCAGTGAACCTGACATCGGTGTTGGGCAAGTTGTTGGAGAGAATCCTAACGACAGGATTTGCATGTATTTGGAAAGGCAAGGCCTGATAAGGGAAAGTCAACATGGCTTTGTGCATGAGCGATCTTGTCTCACGAACTTGATTACTTTCTTCTTGTTGTATCTGTTTGTGTGTGTGTGTATGAATCTGTGTGTGTGTGCGTGCCTGTGTGGTGGTTTGTATACAGGCACACACAGACACACACAAACAGACATGCTGAAACAGTCACATACACGCCCACAATCCCCACATATGCTAACTCGGGCACACACAAACAGATATATACATTCAAACAGACACACACGAACACAGATGCTGATACTCGCTGATACATACTTGTCCAAGTCTGTGTCTGCATTTTTCTGACTGCGCTTGTTGATTTGTGTCTATATGTGTATCTATGTTTATCTCTCTCTCTCTGTTAGTTCCTCTATTAGTGTGTGCATGTATGTTTGCATCTATGTGCAGTGGGAACTGTTTTGTTTTGGGGTGAATTATTGAATGGGGTTTAAAGCCTCCCATTCTCCCTCTCCCTCTCCCTCTGTCTCTCTCTCTTTTGCTGAAAGTGATATAATGCCATGCTTTGCTGGTGTGTTTTAGGACTTTTCAATCCATTCTTACATGCAAGATTATTTGTAAGGTTAAGTCACGAAACATTGCTTTTTAAAGAAAACATTGATGAGGGCAGAACAGTGGAGGTGATCTATATTGACTTCAGTAAGGCATTCGACAAGGTTCCCCCATGAAAGACGTTAGCACGGTGAGATCTCATAGAATACAAGAAGAACTAGCCATTTGGATACAGAATTGGCTCAAAGGTAGATGTCAGAGGGTGGTAGTGGAGTGTTGTTTTTCAGACTGGAGGCCCGTGACCAGAGGTGTGCTACAAAGATTGGTGCTGGGTCCACTACTGTTCATCAATTGCATAAATGATTTGGATGTGACCACCAGAAGTAAGGTTAGCAAGTTCATATTTGCCACCAAAATTGAAGGTGCAGTGGATAGAGAATATGATCATCTTAGAGTATAACGGAATATTGATCAGATGGACCAATGGGCTCACGAGTTACAGATGGAGTTTAATTTAGATAAATATGAAATTCTGCATTGAGGAAAGGAAAATCAAGATTTGTACTTAATGTTAAGTCATTGAGGAGTGTTGCTAAACAAAGAAGCCTTGGAGTGCAGGTTCATAATACTTTGAAAGTGGAGTCTCAGTTATACAGGATAGTGAAGAAAGTGTTTGATATTGTTGTGGTTCTATTCGCCGAGCTGGGAATTTGTGTTGCAGACGTTTCGTCCCCTGTCTAGGTGACATCCTCGGTGCTAGGGAACCTCCTGTGAAGTGCTTCTGTGATCTTTCCTCCGGCATTTGTAGTGGTTTGAATCTGCCACTTACGGTTGTCAGTTCCACCTGTCCGTTGCAGTGGCCGATATATTGGGTCCAGGTCAATGTGCTTGTTGATTGAGTGTGTGGACGAGTGCCATGCCTCTAGGAATTCCCTTGCTGTTCTCTGTTTCGCTTGTCCTATAATAGTAGGATTGTCCCAGTCGAACCCATGTTGCTTGTCATCTGCGTGTGTGGCTACTAAGGATAGCTGGTCGTGTCGTTTCGTGGCTAGTTGGTGGTCATGGATACGGATCATTAGCTGTCTTCCTGTTTGACCTATGTAGTGTTTTGTGCAGTCCTTGCATGGGACTTTGTACACTACTTAGTAGCCACACACGCAGATGACAAGCAACATGAGTTCGACTGGGACAACACTACTATTATAGGAGAGGCCAAACAGAGAACAGCCAGGGAATTCCGAGAGGCATGGCACTCGTCCACACACTCGATCAATAAGCACATCGACCTGGACCCAATATATCGGCCACTGCAAAGGACAGCTCGAACTGACAACCAGAAGAGGCAGATTCAAACCACTACAAATGCCGGAGGAAAGATCACAGAAGCGCTTCACAGGAGGCTCCCAAGCACTGAGGATGTCACCGAGACAGGGGAAGAAACGTCTGCAACACAAATTCCCAGCTCGGTAAACAGAACCACAACAACGAGCACCCGAGCTACAAATCTTCTCACAAACTTTGAGGTGTTTGATATGCTTGTCGTTGTTGGACAGTGCATTGAATGTAGGAGTTGGAAGGTCATATTGCAGCTGTACAGGACATTGGTTAGGCCAGCATCGAATACTTCGTGCAATTCTGGTCCCGTTCTTCGAGGAAAGATGTGTGAATTCAGAAAAGATTTACAAATATATTGCCAGGGTTGGATGTTTTGAGAGTTATAGAGAGGCTTAATATGCCGGGATTATTTTCCCTGCAGCATCAGCAGTTGAATTGTGATCATAGAGGTTTATATACTCACAAGGGGAATGGGTAGTGTCAATAGCCAAGGTCTTTTCCCCAGGGTAGCATTTCCAAAGCTAGAGGACATAGCTTCAATTACAGAGGGTCAAGACTTAAAAGGGATCTAAGGGGCAAAGCTTTCAAAGAGAGTGTGCTTTATATGTAACGAGCTGCCAGAGGAACTTGTGCAGGCTGGACAATTACAACATTTAAAAGCCATCTGGACGGGCACGTGAATAGGAAATGTTTTGGGGGATATAGGCCAAATGCTGGCAAATGGAACTGTACTACGGTAGAGCTGGGTAGCTCGATGACACTTTGTCTTCTGTAAACCTTTCTCTTGTCACCTTCAAATTACCCCTAGTCTTGAAATCCACCACTGTAAGGAAAGGACACTTCCATTCAACATTATCTATACCCCTAAATGATTTATAAACCTCTATAAGGTTGATAATGCCTCAACCTTCGTCTCTGCAGTGGCAAAGGTCCCAATTCATCGAGCAAGGCCTTAAACACTCCATTCCCACCAACAGACTGACAAATCCTTTCTGAACCCTCTCTAGTTTAATAATATCCTCTGGTTTGACCATAACTACACAGTACTTCAGGAGAGACCTCACGAATGTTCAGTGCATCCCGAAGATAATGTTCCAGCTCCTGTACTCAAAGGTCTGAGCAATGAAGCATAGCAAACCAAACGCCTTCATAACCACCGTGCCTACACATGGTGCAAACGTAAAATAAAACAACCATAGATCTCTCTGTTCTACAATACTACCAATGGACCAACATTTAATTGTAGGTGTCGTCTCCTTGTTTCTTTTCTCAAATTGTAATACATTGTATTTATTGAAATTAAACTCCATCTGCCACTCCTCAGTCCAGTGACTGATAGTACTGGGGAAGAAAGGCTGGACAGTAATCAGCTGCCTTGGATTCCTTCGTGGTTTTAAGAAGATAGCAGCCGCACGTTAGAAGCAGGAAAGAGTGATTGGTGTTTCTGATTCAGAAAGTATGCTCTTTCTTCATCTCTGGTGTTCAGTAATAAATATCTATTCCAGATCCTTTATAGTGCAGAGTGTGTCTGCAGGATGCTTTCTCCCTCATATTGCAGATATCAGATAATAGCCATTTAAGGTGGAAACCATAGCCAAGCAATTAACGATCTTCACAGTTTATCTCGAAGGCAGAGCACATAAACTCAACATTCTAGAGTTGAAGTAAGTACGTTTCACCTGTTTAACAATGTAATTCATTTAACTGTGTGAGTCAGTAAAGTGAACCAAATTTTAATGAATCCACACCGAGCTGGAAGCTGACAATTAAAATGTGACCCAAAATCTGGGCATGGTTTAAGACTTGTATAGTGAGTAACGCCCATGCCTCTGAGCCAGAGCTCTGGGTCAGACTACAATACATGAACTTGCGTGGTAGTGTCTCTCAGTCTGGAACAGAATGTCTGGATTCAAGACCTGCCTGTCACGGAAGTATGTCATAGTATTTCAAAAGTGTCTGATGAACAAACACAAAGAAGAATAATGTTGCAGCTTCAGGGATTGTTGCCAAATGGTGGTAGTATGTCTACCTCTGAGCCCAAAAGTTTAGATTCAAATCCCACAGAGGTGTTTCATAATGTGGCTGAACAGGTTGTTAAAATGATTTTAGAATTGTGATGTGATGAAGGAAGAGGAGTCAGTATTGAATTTCAAAATTTATGTCCAGGTTTACTGAAAACACAGCCATTCGTGTTGCCTGGAGTCAAACTTGCACATTCCAGAGGTTCATAAAATCATGAAGACGATGGATAAGGTGAATATTCAGGGTCTTTGCCCCAGTGTAGGGAAGTCCAAAACTAGGGGACATAGACTTAAGGTGAGATGGACAAGATATAAAAGGGATCCAAGAGGACCATTTTCATACAGAAGGTGGTATATGTATGCAACGAGCTGCCAGACGAAGTGGTGGAAGATGGTACAATTGCAACATTTAAAATGCATCTGGATGGGGACATGAATTGGAAGGGTCAAGAGGGATATGGTACAAATGCGGGAAAATGAAATTAAGTTAACTTACGACATCTGGTTGGGACGAATGTGTTTGACCAGAGCGTCCGTTTCTGTGCTGTACATTTCTATGATTAATTGACCAATTAAACATGATCTCGTTGTAATCTTTTGTAATCTCCTTCATCTTCCACTATATAACCAATCTTGTTGTCATCTGTAAATTTACTCACCATACTTTGTATAATTCTCATCTAAATAATTGATATAAATGACAAACAAAAGTGGATCCAGCAGCAATGCCTTTGGAACGGCACTGGTCACAGGCCTCCAGTCCAAAAGTCAACTTCCCTCCACCACACTTTGCCTCCTGCCAATAAGCTGAAACACACACATGCATACAGACATAGAGCACAGACACAGTTCTTTCTTTAAGACAGAGATAGATATATTCTGATTGATAAGTGGATCAAGATAACAGTGAGAAGGGGGGATAAATTTGTTGAGAAACATATCAGCCCTTATTGAACGGCAGAAGAGACTTGTTGAACCAAACAGTCTAGTTCCGCACCAATTTCATACGCTCTATAGTTTACGCTATCTGAAATGTCTAACCAAGAGAGCAGTGGAGTCTGGGTTTGATAAATACTTCACTGAACGTAGCCAATGGGAATGTGAGATAGATTTGAGGGGCTGAATGGTCTATGTCTTTCCGATTAGTTGTGCCCTCATTTTAAAAAAAAGGGAAGCGGACTTGCTGTGAGGTCCATATACTTTTACATTTAAATGTTTCCCCGTTTAAGATTGAGATAAGGATGTTCCTATATTCTTAGAGTTGTACTGTCTTTGGTATTGTCATCCCCAGGGAACAGTGAAGACTAGGTCATAGAGTCCTAGAGTCCTAGAGATGTACAGCATGGAAACAGACATTTCGGTCTAACTCCATACTGACCACATATCCCAACCCAAACTAGTCCCACATGCCATATCGCTCCAAAGACCTCCTATTCATATACCCATGCAGATGCCTTTCAAATGCTGCAGTTGTACCAGCTTCCACCACTAACTCTCGTGAATCATTCCATACACGTACCACCCTCTGCATGAAAACGTTGCCTGTTAGGTCTCTTTTATATATGTCTCTTCTCACCCTAAACCTATGACGTTTAGTTCTGGACTCCCTTACGACAGGAAAAAAATATCGTTGGCTGGAAAAGCACAGCACGTCAGGCAGCATCCAAGGAGCAGGCGAATCGACGTTTTGGGCATAAGCGCTTCTTCAGGAATGAGGAGTGTGTGCCAAGCAGGCTAAGATAAAAGGTAGGGAGGAGGGACTTGGGGGAGGGGCGGTGGGAATGCGATAGGTGGAAGGAGGTTAAGGTGAGGGTGATAGGCCGGAGAGGGGTGGAGGCGGATGGGCCGGGAAGAAGATTGCAGGTCAAGAAGGCCTTGCTGAGTCCGAGTGTTGGGACTGAGAAAAGGTGGGGGAGGGGAACTGAGAAAACTGAAAAAACGAGCATTCATCCCTTGTTTTTGGAGGGTTCCTAGGTGGAAGATGAGGCGCTCTTCCTCCAGGTGGCATGTTGCCATGTTCTGGCAATGGAGGAGGCCAAGGACCTGCAAGCCCTTGGTGGAGTGGAAGGGGGAGTTAAAGTGTTCAGCCAAGGGGCGGTTAGGTTGGTTGGTGCGGGTACCCCAGAGATGTTCTCTGAAACGTTACACAAGTAGGCGGCCTGTCTCCCCAATGTATAGGAGGCCACATCGGGTGCAGCAGATGAAGGAAATGATGTGTGTGCAGGTGCAGGTTAATTTGTGACGGATATGGAAGGATCCCTTGGGGCCTTGGAGGGAACTGAGGGGGGAGGTCTGGGCGCAAGTTTTGCATTTCTTGCAGTAGCAGGGGAAAGTGCCTGGAGTGGATGTTGGGTTGGTGGGGGGTGTGGACCTGGCGAGGGAGTCGCGGAGGGAGTGGTCTTTCCGGTACGCTGATAGGGAGAGGAGGGAAATATATCCTTAGTGGTGGGGACTATTTGGAGGTGGCAGACATGATGAAGGATGATATCCAGTGTCGAGGAATACTGAGGTTGTTGGGGTGGTAGTTGAGGACCAGTGGGGTTCTGGCCTGGTGGCGATTGGAGGGGCGGGGTTCAAGGGCGGAGGATCACGAAGTGGGGGAGATGCAGTGAAGAGCATCGTCAACCACGTCTGAGGGGAAATTGTGGTCATTGAAGAAGGAGGCCATCTGGGTTGTTCGGTATTGGAATTGGTCCTCCTGGGAGCAGATGCGGCGGAGGCGAAGGAATTAGAAATATGGGATGGCGTTTTTACAGGGCACAGGGTGGGAGGAGGTGTAGTCTCGGGAGCTGTGGGAGTTGGTCGGTTTATAGTAAAATTCCGTGTTGAGTCGGTCGTCCGAGATAAAAATGGACAGGTTTAGGAAGGGGAGGGAGGAGTCTGCGACGGTCCATGTAAATTTGAGTTTGGGGTGGAAGGTGTTAGTAAAGTGAACGAACTGTTCAACCTCCTTGTGGGAGCATGAGGCAGCGCCGATACATTCATCGATGTAGCGGAGGAAAAGGTGGGGGTTAGTGCCAGTTTATCTGCGGAAGATGGACTCTTCCACATATCTGATGAAGAGGCAGGCATAGCTGGAGCCCATGCGGGAGCCCATGTCTATACCTTTGGTTTGGAGGAAGTGGGAGGATTGGAAAGAGAAGTTGCTCAGAGTGAGAAACGGGTCAGTCAGTCGAAGGAGGGTGTCAGTGTAAGGGAACTGGTTGGTTCAGCGGAAAATGAAGAACAAGAGGGCTTGAGGCCTTCGTGATGGGAGATGGGGGTGTATAGGGACTGGATATCCATGGTGAAGATAAGGCATTGGGGGCCGGAGAAGCGAAAATCATGGAGGAGGTGGAGGGCGTGGGTGGTGTCCCGAAGAAGGTGGGGAGTCCTTGGACTAAGGGGTACGACACCCTGTCGACGTATGCAGAGATGAGTTCAGTGGGGCAGGAGCAGGCTGAGACAATGGGTCGGCAGGGGCAGTCAGGTTTGTGGATTTTGGGCAGGAGGTAGAAACGGTAGGTGCGGGGTTGTGGGACTATGAGGTTGGAGGTGGTGGATGGGAGATCCCCTGAGGTGATGAGGTTATGGATGGTCTGGGATATGATGGTTCGGTGGTGGGAGGTGGGGTCATGGTCAAGTGAGCAGTAGGAGGAGGTGGCTGCGAGCTGGCGTTCAGCTTCAGCAAAGTAAACATCAGTGCGCCCCCGAGTGACGTCACTCACCGACACAACCACCATGCTGCATGCATCTCCGCCCCCACGTCGGTCTACGCCCCCACGCTTATCTCCGCCCCCACGCTGAACTCCGCCCCCACTCGCAACTCCGCCCCCATGCCTAATCCCACCTTTACGCCGAATACCGCCCCCCACGTCTAATCCCGCCCCCACTCCCAGCTCCAGCCCCACCCAAGCCCCAGCGCCCAATCCTGCTGTATTTTCACCATCCCTCCAGACCTCCCCCTCTCTGAGGATGAAAGATCAGTCCTCAGCAGAGGCCTCATCATCATCCCCCTATGCTCTCGGATTAACGAGTTCAACACGCGGCAAGACATCGAACAATTCTTGCGCCGCCTTCGCCTCCATGCCCACTTCTTCAACCAGGGCTCCCGCCCACCCTCTAACGACCCTTTCTCCCGCCTCCAACGCACCCCATCCACCTGGACACCCCGTGCTGGCCTCTTACCTGCCATCGATCTCTTCATAGCCAACTGCAGCTGCAACATTGACCTCCACAACCTGTCCACCCCTCTCACCTACTCCAACCTCTCGCACTCCCAATGCACAGCCCTCCACTCACTCCGCTCCAACCCCATCCTCACTATTAAACCGGCAGACAAGGGAGGTGCGGTGGTAGTTTGGTGCACTGATCTTTAATTTGCTGAGGCTAATCACCAGCTTGCGGACACCTCCTCCTACTTACCCCTTGACCATAAGCCCACCTCCCACCATCAAACCATTATCTCCCAGACCATCCATAACCTGATCACTTCAGGGGATCTCCCATCCACCGCCTCCAACCTCATAGTCTCAGAACCACGCACCGCCCATTTCTACCTCCTGCCCAAAATCCACAAACCTGAATGGCCCGGCCGACCCATTGTCTCAGCCTGCTCCTGCCACACCGAACTCATCTCTGTATACCTCCACACGGTCCTGTCCCCCTTAGTCCAAGAACACCCCACCTACATTTGGGACAACACCAGACTCTCCACCTCCTTCATGATTTTCGCTTCTCCAGCCCCCAACTTCTTATTTTCTCCATGGACATCCAGTCCCTGTACACCTCCATCCCCCATCATGAAGGCCTCAAAAAACTCCGCTTCTTCCTTTAGCGCCGACCCAACCAGTACCCTTCCACTGACACCATCCTTCGACTGACTGAACTGGTCCTCACTCTAAGCAACTTCTCTTTCCAATCCTCCCACTTCCTCCAAACCAAAGGACTAGCCATGGGCACCTGCATGGGCCCCCGTCTATATTCCTCTTCATCAGATATGTGGAAGCGTCCATCTTCCGCAGCTACACTGGCACCAATCTCCACCATTTCCGCAGCTACATCGATGACTGTATCAGCGCTACCTCGTGCTCCCACGAGGAAATTGAACAGTTCGTCCACTTTACTTACAACTTCCAGCCCAACCTCAAATGTACCTGGACCGTTGCTGACTCCTCCCTCCACTTCCTAGACCTCTCCGTTTCTATCTCGGATGACTGACTCAACACAGAAGTTTACTGTAAACCGACCGACTCCCACAGCTACCTAGACTACACCTCCTCCTACCCTGTCCCCCTTTAAAACGCCATCCCATATTCCCAATTCCTTCGCCTCCGCCGCATCCACACCCAGGAGGAGCAATTCCAATACCGAACAGCCCAGATGGCCTCCTTCTTCAAAGACTGCAATTCCCCCTCAGACGTGGTTGACGATGCTCTCCACTGCATCTCCTCCACTTCCCGCTCCTCCGCCCTTGTACCCCGCCCCTCCAATAGCCACCAGGACAGAACCCCACTGGTCCTCACCTACCACACCAACAACCATAAGATACATCGTATCATCCTTCGTCATTTCCGCCACCTCCAAGTAGACCCCACCACCAAGGACATTTTTCCCTCCCCTCCCCTATCAGCGTTCCCGAAAGACCACTGCCTCCACGACTCCCTCGTCAGGTCCACACCCCCCAACAATCCAACCTCCCCCTGCAACTGCAAGAAATGCAAAACCTGCGGCCACACCTCCCCCCTCACTTCCCTGCAAGGCCCCAAGGGATCCTTCCATATCCATTACAAATTCATCTGCACCTCCACACACATCATTGACTGCATCCTCTGCACCCAATGTGGCCTCCTCTATATTAGCGAGACAGGCCGCCTACTTGCAGAAAGTTTCAGAGAACACCTCTGGGACAGCCGCACCAACCAATGCAACCGCCCCGTGTCTGAACACTTTTATTCACCTCCCACTCCACCAAGGGCTTGCAGGTCTTTGGCCTCCTCCATCGCCAGACCATGGCAACAAGATGCCTGGAGGAAGAACGCCTCATCTTCCGCCTAGGACCCTTCCAACCACAAGGGATGAATGCTGATTTTTCCAGATTTCTCATTTCCCCTCCCCCACGTTTTCTCTGTCCCAACCCTGGGACTCAGCACCGCCTTCTTGATCTGCAATCTTCTTCCCGGACCATCCGACCGCACCCCCTCTCCGGCCTATCACCCTCACCTTAACCTCCTTCCACCTATCGCATTCCCAACGCCACTCCCCCAAGACCTTCCTTTTATCTTAGCCTGCTTGGCACAACCTCCTCATTCTGAAGAAGGGCTGATGCCCGAAATGTCGATTCCCCTGCTCCTTGAATGCTGCCTGACCTGCTGCGTTTTTCCAGAAAAAACATTTTTCATCTCTGATCTCCAGCATCTGCAGTCCTCACTTTCTCCTCGGGAAAATATTGTGCCTATTTACCCTATACATGCCTCTCATGATTTTATAAACCCCTATAATGTCACCTCTCAAGAAAATCGCTTATTTTAATGTGTAGTGACTGCATCAATTTTTCAACACAACAGTTAAAAATGAAATTAATCATCGACATTATTGGTTATGTTGTTAAGGGGATGCATGTTCATCAGGCTAAAAGGAACTCTGCCCCCTTCTCAGTGTCTGAAGGTGAAAATTGAGTGCATGACTGACATTGCAGATGGTTCTATAGTTTCATCAGATAGGCAGCGATCCCCCCAAATGTTAGTCTATATTCTGTGCTCATGTTTTATAATCTCAGGGATCAGGATCATTGACAGTACGAACACCACCTGATCATCTGACAACAACTGGCCCGAATAGATGATCGCTGAGATCAGAAACAAATCGACAATCAGCTACACAGTATAGCTGGAGGCCATGCAACGCTTCAAGGCTATTAAACAGTAAGAGGAGCGCCCTGGTCCGCTACAAGGAAATACAGAGTCGAGATAATTACTTATTTTGAGGTTGGAAAGCTGTCACTAGTGGAAATCCTCAGGAATCAGTGTGAGGCCATGAACAGTTTACAATCTAGGTTAATGATTTGTAAGGGTCTAAAAAATCGGAGCTCAGTTTGCTCATACACCAGGATAGTCATTCAACAAGAATTCATGTGGAGACAGAACGTCTGCAATGGAATACAGACAGGAGAGGGCAGTGAGTAAATCTTCGCCAAAAAAAAACAGTACAATTGTGTGTGATGAGAAGTTTGTGTTTTGGAGGAAGCATAAAACAACCATAAATTATATAACTGGAGGCAGAATGAAGAAATCCGTGGTTCAAAGTGATTCGTGTGTTCTGCTCCATAAATCACATGCAGTTAGTCTGTAGAGACAGCACGTGAATTGAAAATTAAATGAAATGACACTTTTTCTTGCAAAGAGAATTGGGGCTGATCTTAAGGATGTTTTACTGCATCTGTACGGGCCGTTGCTGAGAACACATCTGACGTACTGTGCATGGTTGTAATTCCACTGAAGTGAAAAACAAATTGCTTTTGAAATGTTTCAAATGTGCTTCGCCTTACTCGTACTTGCAATTAAGGCATTATGTTATGAACGATTCGAAGTTTAGTCTTGAGAATGAGAAATGTTCTTATTGACCACACAAGATTTTGATCTGGTGAAGACCTGATGAATATTTTATCTGCTATGGGAGAACACGACTGGGGAGCGAATTTAAGAATAAAATGCATTCATTAAAATGCAGATATTGTGAAGATACTACAAGTTGTATTATAAAAATATACGGGAACATATATTCACATCTTCGAAACTAGTGGCGTTATTTGTTCCAAAAGAAATGGCTGGGTGTCCAACAGCAGCAGTGATGTACCTACATGGAGTAGGGAATGTGATGGAGTCGTACAGTTCAGACACTGTTCAAACAGACTTCATTTGGTCCAGTTTGAGGCTGGATAACGGTATTGTGTGAGTCAACTCAGAGAGGGAGGAAATGCATCGTTTCTGAGAAGGAACAGCCTGTTGCTCCCTCTCTCTCTCTGTTCCTCTTCCCAGCAATGTGTGTGAGCTGAAAACTTCTTAGTCGTCTTTACCACACATGGAGGATTCCTGTCGAGGATTGATTCGAATCGCCCCACTGCCTGAAGTAAAGGCAATCCAACTAAATCCACCTGTTCCAGGAAGTTATCCCATTACCAGTAGCTTGTGAGAGCAGAGTAGCTTCATAAGCTGAATGATGTTTGGAACTATCACTAATGTTTCCTTTCGTCGTGAGTTCACTTAATATTTGGGCACAGTTCATTCAAGTTAACGTTCTGCAGAGATTATATTTTTCAGTTTGTCATCAAACGTGTGCATGTGTCAGTATTTTTAGAGAGGGAAACATCAGTGCACAGATTTACAATAGTCAAACAATTTGTCATTCATCTTTCCATCCTAGTATGAGTGACGTTGTTTCGGTCATAAACATGTTAATTTTAGCAGATTAAAGAATCCTGCCTGACTTGTTCATAATCCTCACACAGTCTGAGACCGATAGTATTGATCATATCACCAACCCGGTTACATTAACATTTGCAATGGCCAGCGGAAGCGTGGGACGAGGAAATGGAATAGTGACCTGACGTCATTGGTGGCCAGATTGTTAGAGAGCATTGAGAGGGGCAGGATTTACATGTATTTGCAAATCCAACAAATGATGAAGGATAGTCAACATGGCTTTGTGCATGGGGAATCATTTCTAACAAAGTTGATTGCATTTTGTGAAGAGGTGGCAAAGAAGATTGATGATGGCAGTATGATAGACGCTGTCCACATAAATTCAGCAAGGCATTCGACAGAATCCCACATGGCAGACAAGTTAGTAAGGTTAGGTCATAAATAGGTCCAGGATAAGCTAGCCAATTGACGACAAAATTAGAGTGAAGGTAGGAGACAGAGGGTGGCAAAGGACTGTTTTTCAGACTGGCGGTATATGACCAGTGATGTGCCACAAGGAGCCGTACTGAATCCACTGCTTTTCATTATTTTTATAAATAATTTGAATGTAAATATTTGCCTGTTTATTATGTTTACACATGACATTAAAATTGGAGGTGCAATGGCCAGCAAATTTTACCTCAGAGTACAATGAGACCTTGATCAGATGGGTCAGATGCATTGAATTTGGTAAGGTAAAATAGGGCAAGAAATATACAATTAATGGTGAGGTCATGGGGAGCGTTCTTGAACAAAAGGGTCCATGATCATAGATCCCTGAAAGTGAAGTTGCAGGTAGACAGGGTGGTGAAGGTGGGGTTTGGCATGCTTGCCTTTATTGATCAGTGCATTGAGTATGCGAGTTGGGAGATCATGTTGCGACTGGGTAGTATGTTGCTGAGGCCAGATTAAGAATACGGTGTTTAATTCAGTTCGCTCTCCTACAGGAAGGATGTTGTTAAACTTGATAGTTCGCAGAAAAGATGTACAAGGATATTGCTGGGCATGGAGGGATTAGGCTACAGGGAGAGGCTAGACAGACTGGGGCTTGTTTACTCTGGAGCATCGGAGACTGAGGCATGACATTATAGAGGTTTAAAAAATCATGAGGAGCATGGATAATCTGAATTGCCAAGGTATTTTTTCCCACGTTAGGGGAGTCCAAAGCTATAGGACAAAGGCTTTAGGTGAGAGGAGAAAGATAGTAAAGGGTCAATGTTTTCATGCAGGTTGTGTCGTTTGTATGGAATGAGCTGTCAGAGAATGTGATGGAGGCTGGTGCAGTGACAACATTTAAAAGGCATCTGGATATGCTTATTAATAGGAAGGATTTAGAGGAATATGGGCCTAATGCTGGCAAGTAGGATTAGATCAGATTGGGATATCTGAGTTATGTGGACAGGTCTCCGTGCTGCATATCACTGTAAGGGAGATGAGGAGAAATTCTAAAAGGACCTTTGAGTGGGAATTCTCTTCTCCAGAGGTATGTGGTGCTTCTTTGTTCACATTTATCCAAAGCTGAGTTAGTTAAATATTTGACAGAGAAGTGAGTTAGAGATGATGGGATACAGACAGGAAAGTGGGGCTGAGACCACAACCTGATCAGCCACAACCGTAGTGCCTAGTGGAGAAGGTTCGTCGTGTCTAACGATCTAACCCTGCTCCTGTTCTGATGTTCCTTCACACCCACCAACTTCCTAGACAGATGCAGTTGGAGGCCACTTACTGTTATAGCTCCCCTGACTCTATGGAATGGAGAATTCCTGATATTCACTACCCCCTTTTTGAAGAAATCATTACCTGCTCCTACATGATGACCTATTAATATGAGCAACAGGGGTGAATACAAGGACTTAGCAAAGAGCGACTGGCCCTTAGATCAAGGCAGTTTTTAACATCAAGGATCTTGAGCAAAGTTGCACTTCATCAGAATCCATTGCCAACTCTCCAGTGTTTGGTGTCATCCACAGCACAATGGAAAATGTTTATCATCGGTGGGCATCAATCATCTCAGCCGTGGGGCATCTCTGCTGGGGATCCTCAGGATAGCTACCTCAGCCCAGGCATCCCCAGTTTGTCAGCAGGGAATCCCTGCTGTGAAGAAGCAAGTCATTCATCCCAGTGAGCACACATCAATCAGAAGTGGGGACATTTACTGTATGTTACACAATGCTCAGAAAGCTTCGTCATCCTTGACCTCCTGATGCAGTCTGTGCCCGTGTGTAACAAGACTTAGACTACGTTCAGACCTGTGCTGTTAAACTGTCGGTAACATTCATGGAACAGCGCAGCTCATTTCCACAGTAAAGGGAGGAGTTCACTCAGTACCTGAATCTGGCTTCACAGGAATATGGGAAAGTAATTCGGCCTATCAAAACTACTGGACAAGAAGAGGGATAGCCCATTCATACCCTCCTGACTTTACACAGGAAGACAAGGAGTCTGCTCACTCCCACACATGACTTACACGGGATCAGAAAGTGACCATTTCACACCTAGAGTCGCTTACAAAGGAACAGGAAGAGGCCATTCAGCTTCTCAAGACACTAACACAGGAACAGGAAAGTGTCAGAGATGCTTCAGCATAACAAAGAAATGGAGCAGGAACTGTACAGATGGACTGTTCCATAATATTCCTCATGGCTTCATTACTCGTAGTGCATCAGGGTTATGTTAGCATGCCTTTCTGGCAATGGGAATGAAGCTTTTTTTTAACCAGTCTCAAAGGCATCTTCCATCGCTGAGAGAGCAGACCTATGTTCTCTCTGGAATTCAGAAGATGGTGGGGCATGACTAACTGTTTCAGAAGAAGGTATTGCGGCTGCTGACAGGATTATGGACAGTGTAACGTTGAGTGGAGGGTCACGCAGTAACTGCGTATTACAGTGTTCAGAGTTCATTCGGAGCCTGTACCTCTCTGTTAATTGAAATGAGGTCTATGCACTGGCACGTAAACTATTGGGAATTGAGCATCCTATGGAAAGTACGAAATTTCTCATCTTATTATTGGCTGCTTGGGACGAAATGACTGTCTGCCCATAACCGTCAAGTTTCAACTTCGTATTCTCTCACAGTGCTACAGGTTAACTACATAGTTACCGCTCTCTCTCCTGATGATAGCATCATGCCAGGATCATTATTTATGAAGTAGACTCAGTCTGTACATAATACCCCAAATGCTCTTTCAACAAAACACTACCATTGAGTGAGGTATATTTGCTGTGGTACATCAAATACTTTGCATGTAAAACCAGATATCATTTCCAGTTATAATTACTTACTGTCCAATCTGAATTCTGTTAGTGACTTATAACCAAGGGCATCCAGGTCCTTTTCAACAACAGAACTTCCCAACCTCTCACCATTTAATTAACTTAAAAGAGAACCATTATATTAGTTGTTCCCATTCAATCATGTTATACCTTGCGAACAGCTATTGCCCAAGCACTGATCCTTCTGATACCCCACAAGCCTTCCACCCAAAGAAAAACACTAGTCTCTTCATTTTGCCCATTTTCCAATTTTGGATCCATTCTGTGTGATCCACCCCTACCTACCCATGGACTCTAACATTCCCCACTCACCAGTATTCAACCGGGTCAAATGTTTTCTGAAAATTCAAATCCTCTACTTCCACTGTTTGTCACCTTTCGATGTCACAATGGACAATCTCCACAAACAGCGGCAGGTTTATCAAAGATCATTTCCCTTTTCTGAATCTAGGCTGACTCTGCCAAATCATATCATTATTTTCCAAGTGTCTAGTTGTCACATTCCTTTAAAAAAAGTTACAATGTTTTTCTCACAACTGACATCAAGCTATTTAGTTTTCTGTTTGCCCTCTCCGTCATGCTTTAAATGGCTAGGTTTACAATTCCTGATTTACAGTCTGCAGGATCCTTTCCAGAATCTCACCAGCTTTGACGAATAGTCAGTAATTCTTTCACTAGCTCTGTTGCCACCTCCTCAATATTCGGGGATGTAGCTCATCAGTTCCAGCAACATACCAATTTTCAATTGGATTAGGTTTTCAAAGACATACGCTTCATTAATTCTAATTTTGTACAGCCCCTCATTTCCACCAGCGCCCCGTTCCCTTGTATTTCTGAAAGTTACTTTCTGCACCTTCTTCTGTGGAGACAGACCAATGTAATCCCCTCAGCAGGCAGGTGGCTTCTATCAGCTAGTGATATATTGGAGGACTGCACTCCATATACCTTATTCACTCCTGCCTGGACAGTTCCAGACTCAATCACATACACTTTTTGGTGATGGATATGTCACCCACTCTGCCTGGAAAGTTCCAGAATCAATCCATTTCACTTCATGGTGAGTGCCAGCACAGTCCTGTCCCTGCTGTGAGTTTGAAGGAGGGGACACAGCTCAGTGACCACATCATTTGTGAAAGACGCCGGTTTCACATTTTACACGAGAATGCGTCCAGCTTAGACAAATGTTCCTGGAAATTCCTGGGAGGATCATGCTGTGCCCTGCCACTCCCTGTGGACAGAGCTTCCCTTCTATGTAGCCACGACTCCAAGTGTTTACCATGGACCCAGAACACTCTGTAAATGCAGTGCTCATATCTCGTCCAGAGTGGGCTCTCTCTGAATGGAAGCAGCATCTGATAGCACAAATCCATGAAAAGCGTCCACAGAAGTCTCTTTACTCTGTAATTACTGGAACAAGTAAAATCCCCACACACACGGTGCACCCATTCAGTGTTGAAAATGTTTCTGTTCTTAGCAGAAAAATAAACAGTTATATCTCTGCATAACCCTCCAGTTATAGTTCCCTTCTCCAAAAATTATAAGTTGACAATATGTCATTCTGCTTCTTTGTATCTCAGCAACAATAAAGGCGGCACCAGTCTTGCCGATGGAGTTGATCATCACACTCACAGGAGAAAGACAGATGGAATAAAACTCAATGTAAACAAGGACACATCTAAATTCACATGATATTCAGGAATATAGGAAAAGGGGAAATTTTAGAATAAGCTCCCATGTTATTTTCCTTCTGGTTCATAATCAGCAGTACCTATGTTTGCTTTTCATTTCTCTCTCTCTCTCTCTCTCTCTCTTTCTCTCTCTCTCTCTCTTTCTCTGTCTCTCTCTCTCTCTATCTATCTATCTATCTCTGGCTCTCTCTTTCTGGCTGGGCATTTCTACATCCATTCAACAAACCTTCCCCTCACACATCCGATCATCCCTGTTATAAATAACATTACTTCCCAGTTGCTTTCAATTGTGAAATAGGATCACTAGATTCGAAAATTTATCTGTTTTTATCTCCTGACAGAGGCTGTCATACTTGCTGAGATTCTCCAACATTTTCAGACGCTGGAGAATTTTATTTCGGATCTCCATCATCCACAGTTCCTTGGTTTATTTCACCTTTAATTCTGTTGTTTCACGAGATGTCAACGTAACTCGTAAGGGCAACATTTGTCATCCATCACTAATTGCCGTTGACTGCAAGACCATTTGTCAAGACAATATGGAACCAACCTGTTTTTGTCACACTTGGTTTCTTTACCAAAGGCTATCAGTGAAATAATAAAAAAATCCTGATGGTTTATGGTTGCCCGTTTGTAAAATTAGGTTTCTTTCCCATTGTTGCCATTTGAATTTAAGTTCCAGCATTGGTTGTGGTAGAATTTGAAACAATGCCTTGAGAGTCATAACACGGCCAGTGACATTATTATTCTGATACGAGGTCCCTATGATGAAATAAATGGAGAGACAAGTAAAGTTTGTAGTCAAATTAATTGTAACAGGAAGAGTGGTCAGAAAAGAAGTGGAGCCATAAAATCTGAAGTAAACAAGGTGACAGATGATAGCTTATTCAGCAACAACAATGAGGCAGACCTGGAGACTGGGGATATTATAGTGATGGATGTAGGCAGGGTTGATAATTGAGAGAATATAGAGACATGAAACAGTTCAGGGCAAAAGGATCACTCAAGGGTCTGAACAGTCTTGTTCCTTCTTAAATGTTAATGAGTGAGGATTCGGAAATTGATAAAAATGAAATGGAATTTGTGACTGAAACTGAAGATAACAGGTTATGTATTTGTTAAATATAAACAACAGAAATAGCAATAACCTTCACCATTGCTAATAGAAAGGACAGAAATACGCTTAGCCGTAACACAAATCATAGCGAGTTTAGGATAGTAACCTGCCTGAATGATCATCAGTATGGCTCGTATCCGCAACTCTAACCATGCCCAATCCTAACAAAGCAAGCATAGACCCAAGGACAAACTACTGTCCATTGTTGGAACATTCCATTCTAATGCTCTTAGATTCTGATCCATTGTTGGAACATTCCGGTCTGCTGTTCTAAGATTATCTCCCTGGAGCTGCTGAGGCCAATCATCTTGAGGATGACACTGCCACTGATACTATGGAATAACAGGTTGAAGGAAGCCCCTTAATAATAGAAGAGGGAAACCCTCCAATGATGCACTTAGTATCCATGGAGACTGACATCAATCACAGTCAATGTACAAACAGATCGTTTTTCTTGGAATCCTTATAAGTCACAATAATACTTGGTCTGGTTGGGATGTTGACATCGCTGACTATTGGGCTAATGGCATCATCTCCAATTATAAAGTTAGAGGTGTGGCAGTGAGATGATGCTTTCTGTTCACTAGCTCGATGATCTTACTAACTTTTGGCAGGCTGGGAATTGCTGGGATCCCAAGACCGGTTGTGTCTGATAACCAGGCCAGCTGAATTCTTTCCTTTTATTTATTCATATTTAACT
The DNA here is from genome assembly GCF_047496795.1 of Chiloscyllium punctatum. NCBI lineage: Eukaryota > Metazoa > Chordata > Chondrichthyes > Orectolobiformes > Hemiscylliidae > Chiloscyllium > Chiloscyllium punctatum. Next base: position 82,991,681 of record NC_092752.1, on the reverse strand, counting down.
TTGACATTTAATAGCTTAGATGGGATTCGGCATTTTTGAGAGGCTCCTACACTGCCTTAAACAATGTTCCATTCCTAGTGGTCCTTGCAGTTGTGGTCTGGTCCTGTGGAGTGACGGTGAAGTTGTCACAAAACAAGGATACTTCGTTTTACCTTTCCCCAGGTATTGATGCGGTCTCAGCAGGGTTAGAAGGCTGGACATAACTCCCAGCTGCTACACTGTCTCTGAGATTTCTCTCAAACTTGTCTTTCGATGTTCTTTCCTCCTGGAGTGGAGAACTGCGTGTGAGAAAATCTGTTTCCTGAATTTGTATTTATAGGATGTGATCATATTGGAACAGTTATTGTTTAGTTGTTAGACAATCTATTATTCTGCTTTTTTCTGTTTTGACGACTGTGTTTAATTGAATTGTGTTTTGCTTAATGTCGAATATTTTGGCCAAGCGAATTGCATCCGAAACACAGCACCTCACATTTATCTTGAAAATAAGAAAATGTTGCGGTTCAAGACTACCTTCATCATGTATTTTGAGATGTGTCTGCTCAGTTCCATCGCAAAAAGGACAGATATTCACATTTTAATTGGCTAATTACTTAATGAACAACATGTTGCAGAAACACAGGATTTAACAGCGGAATGCGTCATGCTGGACGAGTGATAGCTCTATCAGGAATTATATCGCAGAGTTAATCCACCTCACAGATCCAGCCCAGACCGTATAACCCCAGACGAGATATCTCCTCAACATGTGCAGACCAGGTTCAGTACAACCCAGCAATCAGTCCAGGATGGAATATAGCACAGGTCTCTCCAGTCCACTAGCTATCTGTCCAACACATGGAGCAGTACAGTACACACCGATGTATTGATTCAGAAACACTGACGAAACGTTCTATCCAGCATGGGGTAATATGCAGCCCACACCAGTGTCTTACTCTATAGACGTGGACAAGGCATCTTATCAATATGGGGAGCTGTGCAATGAATTGATCTGTAAACCTGGAACAGTTACTGTCAAACCAGCTGTTTTCACCACTCCAGTAAATTGAACAGTAACAATGTGTTAGATCTCTGCCCATAGTGGGTAAACTTGCAGCCCATGCTGGACGTAACAGAATGTGCAGCTCCCATCCCTTTACAGCCCCATATGTCCATTGTGCCATGACAAGGGGGTGCTGTGGGTGTGAACATCACTGCCAGAGAGAGATGGCGGGGGAATCAGTTTAAATATCAATAAATAAAACAATTTTGGGGAAAAAAAGGGAAAGGGAGATCGAGAGGTATTTTCATGGAAGATCACAGGTTTCAGAATGCTGAAATGAAGATATTTTGACAGCAGCCGGCAACGTGAGTCAGTATTCCTAGGAATATGGGTGAATGGGATATTGGTGTGAGTTCGGATGATAGAGAGTTTTGTGTGAGCATTTGTGATTCAGCTTTGTAACTGGGAGTGGGGTCAGCAAATTCTTCAACTCATTGGGCAGAATCTAACAATAATTTATCTCAAGACCATTTTCATTGAGAGTGACTGAGGGGTTATCTGTACGAGGCTGAGTTAGTTTCCTGGTGCTATCTTATCGAACTCACCTCATTAACGACCCACCCCACCCCACGGTGTAGTGATCATTCAATGCCAGCCTAATTCTCCCACCTTTCATGGCAGAAGGTAAACACCATCGCTTGGATGCCACATGAATATTCTGTGATCCCTGGCACTGGTACCATCTTTAAAAGGCCAATTAGCAAACGGTTGAGCTTTCTCAGTTTGGACCTTCCCTGCACAGTGGTGGCAGCTCTCAACCCAGCTCAGTGCAGGATTTGCGGTCTGACGTAATGTCCAATAATCAATAACCTTCCCCATTCTGCCAGGATAAGAGTCACCGTCTTCTCTCTGCTCCCGCACACTCATTGAAATCTGTTATAGCACCTACCCACGAACAAAGCTCATGCACCACCACACTCACTGCTGCATGCAGCACCTTCTCTCTCTCTCTCTTGCCACTTAACCCCCACACTATAAACACTGTATATCTGTTATAGCACCTATCCGAACAAGGTTCATTAAGCATCACTCTCACTGTTGCATGGAGCGCCTTTCCTCTTTCTCTCTTTCTCTCTCGTCTTTCCAGTCCCTTCACACGGTGATAGAATATTCTGGAGACGGCCAATTAGGGGATGTTCCAGAAAATGTTCCAAGTAATTTCCTTTTTCAGGAAAATGTCAATGCACCAGTATGTAACATATAAAGGGAAGGAGTAGAGATGTATGTTTTCAGAGCACATACAATTAAAATCCATCACGAGGCCAATCAGCCCTTCAAAAGTGCTCTTGCATATAATAAGATTACGGCTTATTTGAAGGTTTTCTCAGCTACATGTTGCAGGAACTTTCAGTTATTCAACCCCCTGGGTTCCTGTCACTGACCAGATGACACCCAGGCACTTTTACCCCGGTTTTCTTCAAGCGCCTGTTCGAGGGTATTTCCCATGGGAACGGACACTCCAAACGATATATTCCATCAGTTGTATATTTTTATGTAATCATAAGCTCATTTTACACAGACTGACCAAAATCTAACTTATTTTATGGTTATCGGTAAGCAATAATAATTAGTACTCTGGTTATTTCACTTGTCTCAACTTACTTGTTTCAGCCAAAGATTGCTTCTAAACACTTATGTCGTTATAAAATACAATTTCTAGCCGAGAACATTTTTATCCTCAGCCGTTATCTTGACTGTTATCTGAATTGTACCTTTTCCTCTTGTTTTGAAAGTTTCTACTGTCCTTTGTGGCTGTTTCTGTCTGTAACAGTTACACAGTCTCCCATTCATTTGGTTGTATGGCTGGTTTGTGATGCAGAGGGAGGACACCAGCGCAGGTCCAATTTCCCACACTGACAGAGGTTACCATGCAGAGGACGCTCTCTCAACCTCACCCCAACACCTTCGGTGCGCTGACCCTCAGGTTTAACCACCACGAGTAGTATCTTTGTCATGACAGAGCAGCCCCATGGTCCTTTGGAACTCTATTCGATCATTTTTGCATTTGATTTACTTACCTACCTTTCCATTTGTTTTGCATTATATTCCTGGTTGTTTTGGATCAGTGTCATTTTGTACTACTGCCAGCATTTCTCCCACACTGCACATTCCTGCCAATAATCATTGACTCCTTTGTTATCTATGAACCTTCTGTCAGTGCCTCAAAAATATTCAACATCTCTGCCTCCAATGCTCTGCGGGAAGAGATTTTCAAAGTCTCACAACACTGAGAAAATTTAAATGACCTCATCTGGGTTGTGAAGTTGTTATTTTGTCTCATTACCAGAGAAAAGATATAATTACATTGGTAACAGTTCAGAGATGTTTCACTTCACGTATTCCAGAAATGAAGGGCTTATATTATGGAGGCTTTAATAGATTATTCTTGGAATGAGCGATGATCTTATTGACATATGCAAGACTTTTAGGAGCATGGATCAGGCAGATAACCACTGGGTGTTTGTCTAGTCCACACTTCTCATTGTCATAGAACCTCTACAGTGTGGAAGCAGGGCATTCTGCCCATTGAGTCCACACTGACCCACGAACCGGCATCCCACCCAGACCTGTCCCCCTACCCTAACCATGTAATCCTGCATTTTCCATGACTAAACCACCTAACCTACTCATCCCTGAGCACTATGGGCAGTTGAGCATGGTCAATTAACTCTAACCTGCACATCTTTGGACGATCACCGGGAGGAAACACACACAGATATGGTGAGTATTTATGGTTGCTATTGAACTCAGCTCCTTGGTGATATGAGGCAGCAGTGCTAACCACAGATCCACCATGCTGCTCCCGTATTTCTATTAGTTATATGTGGCTGACTAAAAAAATTTGCTTGAATTGTTCCTATCACTGAACCTGACCCAGTCTGAGATCTTTATCATCGGCCATATCTCCAATCTGGTTACATTTAAATTTTTTGCAAACTGTGGAGGAGCGGGACTAGAAAAGATAACAGTCGCACCCTCCAACCACAGTCAGAACCGGAGTGAGGAGAATTCACAAAGTGGGAATTCATTCAAATGGAATATCTCTTTCCCAGAAGTTTGTGATGGCTGAATCTTTATATTATATCGAGGCTGGCTTCATCTGATTTTCCATAGACATGCGTATCAGGGATAATGGTGCATGGAGAGAAAAGTGCAGCTGAGAGCACAATGAGATAAACCATGACCTACTTTACTGGTGGAGTAGGGTCAAAGGGCCGAATGGCCCACTCGTGTCCCTCGGACCTGTGTTCTGATGTTCTATTCAGCCCTTCGGTCCTGCTACACAGGAGCAGATCGACGTCACTCCGATGGTTAGGCCTTGTTTCGAAATTGTACTTGTAGAATCCAGGCTGGCTCAACTCCACTTTCCTGCTACCCCCTCGTATCTCTCAACTCGCTTATACATCCGAAACCCATCCACCGCCTCTGTAAATACATTCAGTGACCCACCTTCCACAACTCTCTGGGTTCAGGAATACCAGACATTCACTATTTTCTGAAAGGTGACATTTCTTTACATCGCTGTTTGAAATCGATACCTCTTGTTCTGTATCAATGTCCCGGAGTGAGACACTGCCCCGGTGTGGAACCATATTCTCAACAAATACGTTGTCAAGCCCCCTCTGTACCTTGCCCATTTCAGTAATATCGCGCTCACTAATTTCAAGCACAATGAATAATTGCCTCACCATTTTAGATGTACTTAATAATTCAACCCATTCATCCCAGAATCCCGCTTAATGTACCAATCTAGTTACTTTCTGCATCAGCATGATGACTGCATGTTTCATGCGCAGGAACACTCCAATCCCTTTGTTGGCTCTCCTTTTCATTAAATAACAGTCTGCCTTTTGGTTGGCATATCATCCTCAATCTCGGGTGTGTATTACACTCAGCTCCCTTCTTCAGGCTCTCAGTATAGATGTAAATAACTGAAGCCATTGGACTGATATTGGTGCTACTCCAGTAGATATGTCTTGATCATAAAGATCGATGAATCCTGACTCTCCAATTTCTTTGTCATAACCATCCATCATCCCATGTTATCCATCATATTCTGAGGTTCTGTTTGGTGGAAGAACCTTTACTTTGTGATACCTTGTAGAAATTCTCTGGAAAGCCTCATGTCTTCCAGTTCCCCTTTATTAAGTCCGGTTGTTACATTCTCATGGGATGTCCAGAAAAACTTTGCATGATTTTACAAGGCAAAATATAGTTTCCCTTTCACAAAACCATGCGGACTCTGCGTGAAGCTTTTCTAAACGCCCAGCAATTCTTTCCTTAATAACAGACTGTCGCAGATTCCCAGCAATAATGTTCAGGCTAAATGGTTCCTGCTTTCTGTCTCGCTCCATCCAAAACAGGCGCCATATTGGAGCTTCACGTGTTTCGCTGGAACACTTCTGTAATCCAGAGAGTTACGGAATATTTCACACAGTGGCACCAGTCACTCTGTAACCACTTCTTTTAAAACCAATTATGAATTACTGCTGACCTGCCTATCCTTAGACTTATATGTGGTTAAAAACCTTGTACCATTTGTTAGAGACAGTTCGAGAACCCTCCTATTACCATTTTCTTGAAGATTTTGAAATACTTACAATGCTTTCTCCTGTGAGGATTGATGTCAAATACTGGTGTCAATTATATGCCTGTTCCCTGTAGCCACTTCCCCAGTCACACCCTCCGAATGTCCTCAATATACTTTCCTGACTTTCATTCTATGAAAGGTCACACACTCATCTTCAACTTTTTATATACACACAGAAAACCTTGTGATGCTTATTTTTATATTTCTTGCCAATTTATTTCCATCATATCTTTTCGTCCTTTTTCCATTTACTTCTTGCTTGTTCCCTCGCTTTCTAGATTCATGCAGTCATATTACACAGAAACATTTTATCCAAAATGTCCATGCTGACCAGGGTTTCCAAACTAACCTCGTCCCATCTCATTGCATTTGGTCCACATGCCTCTAAACGCTTCCCGTTTATATGTTTGTCCAAATGTATTTTAAATGTTGTCGCTGTACTTGCATCTACCAGTTCATCAGGCAGCTCATTCCATACACACACATCGTCTGTGTGAAAACGTTGCCGTTGTGTCAAAGTTAAATCTTCCCCTTTCAACTTCAAGCTGTATCCTATATGGTTGGTCTCCCCCATCGTGTGGAAAAGACCTTGGCAATTCCCCCTATCCATGCCTCCCATGATTTTATTAACTTCAAGAATGTCACCTCTCAACGTCCTCCATTCCATTTGATACTAACTTCAAGTACAAGCATTTACTAATCAGCATTGCAAATTTGAAACAATATTTAAAACAAATGACAGGTAAACAACACTCAGCCCAAACTTCATACTGTGATTTGTTCTTCTCCATGTTACAATACTAAGGCAGAGTGAAACGCTTATTCGTGCCAATACGATGTCAGGAAAATAAATTCCTTTGTCTAAAGGGGGTGATAATATCTACAGTGAAAACGTTTCTCTGGCCAGCGCTATGTAAGAAAGGGAATTGTTATACCAAACGGTCAGCGTACAGTTGCATTTAGCACAGTGAGATGAAGGCTGAGAATACTTTTTGAAATTTGGATTATTCAGTGCAAACGGGAAGAGGTGTTTTCAATAAAGTTAACTCCAAGAAGGAAACTTTCCAGAGTGAGGTGTGAATGGGAGGTGTAAAGCAGTATGAATGGATAGCCCTAATCACACTGAGACCAGAGGCAAAGTGGCAGCCCAAACGGAACTTGATGCTACTGCAAGGAAGGTGGACTTGATCAAAAACTTCAGTTGTAGTGAGAAGGGACCAGAATGTGAGAGAACGTGCTCAGTAATTGGAAAGGGAGAACCTGGAATCCGAAAAGGTAGACAAGCAGGAAAGAGGATGGAGCAGGTATGGCAGGGATTTCAATGTGTAATTTCGGAAGCACAATTGAAATTCATGCCTCGCATCTGCGTCTGGTCCCTGAAATAAATGTCTTAAACCTGGGCACACTCGTTAATTTGTCATTAAATAGTATCCTTGATAGACTTTGTGAAACACGGGTGGTTCATCTTCTTTCGAGTCCTTCTTTTCGAAAAGAAAGAATAATTTCTGAGCAGTATGGGATATTTGCTTGAATGTCTGCCCATGTAGACCCACTGCCCATCATCTGGGTGTAATTCCACATCACGACTCAGACCAGATATGAGTCAGAAATCCTCAGGTTAGATGTCTGGTTCTATTCAATCATTCAGGGGATCTTCTGCATGTGGCTGAACATATGATCAGCGGAGACTGACTCAATCACAACCCCCGGTGAAGCAACATTTCACTTGTACTCCTTGAATCCAGTCTTCCTGTCATTGCTCCTCATAATGCAGTCTCCATTACACTGGGGAGACCAAACAGAGACTGCACTGAGGAAAATTCCCACTCTATCTGGTAGAATAACCTTGACCTTCTCACTGCTTCTCATTTCAATAACCTTCCTTGCTCTCATGCTGACTTTTCGGTCCTGAGCTGCTGCAATGTGCCAATGAAGCACAACCCAAGCTCGAGTAACACCTCACTTTACGGAAAGTATGTTACAGCCCGTAGGAGCTAACATTCATTTCCATAGCTTCACAATCTGAACCCATTATGCCTGATCTCCATTTTACATACATTCTGCTTCCTGGTTTTCTATGACCTTGTCTATGTCTTATTTACCTTGCACTCAGTAGAGAGAAACCATTTCTCCTATTCACACTTTAATATACACCCAATTTACATCTGTTTCTCTTTCATCACAATCAAACGCCCCTCCTCTGTGATATTGCAACTCCACATGCTCGGTTTCCCATCATCCCTCGTCCACTTCTGTCAAGGGATTAAACATCCTTTTCAGTTCTGAACAAGGGTCAAGCTGGACTTGAAATACTACCTCTGTTCCTTTGTCTCCACAGATGTTGTCAGACCTGCTCAGTTTCTCCAGCAATTTCTGCTTTTGAACAGCTTGAAAGACGTGTATCAAAGCTGCTCAAACACCCTGTCTAACATGGAGAATCATAAACTGGATAGTGAACAATAACACAAGATGTACAAATTCATTGGTTCTCAAATGACATAAGATTGACATCATTCACACTACAAAGTTCTTAAACAAGGCCATGGAGAGAAACAGTTACAATGTTAAAACAGAAAGTGGCACGACTGTACGGAAAAAGACTCGGATGAATATTAGAATTGGAATTGTTGCAGTGTGGAAACAGGCCCTTCGGCCAAACAAGTCCACACCGATCCTCTGAAGACTAAACCAACCAGTCCCATTGCCCTATCTTATATTTACCCCATGACTAATGGACCTAACCTGCATATTCCTGAACACTATAGGCAGTTCGGCAAGGTCAATAACCTGCACATTTTGGATTGTGGGTGGGAACCGGAGCATGCAGAAAAAACTCACACAGACACAGGGAAAATGTGCAAAACAGTTGCCAGAGGATGGAATCGGAGCTATGGTTAACCACTGATCTACGGTGCTCCCTACGGAAAATATTTAAGGGTCCTCAGAAACATGACAAGTAAGTGCTGTGACACCATGGACAGACACTCAGAGGAATTAGAATATTAAAATGGAAGTGTTACCACATCCCTAAACAGGGTAGGTCACGGGGTGATGGGTGAATGGACCTCGGTGTGAACTGGGGGACAGACAGTTGAATTGCATTGCAGAAATTGCAGCTCAAACCTGGAAACTCATGTGGTCATGTAGATCACAGCTGGACAGAAGGTGAATTGTATTCAGTTACAACCTGTAACGTTTTTCCCAGCCTAATCTTTCAGTCTATTATTCCCATTAACATATCGATGATTCATTGACGATTGTGGGTGAATATACCAGCGTCAGAACCATGTGTACCTCAAACTGATGACAATCCATTTAAAGCTATCACACTGGCTACTGTACTTACATACCAAACAGCAGGACTAATATCTGATAGAGAGGGCAACATGATTACAAAGCAAACATATCAGATCGAAGCTCTGCATTCCTGGCACATCCATCAGAAATGGTGTTGAACCATGGAACAACTGACAAGAGAAAAGGACTCCACAAATATTATTTGAAAACAATGTTCATTGGGATTAGGGCCTCGCTGACTAGGTCAACATTTGTTGCCCAGAGGACTGTTAAGAGTCAATTACATTGCTGTGTGTCTGGAGTTACATGTGGGCTAGAACAGGTATGGATGGCAGTTTCCTTCCCTAAAAGGACATCAGTGAACCAAATCGATTTCTGCCACAGTCAACAATCGATGCATGATCATTAGCCTCTTAATCCCAAAGATTTATTGGATTTGAATTCCATCATGTACTGTAAAAGGATTCGAACTCAGGTCACCAGATGACTCCTGGGGTTGTTCAACTAACACATCTGCTGCAACACCACTCAGCTAGAGCTTGATCATTCCCCTAAAAAGATGGAACCTTCCTGCACATCAGTGTAAAAGACAATGATGCAGTGTATATACCATCCTCAGCCAGAAGTGTTGCTTGGATGATCCCCACAGAATCACAGATGCCAGTCTTCAAACAATTCGATTCGCTGCACGTAACATGACGAAACAGCTGAACATAGTAGATACGACAAAGGGAATGAGCCCTGACACTATTCCTGCAATAGAATGAAAGACTTGTGCTGCACAACAAGGCGTGTCTCTGTGGAAACTGTTTCATTCCAGCTCTAACTCTGACATCTCCCTGCCAATGTGGGAAATCACACAAAAGTGTCCTGACCCTAAGAGGAGAATAATTACAATCTGACCAATTACCGCCCCCTCAGTCCCATCATGATAATCAAATTGGTGGGAATTTTTTGACGGAGCTGTCGACCAGCACAGAAATAACGTGCAGAGTACTGTTTCCAATAGGCCCCTCAAGTGGAGACGGTGTTGCTGTGGAAATGTCACTGGATTACTAATCCAGACCAGAATAATGCTCTGGCACCTGGTGGAGGTTAGATACAATTCATAGAATATCGAGATGTAAAATCTTGTGCCAGTAATATTGACCTTGAAGCACATGGCTATTGTCAACGTAAATTTCCTTTCCCCAATGTACATTCAGGAAGTGAATTTCCAGTGTTTTCCTGGTCGAACCAAAAAGTGACTACAGACACACAGACATGTGGTAAACTCTTCGATGGTCTCTGAACGGGCCATGCAAGGCCATTACATCAAACTTCTCCGAGGTATTAAAGGATAAAAACGAGGTAACACCTGGCACCAGCCTTTGTATCGTAAAAGGGAATAGGAAGCACAGTCCTGTCGACACTGCAGAGACCTCCTTCCTGATATCTGAGAGCTTATGAGGAGAAAGTGAGGACTGCAGATGCTGGGGATCAGAGCTTAAAAATGTGTTGCTGGAAAAGTGCAGCAGGTCAGGCAGCATCACAGGAGCAGGGGAATCGACGTTTCGGGCATAAGCCCTTCTTCAGGAATGAGGAGGGTATGCCAAGCAGGCTAATGAGAGCTTATGACAACATTAACAGTGCTTTTCCACAGACTGCACAGAAACATCACAAATTGAGTAGGCCTTTCAACACATTGAGCCTTCCCCAATCTAGGTTTTGACTAAACAACTCTTCAATTAACTTTTCCCTAACACTATACACTGCATATCCTTTGAAATGTTCATATATCAGAGTAATATGTAGTACGAACTTTGGTCCGTCAATTTTGCTCTCCCATTCAATATAACAATGGCTGATCCTGTATCTCCAAACCAAACACCTGTTGCAACTTCACCCGTTTAGTGTCTAGACATCCTTATTTATATTCCGTGCCTCAGTTTCCACAGTGTTATGTGGGACAGAATTCCCCAGATTCACCAGTCTGCGAATGCAGACATTTATTCTCATCTCAATGCAGAGTGGCCTGCCTGTACCTAATATTGTGACCCTTGTTTTCGACGTCCCAGCCAGTGGAATTATCATCCCCGCTGCCAATCTGTTTCACCCTGTCAGAGTTTTATTTATTTCACTGAGCTCTCCACCCATTTTCCTAAAGTCCATGGAACACAGGCCCAGTCGCCCAAACTATGCTCCCCCAAAACGTCTGTCATCCCAGAGATCAGTCTGGTCATCCTTCACTGCACTCCCTCAATGTCAGGTTTGTGTTTTATTTGTTAAGGAAACCAATACTGCACACAATACTGCACAATGTTCCATATGGGGGCTCACCAAGACCCTGTGTAGCTGCAGTAAGACACACCTGCGCTCAAATCCACCAGAAATGAAGGTCAATACATCATTTAACTTTCAACCTACTTTCTGTTGCAGCAGTATTGCTTTCTGTGACTGGTGTACAAAGAGGTCGAGATTCATTTCAATGATAGAGCTCCCCACTTGGTGGGTCTATGTATATTGGTCAGTGTGCCAATATCAATCCCAGTATTGACTTCTGGCTTCAGAACTCACTGCCCTGCATAGACCTTGGAGTTTGGTGGTGAAGAAGTCAACAAAAGTATGCACATAAGTATCTTCATGCAGCAACTTTTTTCCATGAATTCCTTTTGAAATGCGAGCCAATTCATCTATTTCCTACCAAATGCTCAATGTTACGTCTATCCACATTGTTCTTCATCTGCCACGTATTTTATCATTTAGTGCACTTGTCTCAATCACCTTGAAACTATTTTATAACCTACTCATCCACTCACAATCTCAGTTTGGTACCATCAGCAAATTTGAAAAGATTACATTTAATACCCATGAACAAATGTTTGGTCTGTTTTCTGAATAGATGGGGCCCAAACATCAATTCCTGGATTATCCCGCTAGTCATTGCTTTCTACTGCAAAATATATGGAACGGTTTATGCTAGTTCACTTTTTCCTGTCAGGTCTCCTATTCTCAACCCATGCCAGTATATTAGATCTCGCTGTTCCACACTGTTATGGACCAGGACAGACACCCTCAAATCATTTCAAGGAAGTAGCACAGACCCAACTTGTGCTCATTGACTTAAGAAAGTGTAAGGCGGATATTCCAGAAGTGATGCAGCTGGTCAAATCACTTAGTTTTAAACAAAACAGAATGTCTTTGCAAGGTTACCGAGTGAGACGCAAACAATACAGAACAACTTAACCGATCCGAAAACCCAACAGATTATCCCAACTTAATGATCATGCTCCAGATACTTGATATAATCACGATAAACACTCCATGGCAAAAGCGAAAGGAAAAAACAATCAAACCCAGTTTCTAACAGGAGAGATGTCAGAGAGAGGGAGGAACAACATGGACCTGCCTCGTTGAGTCTGGTATCTTCACAACTGCTGCCTACTTTGAGTAAACAGCCAGGCTGCGAAGAATCAGACCAAACTAACTAAGCAGAGGAACTGAACTGGGATAACTGGCCACTCCCCTTTCATAAGAACAGAATAACAGAAGAACTAGGAGCAGGAGTAGGCGTTCTGGTCGTCTGCCATTCAATAAGATCATGACTGATACACTCGTGGACTCTGATCTACTTTCCCGCACTCTCACCATATCCCTTACTTACTGTATTGTTCAAACAGTATCTAACTTAGTTTTCAATACATTTACTGAAGTAGCATCGACTACTTAACTAGGCAGGGAATTACAGACATTACAAACCTCTGGGTGAAGAGGTTCCTTCTCAATTCAATCCTAAATCTACTCCCTCTAATGTTGAGGCCATTCCCTCTTGTCCTAGCTTCACCTCCCTGTGGAAACATCCTTTCTCCTTCTCTCTTATATACTCACCGCATAATCCCCTCATTCTTCTAAATTCCAATGAATATATTTCCAGTCTGCTCAGTCACACCTCATAAGCCAACCCCCTCATCTCTGGAATCACTCGAATAAACCCCCTCTGCAACCCCTCCAGTGCCAGTATACCTTTCCTGAAGTAAGGACAGCAAAACAGCATGCAGTACTCCAGGTGTGGCCTCACCAGCAGCATGGACAGCTGCAACATAACCTCCCTGCTTATAACCTCAATCCCTTTTGCAATGAAGGGCAACATTCCATTTGCTTTCCTCAGTAATTGCTGTACCTTCGGCCAACCTTCTGTGATTCATGCACATGGACTCACAGGTCCCTTTGTTCACCAGCATGCTGCAATGTTTTACCATTCAAGTAATAATCATTTTTGCTGGCACTCCCAACAAAATGGATGATATCACATTGATCAACATTGTATTCCATCTGCCAGACCTTTACCCACTTACTCAAAGTAGCTATGTCAATCCACGAAGTCTCACGGTCCTCTGCACGCTTTGCTATGAAACGCATCTTCGTGTCATCTGCAAACCTTGACCAACTACACGTTTTCCTCAACTCCAAATCATCTATATAGATTGTGAATAATTGTGGCCCCAACACCGATCCCTGAGGCACACCACTAGGTATTGATTGCCAGCCAGAATATCACTCACTTACACTCACAATTTGCTTCTTGTGAGTCAAGAAATCCTCCATTTATGCTGATACTTTACCTGTAACGCCATGCACCTTTTTCTTATGCAGCAGCTTCTTGTGCGGCAAGTTGTTGAAGACATTTTGGAAATTTAGGTACACCATAGCCAGTGGGGCCTCGTTGTTCACCTTGCTCGTATTGTCTCATTAGATTTCCAAAAAACTTGTTAAACATGACCTATTCTTCATGAACTCGTGCTGCGTCTGCGAAATGCTTTGCTATTTCTTCCTTGATAATACACTCAAGCAGTTTCCTCACTACACAGGAAAAGCTAACTGGTCTATAATTCTCCATATTTTGTTTACCTCACTTTCTAAACAGTGGCGTCACATTTGCTGTTTTCCAATCTGCTGAACTGCCCTGGAGTTCAGCAAATTCTATCAAATTGCCACAATTGCATTTATTATTTTTCCCGCTATCTCTTCTAGAACCCTGGGATGCATTCCATCAGGGCCAGAGACTTGCCTACCCTCAGCTCTTTTAGCTTGCACAACACTATCTTTTCCATAATAATGAATGTTTCCAAGGTCCTCAAATACCTCAGTCTCTTTGACAATCACTAGCATGCTATTTGTGTCCTCCACGATGATGACAGATACAAAACACCTGTTCAATCCTCGGCCATTTCGTCATATCTTATAGCTAAATGACCCTTCCGAACCTCTGAAGGACCAACATTTACTCGAGTCATGCTTTTACATTTTATTCATTTATAGTAGATACCATCATCAATCTATCTTTATATTCTGTACTTTTTTTTCTCTCGTGTTCTATAAATCTTTTCTTTATAGTTCATTTTGTGGCTTTCTGTTCACCTTTTCCCCAATCTTTTAGGTTTTTGCTGTTCTTGGCCACTTCGCATTCCTTCTCTTTCAATTTGATAGCATCCCTTATTTCCTTCGATACAAATGACAGATTAACCATTTTCTTAGAGTCTTTCCTTTTCACTGGAATATACTTTTGCCACGGAAATTAAAAATCTCCTTTGAAAGTTGTCCACTGCTTGTCAACTCTCCCATTATGAAGTATTTATTTCGAGGCGACTTCAGCTAACTCCTCCCTCATTCTATTGTAGTCTCCCTTGCTGAAGCACAACAACCTGTTATTGGATTTTATCTTCTCTCCAACAGTATTCTAAAGTCACCCATACTGTGATCACTCCTTCACTGTAATGTGAATAATTATTCTTGTCTCATTGTACATGACCAGAACTACAATACCTTGCTCCTCATTGTGCGTGCTTTTATTTTAGACTTGAAAGCATTCCCAAGTAGTCACACCCAGATGTTTTGGATTCCCTGCTTTTAAGACATCCATGAAAAATAAAATAAGGCCAGAATAAACTTGTTAAAGTGTAGCATTGTCACAACACTAGACTTGGGACTTCATCAAAAATGTTTCTGATAATCCAAATTCACTGCATCCATTGCTTTGCCATAATTTATTTCCCAATCAGTTTCTCAAATATGATTGGCCTTTAATAAATCGACAATGACTTTATCTATGTTCATTACTTCATCATTAATGTAATTTTCAAACTTCCCTGAAAATGCGTCCTTTATACTGGACACTTGTATTGTCCTGATTTTTTTTTTCGGTGCTAAGCAGACTGTGATTCCCTGCCTCCTTTTGAAATACTGGGGTTACATTTGCTGCTGTCAAATCTGTGAATTCAGTTCCAGAATCATCAAGCATTTGGAAGAGGATAACCAGAGTATTCATTATTACCTTGGCCACCTCCCTTAGTAACCAACGAGAAGATTAACAGATCATGGGGATTTATCAAATTTCAGTCAAAATAATTTCTCTAAAGCTGTAAATGTACAGATTTGATTCTATTTACTTTTTCTCAGTAGACTAACAAGTGCTTGGAGTTTACTTTTTGAAATGTTTTGTTTTGTGAATGCAGAACAAAAGTGGTTGCTTCGTAGTCCTGCAATTTTCCTGTTCTCTGGTTTCGGCCTGGAAGGAATATACAATGATCTTCTCTAACATTTCACCTTGGTATACTGCATGTTGAGAAGCTTTTGCATTTCACTCTTGTTAATGTACGCTTCATAAACCCATCATTTCCTGTCGAAAGCTGATCAGTGATTGACCTTCCACAGCCATACAATCACAGAAGCAATCTTTGTACAGTCAGAAATACAGTACAATCTACATTCGTTCCACTTTCATACATCAGGCCCATAGATGTGAGTGTTATGACACTTCAAGTACTTGTCCACGTGCCGTTTAACGGCTGTGCGATGACCCACAACAACGTCTCTCAAAAAGTGCATTCCGGACACCAACATCCTCTGGGTGAAAAAACAATCCTGAAATCCTCTCTAAACCTCAAACCCTTCACTTTAAAAGCGTGCTACTTTGCTCTTGACCCTCTGACTTAAAGGAACCGCTGCTGTCTATTCACTCCTGTCCATGCCGTTCATTATCTTTCCCTTCTGAATCACGTTCCCCTCAGTCTTCTCTTCTCCAAAGTAACCAAGCCGAGCGTATCCAGCCTCTCTCCAAAGCTGATATACTCCATTCCAGGGAACATCCTGGTCAATTTCCTCTGCACCACTCTCAGTGAAATCACATCTTTCCTGTAATGTGGATCCCTGAACTGCACACAGTATTCCATTTTGACCTAGCCAAAGTGCTATATAACTCTTGTAATCTATGCCTCGATTAGTAAAGGCGAGGCCTATTGTCTCCAATTACTTCTTAACTAATGTATTACCCAGACCCGCCACATTCAGGAATGTGTGGAGAAGCACCCTCTGAACTTACGAGTCTGCTGCCATTTATTGATCCTCCCATGTCTGGTTCCTTCTTCCAAAGTGCATCTCCTCATATTTATCAGTGATACATTCCATCTGCCATTGATCTGCCCATCTGACCATTCTCTCTGTATCTTCCTGTAACGTAAGGGCTTCCTCCTCACTGCTAACCACCCGAGTAGTCTATGTGTCAGACACAAACCTAATTATTACACTCACCCCAAGCCTCTTCGCATTCACATCTATATCATTCATGAATGCCACAAATAGTAAGGGACACAGCACTGACACAAAAACAGTCTTCGACAACCACCTATTTTATGCAGTAGTTTCTTGAACACTGATCTGCTACTTACTGGTCTGTAGTTCCTTGGTCAATCTCTACAGCCCAACCCATAAAGGGTGTTCTCCAGTCCTCGGTACATTACCTGTGAACAGATTGTATTTTCATCAGCGCCTTTCATCCCTTGTCTCCAGCTGCAGCCTGAGATGTAACTGAGCAGGACCGAGGGACGTGAATGTTTTATACCAGCCACAACTATCAATCCCTGTACACATCTTACACAAATCTGCTCAAGAGCTTCTCAGTCCATCTTCTCGAATTCTGTCCCTGCATCCTCCTTCTCCCAAGTATGAAGCTCTCATATATTAATCTATCAATGTTCAACAGATTCACAAACAGATTCCCGCCTTGATCTCAGGCCAAGTTTCGCCATCAGAAAACCTTGCTATCTGAGGGATTAATGTGGAATAATGTCCATTCAGTATATGGGATCATTATATTTTAGTTAGATCAAGACATCATATTGAATACAATTCACCAGGTACAGTCTCACCAGCACGCTGTGTAACTCGTGCATAATGTTCTTCTTGCTCGTCCGAACAAATTACTGCAAAAGCTGGAATCTGTACTGAAACTAACACATGCTCGACATCACAGTGAGTCAGAGAGCATCCGTAAAGAGAGTGCAAATTAACGCTTTGAGTCTAGTTGACTCCTCATCGTCTGTATTTAAATGAAGGCAAACTTAACTTTTACCTTCCCTGTTTGTATATGTTCCTCCCAATACCCTTTGCTTTAATGTTTCTGCTAACATACTGTATGTGCTGATTAAAAATCCTCCTGAATATCTGACTATATCACATCCATTGCTTCTCTATGGTTAGGTCTACAAGAAATATCTTCAAACAGGACATTTGTAAATGATAACTTCCCTTTTATAAATGCAGAATAATTCTCTTGAAGTTTGAAATTACTTTCTCAGTGTCCAATATCACATTCGTTATGATAGATTGCAAAAGACTACTTCCTGCAGATGACAAGTAAACTGGTCTGTAGCATGTCATTCTCCCTCTTCTTCCATTCGTAAATGGTTAGAATGCATTTATATCCTTTTAAATTGAATACTGATAAATACAGTCATCCACAATACATTCCATCTGTGTATTGTTGCGTTCACTGAAAATGCAGTATGAATTACATCTGGTCTGTCAGACTTATTAATCTTCAATCCAAGTATGTTGTAATATACTATCACGTCATTAGTATGAAGGATTTTAGTGTTCAGTTACAAAAGTTCCATGGTATTTCTGGGATATGTTCTGGATCTTCTTCCGTGAAGGCAGACATAATGTAACAGTTTAGTCTCCCTGTCAATTTTCTGTTCTCTAAAAAAAAATTATCCTTTCCACACATTCACTGTGCCACATTTGGCCTTGTTTCCATTTTCCTTTCAAATATGGACAGACAATTCGCGCCAGTATTTATCAAGAACAAAAAAAGATCGAGCACAGGAACAGCCCTTAAGGGCCTTCCAAGCCTGCACCGATTGATCCAGATCCTCTGTCTAAAGCTGTCTCCTATTTTTGAAGGATCTGTATCCCCCTGCTCCCTACCCATTAATGCATCTGTCTAGTTTCATATTAAATGTCGCTATCGTGACTACGTCTAACATCTCCGCTGCCAATGTGTTTCAGGCATCTGCCAGACACTGTGTAATGGACTTTCTGAACATATCTCCCAAAAACCTTTTCCCTCTCATCTTGAATTCCTGACCACTAGAAATTGAGAACCCCACTCTGGGAAAAAGCGTCTTGCTATCCACACTGTATATACCTTTTATGATTTTGTAGAACTCAGTCAGGTCCCCCGAACTTCCGTCAGTCCAATGAAAATAATCCTAATCTACCAAACCTCTCTTCATAGCCAGTTGCCTCCAATACCAGGAAACATGCTGGTGAAACTCCTCTGCACCCTCTCCAAAGCATCCACAAACTTTTGTTAAGGTGGCGATCAGAATTGTACGAACTATTCCAAATGTTTTTGAACCAAAGCCACAACTGTAACATGACCTGTCATCTCTTGTATATAATAGATTCCAACAGATTCCCTCCTGTGGATGACAAGCCATTATGTCTGTATTTCGCCACTTTCGCTTATCTGCCCTTCTTAAAATGGTGGAATGCAGGAAGCAAAGTATGTTGTATGCCTTCTTGACCACTCTATCGACCTGCCCCTCGAAGGAACAATGGATCTGAACACCCAAATCTCTCTGTACATCAATTTTGCCCAGGACTTTTGCCATTTACCCTACAGTTCACTCTTGAATTGGATCTTCCAAAATGCATCATCTCACATTTGTTCCAGACTGAACTCTATTTGCCATTTCTCTGCACAACTCTTCAATCGATCTATTTTCTGCTGCATTCTCTGACAGTCCCCTTCACTTTCTTCTACTCTACCAATCGTAGTGCCATCTGCAAACTTATTAATCAGACCACCTTTACCTTCCATTCGTTCATTTATGTGTATCATAAACAATAGCTGTCACAGCACTAAACCCTGTGAAAAACCACCCAGAACAGTTCTTCATTTTGAGAAAATCCCTTCCACTGCTACTCACTGTCTGCTGCTGTCCAGCCTGTTCTCCATCCATTTAGCTAGTATAGACCTGGACCCCTTGCAACTTCACCTTTTGCATCAGCTTACCTCAACAAATACCTTACCGAAGTCCGTTGTATAACATCTACAGTCTTTTCCTCACTATCAATTTTCACTTCCACAAATAAATCTATTATGTTTGCGAAGATGTGACCTCGCTGGAACCAAACCAGGGAAGATCTTGTTTGTAGTCTGTCTGTGTTGTACGCTGGAATCAGACGGGTTTTATTTCCAAGGCAGAAATTTATAAAATGTCACATTTGACTAACTGCTTACAAAGTGCATGTTTTTTTTTAAAAAAAACAAAATTGAATGCATTTGCACATACAAGGCTACAAATTCAAATTCACCCCACAGATTTATGTGTGTGTGCATCTGAGAAATGCGGAGTGTGTGTGCACAGGGTGGGGGAAGTGAGAGAGGGAGAGAAAGAGCGTGTGTATGTGTGTGTGTGTGCGAGAGAAATAGCGTGTGTGTGTGTACTTGTGCGTGCAAGGGTGGCAGGTGTGTGTGTCCTCGTTAAGTCACAGACAGATTTGGCAAATGCCTTTCCCCACACAGACTAACGCCCTGGATTCAGAGCTTTCACACTCTGCAGCCTCTGCTCCATTTGTTGATCATGTTACAGACTCAGATACTCTAACTACAGTCCCCATGCTTCATCCAGAGTTTGGTAAGAAAATCCTCAGGTCTTCCTGAATGTCTGGGGCAGCTCACAGCACAACTTCCAGCAAACTATCCCCAACACCTCCACTCAATTTTGAATAACAGCAGTCAGTCAGAAGATTTTCACAGAGTCACAGAGATGTACAGCATGGAAACAGACCTTTTGGTCCAACCCGTTCTTTCAGACCAGAGACCCCAACCCAATCTAGTTTACCAGCCAGCACCCAGCCGAAAATTGCTACAAACCCTTCCTATTCAAATACCCATCCAAATGCCTCTTAAATGTTGCAATTTTACCAGCCTCCACCACTCTCCCCGGTTGCTCATTCCATACACGTACTACACTATGTTAAAACGTTGCCCCTTAGGTCTCTTTCCCCTCTCACCCTAAACCCATGCCCTATATTTCTGGACTCCCCGATCCTAGGGAAATTACTTGTCTATTTACTCGATCAATGCGACTCATAATTTTGCAAACCTCTATAAGGTCACCCCTCAGCCATCAACGCAAGTTCGATGCCTGTGCCTTTCCAATAATACTCGAGGGCTTCCTCGTGTTACTGGCCACACGATCAACTGAGAGGGACAAACACCGGTGTTCAGTGGACAGGCACAGACTAAGTTTTAAAGACGTGAGTCAAAACTGCTGAATCCCTCCTGTCCAACATGATCATTAAACTGTCAAACTTTTTTCTTTCTTCCATGTGTGTGGGAGTAGTGCAAGAGCACTGCAGGATTGTATATATAACATGGAACATGGGACACACGGTGAAGTGAACAACAACCCACACACACCATTTCACTGTTTCTGAGTTTCACAATGTCAGCACTCGATACATTAGGGAGCCAAAACTCAAAGTGATGGAAAGATTCTGAGGGACAGAGAAATGCACATTAAAGATAGAACGAGATATTAAATAGAGAAATAGGCCATATTGGTGAAATATGGGGAAAGAGACAGGGCAGTGGGACACACTGGGGAGCTGTGCAGACTATGTCAATGTATTGCTTCGTAAAATGAAGTACCTACCCAGCATGGAGAGCTGTGCAGACCGTGCCAGTGCATTGCTCAGTAAGCTGAACTATCTGCCCAGCATGGGGAGCTGTGTAGACTATGCCAGTGTATTTCAGCCTCAGTATTGGTCGGGGATGGGATGTAGTGAGAGGAACGAAATTCAATCTGTGACCAGAACAGAACACAGTGACCTAATGCTTTCAATATTTAAACAGCAAGGGCAGTGATAAAATA
Source organism: Chiloscyllium punctatum (assembly GCF_047496795.1). Lineage (NCBI taxonomy): Eukaryota > Metazoa > Chordata > Chondrichthyes > Orectolobiformes > Hemiscylliidae > Chiloscyllium > Chiloscyllium punctatum. The sequence goes on along the minus strand of NC_092752.1, from coordinate 82,970,548 downwards.
AATCATGTTTCACAGTTGAAACTGGACAGGTCAACATATAGACCCTTGAGTAACACTGCCAGAAGCAATGAGGGAGAGAGTGAATTAACCAGTTCATAGCTGCAGTTAGTAGTGGCTTGTAAAGTGAACATCTCGATTTAGTGTCTCAGCAGGAACAATAACAGAGACAATGATAATAGAGTCAATGAAAGGACAGCATTACACTCAATCATGATTTATAACATTAATGACTGAACATTGAGACTTAACCGGGACACCAACGAAAGCCAGGATTTGATAATAAAAATATTGAATAGTATAAAGTGCATATTCAATCCGCCACGAAAATGGGCTTGGATCATAATATGTAGAAAGAAACCAAACATTCAAATAAAACCTCCTGTCCATTCTTAAGACATTCCAGCCTAAAATTTTCAGATCGTGAAACATTGTTGGAACATTCCAGTCTAACGTTCTCAGATTCTGAATCATTGTTGGAACATTCCAGACAATTGTGCTCAGATTCTGATCTCTCCCCACTGCATCTCTTGAGCTGCCGATCCCTGTTAATGCTCTCGGTGGTGTTCCTATTCGGACTGTGGAATAGCACATTTAACGGAACCCATTTATCATTAAAATATGGAACCCCTCCACTGGGATAATTGCAATCTGTGGAGACTGGCATTAATCACAGTCACTCAACAAACAGGCTCAGTTAACCCCTAACGTACGTAACTTTTGGAACAGATGGGTGTTGCTTAGGGATGGACCATAAGTCTTTCAGTCTTCTTATTCTTTCTTCTGTGTCTGTGGGAGTAGTGCAAGAACACTGCAGGACTGTTTATATTACATATTGTTTATAAAGGGCGATAGAGATAAATAAACAGACCAGCAGCACAGGGTGACCAGTAGGGACACTTCCATAGACAATAAAACAGTGTACACTGTTTATTGCCCATTGGCGTTGTGCAGTGCTGCTCCTTGCTACTTCATTCAGAGCATTGAGACTGCTGCTCAGGAACAGGAGAAGGTAATTCTGTCCCTATGTGTCTATCACAGAGGAACAGGAGGAGACTATTCAGCCTCTCTAACCTGTTACAGATGGACAGTGAGAGGCCATCAAGCCTCTCGGGTCTGTTGCAGAGGGAAAGGAGGAGACCATTCAGCCTCTCGGGTCTGTTGCAAATGGACAGGAGGAAGCCATTCAGCCTCTCAAGTCTGTTGCAAATGGACAGGAGGAGGCCATTCAGACTATTGAGCCTGTTACAGAGGGACAGGATGAAGCCATTCAGCCCATTGGCCATGTTACAGAGGGACAGAAGGACGCCATTCAGCCTCTCGGGTCTGTTGCAGAGGGTCAGGAGGATGCCATTCAGCCTATTGTATCTGTTCCAGAGGGACAGCAGGAGGCCATTCTGCTTCTTGAGCCTGTTATTCAGTAACTACCAGTTTTAAAATACTTATGGAGAAGAACAGTCCTGACATAAATGGTAAAGTTCTAAATTGAATCAGGCCAACTTTGAACGTTTTATATTGGCAATTTCAAAAGCTGCTTGGGAGAAGCTCGTGGCCATCACAAGTGAGATTACAGAGTCTAGAGCGAGTATGCTCCAGTTCATGAGCAATGCAAGGCTGGTCTGGAATGCTGGATGGCGAGTGGAATTGAGGTTTGTTCAAGAAAAATCGGAAGTATGATAGGTACAGACAGTAGGGATCGAGTGAATCCATCGTGGAGTACCAGGGATGAAAGCTAATACTCAAGAGGGAAAGCAGGAGGTAAACTGGGGGCATAAGACATCTTTCGAAAATAAGGAAAGGGACAATCCAAAGAGAATCTACCAATACATTTAGGTCAAAAGAGTAACTAGGGAGAGGACAGGGCCCTTTAAAGATCAGCAAAGTGAAACTACAGGAGATTGGTGAGATTCTACATAAATATTTTGCATCAGTATTTACTGTGGAGTAGGATATAGAAGGGACAGAACTTGGGAAAATGAATAGTGATATCTTCAAAAGTGTCCATGTTACAGATGATGAGGAGCTCGCCGTCTTAAAATGCATTAAGGTGCATAACTCCCTCTGACCTTTTATGCGACTCTTGGATAGGCACTTGGACGTTAGTACAATGAAGGGCACATAGGTTAGTCTGATCTTAGAGTAGGAGAAACTGCCGGCACAACATCAACAGCTCAAGGGCCTGTCCTGTGCTGCACTGTTCTGTGTTCTATGACCTGATCAGGTGTACCCGAAAATCTGTTTGGAAGCTAGGGAAGCCATTGTTTTATATCTGGCTGAAATATTTTTTATCATGGACAGCCACAGGTAAGGTTGTGCCATTGTTTAAGAACACTTGGTATGGAAAAGTGAGGAAACTATAGACCGGGTGGGCCTGAAGTCATTGTTGGGTAAGTTGTTGGAGGGGTTTCTGAGGGACAGGATTTCCTTGTGTTTGGAAATGTGAATTCCGATTAGCGATAGTCAACATGACTTTGCGTGTGGGAAATCTTGTCTCACTAATTTGATTTAGTTTATTGAAGAAGTGATGAATAAGATTGATAAAGGCACAAAATAGAACTGTGGAATAGAATATGGACTTTGTTAAGGCATTCAAAAGGTTCCACGTGGTAAACTGCTAAACATGGCTAGATCACAAAGAATACAGGGACAGTTGTAGATGATTCGCTCAAAGGTAAGAGATGAAGGTAATGCTGGTGCTGCATATCTTATTTGGACTGGAGGCCTGTGGCCAGCTATGTACCACAACGATCTAATGGATTTTGTCTTTTATGCAAATGATTTGGATGTGAATATTAGTAGAGAATGGTGTGTGAGTTTACAGATAACACCAAAATTGTGAGGTAGTCGACAGTAAAGATGGTTAACTCAGAGTAAAACGGGACCCTGATAAGATGTGCCAAAGGGCCGAGGAGTGACTGATGGAGTTTATGTAAGACAAACGGATGGTGTAACATTTTCGTGAGCCAAATTGGGTCAGCACTTGTAGGCAGGACCCTGGGAAGTGTTTCAAACACAGACAGCTGAATAGAAACTATGGAAACCCTGCAGTGTGGAACAGGCCATTTGGCCCATCGAGTCCACACTGACCCTCCAGATAACATGCTGACCAACACACCGATACGTTCCCCAGGTAACTCTACAATTCCCTTAAACAATTCACCTAATCTGCATATCCCTGGATACTGTGGGACAGTTTAGTGAGGCCACTGAACCGATCCTGTGCATTTTTAGACTGTGGGAGGAAAACCAAGATCCCGAAGGAAACCCACACAAACACGGGGACAAATGCCAAACACCACACAGTCACCAAAGGGTGGAATCGAACCTTGCATCATTGGTATTACAAGGCAGCATTGCTAGCCACTTTGCAACTGAATGACCATCAGAGAGAGTAGCTGCTTGCTCCCACTTTCTCGGGATCTGACACATCTGTTCAGATGATGTTGAATTCCAGCGTGGTGCCTCTGACAATCCCTCCTTCACCTTCATCCCAGGATTCACATTCTAATGGACAGGGCCTTAAGTTGTGACTGACACATTGCCTGCACACCTGCCCTCACCCCTTCCCTACTTTTTCAGATCAAGTGTTCAATTAATACTGCAGCATGCAAGATAATTGATGATCTAAAATAAAACAAACATCTGTATACACTGGAGATCTGTAACGAGTACTGTTCTGATGAAGACTCCCCAGATTTGGAAAAAAACTCTTCTCTCTTCCGACAAATGATTGAGAAAAAGTGACGACTTCAAATGCAGTGAATTCTGAAGCGAATTCCTGATGAAGCGTTTATGACTGAAACATAGTCTTTCCTGCTCCTCGGATTCTGCCTGACCTGCTGTGCTCTTCGGGGGCCACACATTTCGACTTTCTTCCTGCAGATGCAACCAGACCGTTGAGTTTTTCCGAACAATTCTTGTGTATCCAATTTCCTGTTTATAACATAAACAAGGTTTTCCCTGCAGTATTGACTTCCATGTACATCTCCCACCAGTGTTTCCTCCTCCTTCTTGGTTCTAAGCTGCAGTCAAACTGTTTCTGTGTAAACTGAGCACCCTGGTGAGATGAATGGTAGATTCAGCGAATTTTTTCTTGAGGCCTTTCTTGATGTTACAAAATTTCACCGCATTTTGTTCCAAAAACTCATGGATAAAAAATGCTGAGAAAGATATGGGTCAAGTGCACGAAGATGGATTGAATATGGACTGACATTATGCTCAGAATGGACCGGTTCTGGCTGAAGGGCCTGTCTCGTGCAGTAGGATTGTATGGCTGTAAATGAAAGGAGTTTTGAATATAGAGGGGGGGGGGGAGTTTGAGAAACAATGTCAAGGAAAGATATGTTCACAGGTTTCAGATTTCTGAATGTAGACATGTCGATAGCATCTGGCAACATAAGCCAACATTACCATGAATGATGGGTGAATGGGATATTGGTTTGAGTTAAGATGATGGAGAGTTTTGTTCTGCAGTTTTGTACCTGGGAGTGTGGTCTGCAGAGTCTTCGACTCTGGGCTGAATCTAACACTAATTTGTCTCAGTATCATTTTTGTTAAGTGACAGGGATTGTCTGTCTGAGACTCAGCTAGTTTCCTGATTCAATCTTATCGAACTCACCTCATTACCTATCTACTCCACCGCATGGTGTCCCTGTCATTCATTGCCAGCCAGATTCTCCCTCCCATCATGGCTGCAGGTACTCACCATCATCGGAAATCACTGGGTATTCAGTGATCCCTGGCACTGATGCCAAAAATAAAGGCCAGTGGGCAAATAATTTAGCTTTCTCAGTTCGGAGCTGCACTGCCCAGTTTTGCCTGAGCATGGCAGAAAAGACAATTGAAAGTAGACAGTAGACAATAGGTGCAGGAGTAGGCCATTCGGCCCTTCGATACAAAACCAACATTCATTGTGAACATGGCTGATCATCCACAGTCAGTATCTTGTTCCTGCCTAACCCCATAACCCTTGATTCCGCCATCTTTAAGACCTCCATTCATCCATAAAGGGCAATTACACTACGGGTTGGTCGACAGGGTCATTGAGCTCCTGGTGGATGGGGTAGTAGAGCGGGGGACCATTCTCTTCTCAAAGGGATCCACACCACCAGGCCCACCAAGCATGGTCTGAGCTCAACCACCCTGCTTAGTTCAGTATCTGTGGTCTGAAGCAATGTCCAGCAATACAGGACAAGTATCAATAACCTTCCCGCTCTGTCAGGATAAGGGTCCCCTTTCTCTCTGCTCCCTCACACTCACTGTATATCTGTTATAGCACCTACCCCCGAACAAGGCTCATGCTCCAACATTCCCATTGCTACAGGCAATACCTCCCCCTCCTCTCTCTCTCTAGCCTTTGTGATAACCCCAGACATTTATAGAATGCACTGGAGAATGCTGGTTATGGAATGTTCCAGATAACGTACCAAGTGTCCCAGTTTCAGGAGAATGACAGTGCCACAGTGTGGAAAACATAACAGGAAGGAACAGTGTGTTTTTTCAAAAAATAAAATTACATGCACACGAAATTGAAATCCATCATGAGGGCATTCAGTCCTTGAAACGTGCTCTACCATTTAATAAGATCGGGGGTGATCGAACTGTCTCCTGAGCTCCATGTTACAGGAAATCTCAGTCATTCAGCCCCCAAGCTTCCTGTCACTGACCAGACGACACTCAGGCATTTTTATCCTGTGTTTCTTCAAGCATGTGTTCCTGAGGCATTTCCCATGGTGACGGACTCTCCTACCAATATGTCCCATCAGCTTTCTATTTTCATACAATAGTAAGCATGCGTCACACAGACCAATCAGAAATATACTGTTATTTAATAGTTGTCGATATCTAAGCACAATTATTATTCTGGTTATTTTGCTTGTGTCACCTTATTGCATTCAGCTCAGGATAGCGTCTAAACACTTGTTTCAACAATTTCCAGCAGAGAACAGTTTTATCCTCAGCTGGTACCTTGACCGCTACCTGAATTGTACCTTTTTCCTTGTTATGAAAGTTTCTCTTCCCCTTCGTCTGTGAGTGTTTATGTCTGAAATAGTTACATAGGCTCCCACACCGTTGGCTGGATGGCTGGTTTGTGAGGCAGAGGGAAGCCAATAGCGCAGGTTCAATTTCCCACACTGACAAAGGTCACCATGAATGCGACGTTCTCTCAACGTCCAGTGCTCAAATCTACTTTCCTGCGAACCCCTCATATCCCTCAACTCGCTGATGTGACAAAAACATAATCCAGCCTATCGGCAAAAACAGTGATCCAGCATCCACAACTCTCTGGGTTAATGAAATTCAGACTTAATGACCTTCAGAAAGAAGACATTTCTTTGTATCTCAGTTTGAAATCGATATCCCTTATTCTGTCCATGAGTTCGAGACTCTGCCCAGGTTTGCAAACACATTCTCAGCATCTACCTTGTCAATCAACTTCTGTATCATTTACGTTTCAGTAATATCTCGCTCATTCATTTCAAGTACAATGAATAATCGCCTCACCATTTTAGATGTATTCAATAATTCAACCCTTTCATCCCAGGAACCTGCGAACTGTATCAATCTAGTTACTTGCTGCATCACTACGCTGATTTTATATTTCCTACACAGGAACACTCCAATCCCTTTTTACTGCTCCTTTGTTGGAAGTCTTCTTCATTAAATAACAACATGCCTTTTGGTTCGTAGTGTTATTCTCAAACTCGGATGTATATTGCCTTCAGCTCTCGCCGTCAGGCTGTCAGGATAGACTGTAAATAACTGATGCCATCGGACTGGTATTTGTGATACCCCAGTAGATAGATCTTTATCATAACGATACATTAATCCTGACTCTCTGATTTCTACATGTAAACCACCCGTCATCCCATGCTAATACCTTGCCCGTAACACTACGAGCTTCTGTCTTGTGTAAGGACCTTTATTTTGTGATACCTTGTGAAAGATCCATGCCGCATGCATACCAGTTCCCCTTTATCAAGTCCGCATGTTACATTTTCAGGGATCTCAGAATAACTTTGCAGGCAGAATATAGTTTCCCATTCACAAAACCATGCTGACTCTGCGTGAAGCTTTTCTGAATGCCCTTCAATTCTTGCCTTAATAATAGACTCTTGCAGATTCCCAGCAATAATGGTTGGGCTAAATGGTTCCTGCTATCTGTCTCGCTCCTTTCTCGAAGACAGGCGCCATATTGGAGGTTCTCCAGTTTCGCTGGAATACTCCTGAAATCCAGAGAGTTATGGAATCTTTCACACAGTACCATCAACCATCCATTAACCACTTTAAAAAAAAACAACTACGAATTACTGCTGACCGGTCCATCCTTACTCTTACCTGTTTGTCAAAAAAACTTATTCGTGAGCATTTTGTGATTCTTGTTTTTATATTTCTTGCCAATTTACTTACATTATGTCTTTTGTTCCCCTTTTCCTCGCTTTCTAGATTCATACAGTCACATCACGCACAAACAGACCCTTTGGTCCAACTTGTTCATGCTTAACTAAACTAGTCCCATCGGCTTTCACGTGTCCCATATGCCTCTAAACGTTTCCCCTTTATGTGTTTGTCCAAATGTCTTTTAAATGTTGCAGCTGAACTTTCATCTATCACTCTTTCTCTTGCAGCTCATTCCATACACACTTCACCCTACATGTGAAAAAGTTGCCACATTGGCCCTTTTAAATCTTATCCCTTTCACCTTGAAGCGATGTACTCTATGTTTGAACAACCCCACTCTCAGGGCGAGAATTCCTTAGCTCTCTATCCAATCCATGCCTTTTATCATTTTAAAAACTTCTATAATGTCACTTTTCAACCTCCTCCACTCCATCTAATACCAACTTCAAGAATAAGCATTTAATCGTAAGCACTGCAAATTTGAAACAATATTAAAAATGACAGATAAACAACACAGACAAAACTTCATACTGTGATTTTTTTTTCTCAAAGCAACAATACTAAGACAGCGTGAAACCCTTACCAGTGCCATGAGGAAGCTAAACAATTGAATTCCTTTGTCGAACGAGGGTGATGATCGCTACACTGAAAGCGTATCTCTGGCCAAGTCCACATAAGAAAGGGAATGCTTATACCACACGGTCAGCATGCAGTGTCTTTAGCAGAGTGAGGTGAAGGATGAGTATACTTGTTGAAATTTGGATCACAGTGTGAATTCAGTACAAAGGGGGGTGGGGGAGGTGATTTCCATAAGGTTTACGACAAGGAGGAAACTTTCCCGAATGAGATGTGAGTGGGAGGTGTAAAACAACATGAATAGAGAGGTCGAGTCACACTGACACCAGAGGCAAAGTGGCAGCACAAAACACAGCTGTTTGCTAGTGCAGGGAAGGTAGACCTGATCAAAAAGCCTCAGATAGGAACCATAATGTGACAGAATGTACTCCGTAATTGGAGAGGGACAACCTGGAAGAGGATGGAGCAGTAATGGCTGGGGTCTCTGTGGGTAATTCAGGAAGCTCAGCTGAAATTCATGCCCAGCTTCTGCTCATGGTCCCTGAAATATACACCCTAAATCTGGGCACACACTAATGCTCGTTAATTTGCGATTGATTAGTATCCTTGACAGATTTTGTCAACCACGGGCAGTTCATCTTCTTCCGACTCCTTCTTTTTGAACAGAAACAATAATTGCTGCGTTTTATGGGAAATCTGCTTGAATTTCTGCTCCTGTATGTCCACTGACTTTCCTCCGGGTCTATTTCTACATCCCTCTTCAGACCAGATGTGAGACAGAAATCTTCGATTTAAATGTTTAGTTCTTTTCAATCATTCAGGAGGAACTTCTGCATGTGGCTGAATACACGATCAGCGGAGGCTGACTCTATTCTCCTAGTTTCTCCATCTCTGTTGTTTCTGTTTGATGATGTCACATTCCAGAGAACTGCCATTGACGTGACCTCCTTTTACTTAAAACCAGAAATCCCCTAACTCCAGTGGATAGGGCCTTCAGCTGTCACTGTGCCATCGCCCACAGTGTTCCCCTCACTCAGTCCCCTCCTTCCCAGAACAATGATATATCTTCCCTTGTCATCACTTCCTACTGCACTAGAATCCACAATCATGGAAGCATCCTCTGCCACTTCCACCACCTCCTGAACGGTTACACCATCAAACACATCTTTTCCTCCCATCCACTGTCAGCATTACATGGGGACCATTCCTTCTATGACACCTCCCATCACACTGAACACTTCCCCACTCCCCCCATGGCACCTTCGCATGCAATTGCAGAAGGTGCAACAACACTTGCCTATTCACCTCTGCACTCCTCACTGTCCAGGGCCCCAATCACAACTTCCAGTTGAAGTAGCATTCCACTGGTATTCGTTCAATCCAGTCTCCTGTCATTGCTGCTCACAATGCAGTCTCCCTGACTCTTGGGAGACGAAACAGAGACTGTTTTAAGGAAGAGTTCCATTCTCTCTGTAGGAATAATCTTGACCTTCCCATTGCTTCCCATTCCAATAACCTACGTTGTTTTCGGTCCTGAGCTGCTGTTATGTTCCAAAAAAGCACAACCTAATCTTGAGTAACACCTCACTTTACACTTTGGTATATTACAGCCTGTAGGAGTTAATATTCATTCGATAATTACTCAACCTGACCCCATTATGGCTGTTGTCCATTTTTCATACATTCCGCTTCATGGTTTCTCTATGATCTTGTCTGTGACTTGTTTATCTTGTACTCAATAGAGAGAACGCATTTCTCCCATTGACACTTTAATATACACTCATTTCACATCTGTTTCTCTTTCATCACAATTAAAAGCTCATTCCTCTGTGGCATTGCATCTCCAAATGATCTGTTTCCCATCATCCCTCGTCCACTTTTGTCAAGGGATTAAGGAGTTATTTTCAGTTCTAAATCAGGGTCACGCTGAACTTGAATCACTGTCTCTGTCTCTCTGTCTCCACAGCTGCTAGATTTGCTGAATTTTCCCAGCAACGTCTGGTTTTGAAACGCTTGAAAGAGGTGTGTCCAAGCCGCTCAAACGCCCTGTCCATCATGGAGCGCCATACACCGGCGAAGTGAACAATAATACAAGATGTAGAAATCCATTGGTTCTGAAACGACATAAGACTAGCATCATTGACGCTACAGAGTTCTTAATGAAGACCATGGAGAGAAACAGAGGGAAACACATTCAATTTAAACACCAAAAGTGGAACGACTGGAAGGGAAAAGATCCAGTGGAATGTTAGAATTAGAACAGCTACAGTGTGGAAACAGGCTCTTCGGCCCAACAACTCCAAAACGATTCTATGAAGACTAAAGCAACCAGACTAATTCTCAGATCTTGCATTTACGCCTGACTAATGGACCCAACCTACGAATCGCTGAACACTATGTATAATTTAACAACGCCAATGCACTAGCATAGCTTGATCCTTATTGTACGTGCTTTTATTTTAGAGCAGTCAAACCAAGATATTTCGGATCACTGCTTTTAAGACATCTTTGAAAAAAAAAACAAGGTCAGCATGACCTTGTTCAAGGAGTTGCATTTTCACAACGACAGACTTGGGACTTCTTCAAAAAGTTTCTGAAAATCCAAATTCACTGCATCTATTGCCTCACCATAATTTATTTCTCAGTCGGTTTCTCAAATATGATTCACCTTTAATAGTTTGACATTGACTTGATCCATGTTCATTACTTTAAAATTAATTTAATTCTCAAAGTTACCTGGCAAAGCATTCTTTCTAATGGACTCTTGTGTTGTCCTGATTGCTTCTTTGCCACTAGGCAGACTGTAATTCCCTGCTTTCTTTCTGCATCCTTTAGAAATACTGGGGTTATATTTGCTGCTGTCAAATCTGTCAATTCAGTCATGAGGAATTTGGAAGACAGCAAGCAAACTATACATTATTACCATGGCCACCTCCTTCAGGAATCATAGATAGAGATTATCAGGCCATGGGGAATTATCAGATTTCAGACCAAATATTTTCTTCAAAACTGTTTATTTACGAGTACGATTGTATTTCCTGCTTTTTCTCAGTAGACCTAGAATTGCGTGGAAGGTTTTATTTTTCTTCTTTCATGAAGGCAGAACTGAAGTAGTTGCTTCATAGTCTGCCATTTTCCTGTTCACCATTCGCTGGCTTTCAACTGTAACGAAGCTACAATTATCTTTGCCAACATTTCACCTTGGTCTCTTGTACTTTGAGAAACTTACGTTTCACGCTTGTTGAATGTACTACTCCAAAACCTATCACTTCCTGTCTTAAGCTGTTCAATGATTGACCTTTCACAGCCATACAATCACAGAAGCATAGCCTGTGTAGCATCAAAATTACAGCACGATCCATATTATTCCAACTTTACTACATCAGTCCCATAGCCAAGTTTGACACTTCAAGTGCTTGTCCAAATACTTTTTAATGGTTGTGACGTGACCCGTGATAACAACCCCCCACCTCATCCTCAGGAGGTGCATTCCGGACCCCATAACCCTCTTGGTGAAAACAATCCCTGACTCCTCTCTAAATATCAAATCCTTCCCTTTAAAAATGTGTTCGCCTGTTCTTGGCTCGTTGACTAAAAGGAACAGCTGCCGTCTATCCACCTTGTCCATGACCCTCGTAATCTTATCCTGAATCACGTCCCCCAAAGCCTTCTCTGCTCCAAAGTACACAAATGGAGCTTATGAAACCTCTCTCCATAGCTGATATGCTCCATCCTTGGGAACATCCTGGTGCCCCCTCCAGAACAATCATATCCTGTCTGTAATGTTGCTCCCAGAACCCCAAATTGTATTCCATCTAGACCTAACCAAAGTGCCACAGAGCTCTTGTAATCTATGCCTCGATGAGTACAGGATAAGCCTACTTTTTCCAATGATATCTTACGTAATCTTTGATCCTCCCCCGATACATTCACGGATGTGTGGAGAAGCACCATCTGAGATTCCTGATGTGCTGCCATTCATTGTGTACTCTTCTGTCTGGTTCCTTCCTCCAAAGTGCATCACCTCATATTTATCAGAGTTATGTCCTATCTTCCATTGATCCACACATCTGACCATTACAGCTGTATCTTCTTGTAACATAAGAACTTCCTCCTCACTGCCAAACACACAGCCAATATTTGTGTGAAACACAGACTTACTTATCACGCTGCCGCTCCCCCTCCACATTCACACCTACATCATTTATAAATACCACAAATAATAAGGGACACAGCGCTGATCATTGTGGTGCATCAGGGGGCACTGGTCTCCAGTCACACAAACAGCCTTCTACCACCACCTATTTGTTGCAAAATTTTCTCTAACACCAATTTGAAACACACTAGTCTATAGTTCCCTGCTCTATCTCTACATCCCTTCCTATAAAGGGTGTTCTCCAGTCCTCGGGCACCTCCCCTGTGACCAGATTCTATTTAAATATTAGCATCACCGCCTTTCATCCCTTGTCTCCAACAGCAGCCTGAGATGTAACTCAATCTGGACCTGGGGATTGTTCCAATTTTATACCAGCCAAAACCATGAATCCCTACACACATCTTACATCAATCTATTCCGTAGCTTCCCAGTCCGTCTTCTTGAATTCTGTACCTGCCTCCTCATTTTCCCAACTAAACCGTCGTGAAGTTCTCATATAACAATCAATCAACGTTCTCCAGTTTTAAACACAGATTCCCGCCTTGATCTCAGATCAAGTCTCCTCAGCAGACCATTGTGCCAGCTGAGAGATTACTCAGGAGAATGCCCATTCAGTATATGTGATCAAAATATTTTACTTAGATCAAGACATCAAAATTTTACAGGTACAGTCTCCCCAACTCTCAGTGTTACTCGTGCAGAATGTCCGAAACATAGACTTTCCTTCTCCTTGGATGCCCCCCAGACCTGTTGTGCTATTCGAGGGCCAAACGTTCGACTTTATTCCTTCAAATGGTACCAGACCCGTTGAGTTTTGCCTGAAAACGCTTGTATATCTAATTTCTTTTTTGAAAGGTACACATTTTCTTCCCTGCAGTATTGACTTTCATGCAAATCTTACATCAGTGTTTGCTTGTACTTTTTGTGTATGACCTCCAGTCAAATTGTTTCTGTGTAATCTGATTGCTGGGGTGAGGTGAATGGTAGATTCAGAGAGATATTTCCTGAGGCCTTTTTGATGTCACAAAACCTCGCTGCACTTTGTTCGAGCAATAAATAAATAGGAAAGACAGAGAAGAATATGGGCCAAGTGCAGGGGAATGGGTGAATGTGGACCCACATTTTGGTTGCTATGGACTAGTTTTGGCTGAATGCCCTGTCTCTGTGCATGACTGTAAATTAAATTCTATAAGTACCATCAAGCCGAATGATGGTTCAGTGACGAGTGTGGGTCAACATGCCAAGGTCAGAACCATGTGTACCTAAAGCTGATGACAAACCATTAAAGCTACCGCACTTACGTGGTTTCATTCCAAACAGCAGAACTAACATCTGATAGAGAGGACAGAATGATCCCAAGACCAACAGATCAGATCTAAGCTCTGCAGTGCTGCCACATCCAGACATAAATGTCAGTGTACTATTAAACAACTTACTGGAGGAGAGGACTCCAGAAATATCCCCATCTTAAGTAATGGAACAGCCCTGCACATCAGTGAAAAAGAGAAGGATGGAGTATCTGCACCATCCTCAGCCAGAGGTGTTGAATGGATGATCCACCTCACACTCGTCATGATGCCCACAGAATCACAGATGGCAGTGTTCAACCAACTCGATTGGCTGCACGTGACATGAAGAAATAGCTGAACCCAGCAGATATGGCAAAGGCAATGGGCCCTGACCCCATTCCTGCAATAGGACTGAAGACTTGTGCTGCACAACAAGCTGTGTCCCTGGGGAAGCTGCTTCATTCCAGCTCCAATTCTGACAACTCAACTTTCTCCCGTCCGCTAATGGATGAATAATTGCATTCTGACAATTTAACACGCCCTCAGTCCCTTCATGATAATCAAATTGGTGGGAGGTCTTTTTGACAGGGCTGTCAAGCAGTACAGAAATAACCCGCGCAGTGTGGTTTCAGATAGGTTCCTATGTGGAGATGGTGCTGTTGTGGAAATCTCACTGGATTACTAATCCAATACAGGATAATGGTCTTGCAGCTGGTGGAAGTTATAAACAATTAATGCAATATCAAGATCTAGGATCTGGTGTCAGTAACAGTGACCTTCCACCAATGTTGATTTTAAACTTCGATCTCCTCCCCCAATGTACTTTCAGGAAGTGAATCTCCTGTGTTTTCCTGGTCTGGCCTAAGAGTGACTCCAGACACACAGACATGTGATCAACTCTTCAATAGTCTCTGAAACGGTCAAGCAAGACACTCTATTGTATCAAACTGCTCTGAGGTCTTAAAGGATAATACCGGTCAAAATACCCGGCCCCAGCCTCGGTACCGGAAAAGGGAACGGGAAACACAGACCTGTTGACCCTACAGAGACCTCACCTCTGAAAGCTTGTGACAACATTTACAGAGCTTTCCCACAGACTGCACAGAAACACCGGGAAAGGAGGAGGCCATTCATCACATTGAGCCTCCCCTATTCTAGTTCATGGACAAAATCTCCTCAATGCAGTTTTCCCACACTGTGTTCATATTCTGCAATATGTATTAACATTGCGAAATATAAAATAAGAACTGCTGTCGTTACCTTCGGTCCATCAATTTTGCTCCTCGATTCAATATATAGGCAGTCCTCAGATAGCGCGTGTTTATTAAATACGATTTTGCTGCAATGCGATTCGTGAATTGCGCACCTTTTTTTATAAAGTGAACTCCCATTCACTGTGACACGATTCCTTGCCAGACACCAGCTGAACAACAAAACCCAGCTTCAGGATCCTCTGTCTGCCAAATGCACCCTGTGAGTGTTCAGCTAAAACAGGAATGTAATCCGCTCTGCAAACCTTGAAACTGAGCCTGAAACTGGGAATATTAGTCTATATTTAGAAAGAACTTTATTTAAAACCGGAAGAGACTCTTGGAGAGAACTGGGATACCGCATCAGCACCACGTGGTCAGTCAGCCTGAATGCCTTCTGGTGAAGAGCATGGTGAAAGATACAGGGCTGGAGTCAGTGACTGTTGTGTGAAAGTGTTACATTAAGAGCACTATTGCATTAAAATATATGCTTTAAAGGTTTACTTAGACTGTGCTAGTGTGTGTGTGTTAGACTAATTTTTGGTTTTTCCTGATATTTTGCGGTTCGCTCCTTACCCTTTTTTTTCTCATTGGCCCCATTATTAATATTGCACGATTTTCTGTAACATAGTATTGCACAGATATACAGCTACCGTGATATTGGAGAATAACCTGTAAAGATATCTGATCCTCTATCTTCATACCATACTCCTGCTCGCTCCATATCCCTTTACTCTATAGAAATCCTTATTTATATTCAGTACCTTGGTTTACACAGCCTGCCTGGGAGACTATTCCCCAGGTTCACCAGTCTCTGAGTAGAGATGTTTATTCTCATCTCAATGCAGGGTGGCCTGTCTGTATCTAATATTGTAACCCCTTGTTCTTGATGTCCCACCCAGGGAAATTATCACCCCTGCTTCCAATCTGACGCGGCCTGATAGAATTTTATGTGTTTCATAGAGATCTCCACTCATTTTCCTAAACCCCTTGGAATACAGGCCCAGCCGCACCAGACTCTTCACCCACAACAAGCCTGCCATTCCAGAGATCAGTCTGGTCATCCTTCAGTTCTGTCCCTCAATGTCAGGTTTGTCCTTTATAAGACAAGGAGACCAAAACTGCACACAATACTACACAATGTTCATAATGAGATCTCAAAAAGGCCATGTCTAGCGACAGTAAGACACCATTATTCCTGTATTCAAATCCCCCTGAAATGAAGGTGAATACATGATTTATCTGCCTACCAGCTTTCTGTTCCTGCAATATTGCTTTCAGTGACTAGTGTACATGGAGATCCAGATCCTTTTCAATGATGCAGCTCCCCACCTGTTGGGTCTGTGTACACTGGTCAGCGTGCCAATTCCATTCCCAGTATTGACTTGTGGTTTTAGATCTCACTGCCCTGCACTGAACTCGGATGGCTGCACAGAAGGAAACAAAAACGCAGCTTAAGTTCCTTTATAGATCAACATTTTTCAAAAAATCCATTTTCAAATGATAGGCTCCCGTTCTGTTATTCCCATCAATGTTCACAACATCACATATCCCCCGCTCCCCCCATTGCTCTTCATCTGCCACGTATTTGTCCAGACACTCCAC
The DNA here is from genome assembly GCF_047496795.1 of Chiloscyllium punctatum. Classification (NCBI taxonomy): domain Eukaryota; kingdom Metazoa; phylum Chordata; class Chondrichthyes; order Orectolobiformes; family Hemiscylliidae; genus Chiloscyllium; species Chiloscyllium punctatum. The sequence goes on along the minus strand of NC_092752.1, from coordinate 82,954,274 downwards.
TTGTCTCAATCACCTTGCAGTTTTTTTTGACATCCTGCTCACGTACTCACAATCCGATATTGTTTAGTGCCATCAGCAGACTTGGAAATATTATATTTGATCTCCTCAACCAAATATTTGATAAGTATTTGGAATAGCTGGGGCCCATGCCCCAGTCCTGCTATATCCACCAAGGGTTCCACTCGAAACAAAACATTTTTTATTTCTATTCAATGCTTCCTGCCAGCTCCCCCATTCAAAAACCATACTAGTCCTAGGCCCATAGGATTTTAATTTGCAGAATAGGCTTGGGACTTTATCAAAAATCTTCCTGAAAATCGAATCGTATTGTATTGATTGCTTCTTCATAATTATGCGAAACGTCACTTTCTCAAATATGATTCCCATTTGATTAATCTATGTTGACTTTGTCTGTGCTCATTACTTTCAGTTCCACTACTTTCTCTAAATCTGTTTGGTTGCTAATTTCATTCTATTCTCTTTTTTTTCAACAGACTAATGTTCACTAGTATTGCTGGGAAGTTTTCTTTTTTGTTTTGTTTTCTTCTGGGAAGACGTAACTAAAGTATTTGCTCCATAGTTCTGCCTTTTTCCCTGACCTCAATTCTCTGGTATCAGACTGTAAGAAAGCTGCACCTTTCTTCCCCTTAATTTTGCCATTGACATATTTTCAGAAGATATTACAAGTTCAATCTTAAAACCCTTGTTAATATACTCTTCAGAAGCCCATCAATTCCTATCTTAAGCTACTCAATGATTGACCTTCCACAGCCATGCAAACACAGAAGCATAGATTTTGTACTATCAGAAATACAGCACGTTCTACATTAGCCCCACTTTCCGACACAAGACCCATAGCCCTGAGTATTATGGCATTTCAAGTGGACAGCCGTGTATTTTCTAATGGTTGTGAAGTTACCATGACAACTCCTCTCTCAGGAAGGGAATTCCTGACCCCAACACCCTCTGGTTGAAAAACAATCCTCAATTCCTCTCCAAATCTCAAACCCTTCACTTTAAAATATGCTCCATTGTTCTTGGTCCTTTGATTGAAAAGAACAGCTGCTGTCCATATCCCTCGGAATACTATCTTTCTGAATCACGGCCCACTCAGTTCTCTCCTCCAAACTAAACAACCCGAGCTTATCCAGCCTCTCTCCATAGCTGATATGCTCTATCCCTGGGAACATCCTGGTGAATCTTCTCTGAGTCCATTCCACTACAATCAGATCCTTTCCGTAATGTGGTTCACAGAACTACATACTGTATTGCATCTTGGCCAAACCAAAGTTACGCATAGCTCTTATAATCTATGCCCTGATGAATAAAGGTTATGTTCACTTCCCGATGCTTTTTCAAATTGTGTATTAACCTGTTTAGTCACATTCAGGGATGTGCTGCTATTCATCGAGTACTCACCTTCCTTCTTCTAAAGTGTGTCATCTCATATTTATCAGGATAACATTTCATCTGCTATTGATCTGTCCATCTGACCATTCCATCTGTATCTTCCTGTAATATAAGACCTTCCTCCTCTCTGCGAACCACGTGGCCAATCTTTGTATCAAACACAAACTTAGTTGTCATACTCCCGCCAACCCCGTCTATATTCACAGCTGCATAACTTATGAGTACCCTAAATAATAAGGATATAGTTCACACAACACCAGGTTGTAGTCCAACAGGTTTATTCGGAGGCACAAGCGTCGAAGGGCTGCTTCTTCATCAGGTTATGTCCACTTTGAAAGCTCGTGCCTCTGAATAAACCTGCTGGACTATAACCTGGTGTTATGTGATTTTTAGGTTTGTCCACCCCAGTCCAACACCACCACCTCCGAATCACAAATAATAAGGGACATGGCACTGATCCCTGTGATACACCATTGGACACCGGTCTCCAGTCACACTAACAGCCTTCAACCACTACCCTCTGTCTCCGAACACTAAGTTGGTTTGGATGCAAATTGGCAAGTCACTAATGACTCCTACCTGTTCCCTTGTTATTCTTTTCTGCTTGACACATTTGCAGAATATCTGGGGATTCTCCCTCGTCTTACCCTGTCAGCAGGTTTCTATGCCCCTGTTTTAAACAGTTCTCACCGAGTGGTGAATTTCCTCATTATTACGGTCTTAAGTGGCAAATCCCTTATCTTGCCATCATTTGCCTTGAATGTGGATTAGACAGCCAGGGAAGTGTTCTGTTAGTTTCCAAATTGTCATATGTTTTGTGAATTTCCTAAATTTCATCGTGACCCACCTCTCATTCATTGAAACTCTGGAGAACATAGGCTGAGTTTCCTCATCAGGCAACTTCGTCATCTGTGGCATTAATCTGGAGAATGTCCACTGCACTTTATTTGTGGTCAGTATATTCTTTCTCATATTGGGTCAAATACACTGCAGACAATGGATGCAGGTTTGGAAGGTTCATTTCCAGAGGTTTCATTACCTTACTTCTTCAATAGACCTCATGCAAAGCAATGCTGAAAATTCCTGCTTTCTATTTGTTTGTTTGGATTTCTTTGGGTTGTTGATGTCATTTCCTGTGGTGATGTTATTTCCCGTGGTGAAGTCAGTTCCTGTTGCTTTTCTCGGTTAGTGGTAGATGGGGTCTAACAACTAATAGCACATCGAGTTAGAATCTGTCAGAAATACATACGGATTCTCTCCATTGTTGCTGTTAATTTCAAAATATCCAATATGTCACGCTGTATAATAGATTCCAACCATTTCACTGCAGATGTCAAGTTAATTGGTCGGCAGTTCTCCAAACTATGTCTTCTTGCCTTAATAGATGCTTGGATCCCTTCCATTAATTTATAGAGCTTGGACCACGTTCACTAGCTTCCATTTATCTGCAATGGCTTCCGGCCTCTGCAGAATGCAGGAAAATAAAACAGTCATCAACAGTGCAATTACCACTTATATTGCAGATTTATGCCTTACATTTTAATATGATGCACATCAGCTTTGTCAGACTGAGCAATGCTCAATCCTGTTACACTTTCAACTATCGCCTTGTTACTGATGTAAAATGACTTTATGTCTTGAGTTGCACAAGCCCTACAATTTCAATGGGTATTGCTGGGTGATTTTTTGGAAATTCCTCCATAAAATTAGATGCATTGTAACTAATTATTTTCTTGACCATTTCCCTGTTCTTCACAATAAACTCTCCTCTCCTGATTACAAATTTCAATATTTGACCTTGCCTTTATTTTGTTTCCTTTGAAATGCAGATTGTAGATTTATGCTGTGTTTTTTGTTCCTGTTTTTAAGCATTCATGTTCTCTTTCAGATTTCCTTATCAGTTTCATTGCCCTCGTTTCTGGATCGTGAATTTCTAAAATTCTCAGGTTTCCACAATGACTGAAATTATTCTAAAGCCACTTCATATGATTAAAACAATTTGGAATTTGTTATGTTAAACATCATTGTGTCACTTTCCCTTTCTTTGATGTTTGTACCTGAAATAAATAGACGTAGTTTTCAGACTTTGGATTTTTATTAATCTCCTGGTCTGACCGGATATGTTCAGGAACACTGCAGGAGGACAGAGAAGGAATTGTGGGGGCCCTGGCTGATATTTGTGCATCATGTCTGACCAACGGGTGAGGTCACGGAGGACTGGAGGGTAGTGAATGCTGTGCCCTTACTCAAGAAGGGCTACAAAGATAAACCTGGGAACTCTCGATCAGTGAACCTAAAACCTGTAGTAGGTATGTTACTGGAAATGTTCTGAGAGATAAGATATACATGCATTTGGAAAGACAGGGTGTGATTAGGAGTAAGATTAGAGTGGTGCTAGAAAAGCACAGCAGGTCAAGCAGCATCCGAGGAACAGGAAAATCAATGTTTCAGGCAAAAGTCCATCAACAAACTCAGCACGGCTTTGTGCATGGGAGATTATGGCTCACAAACTTGTTAGAATTCTTTGGTGATGTGACCAGTAACGTTGAGGAGGGCAGGAAGGGTAGTTTATATGGATTCCAGTAAGGCCTTCAATAAAGTTCCAAATGGTACGCTGCTCTGGAAGGTTAGATCGAATGTAATTGAGGAAGAGCTGCCAAATTAGATATAAAATTGATTGTAGGAAGCAGAGGGTAATACTGGAAAAATGCTGGTCAGGCTGGGGGCCTGTGACTGGTGGAATACCTCACGGGTTGGTGCTGGGATCACTACATATTTCATATATTTATGATTTAGATGAGAATGTATCGGAATGATTTGTAAGTTTGAATATGACACGAAAAAAAGCAGCATCATGGAAAGTGAGGAAAGTTTTCTGAAATTTTAGAAAATACAGCAGTATCTTGATCAGCTGGAGAAGTGGTTTTAGAAATGGCAAATGTATTTCAATATTGATCAATGTAAGTTCTTGCATTTTAGAAAATCAAATCAAGGTTGGAGTTTCATGGTGGTTCCTAAGGAGTGTAGTGGAATAGAGGGACCTTGGAATTCAGGTGCATGGTTCTCTGAAAGTTGATTCAGAGATAGACAGGTCAGTGAATAGAGCTTTTGGCACATTGTCCTTCATCAGTGTATATCACTGTGTATCAAAATTAGGTAGTTACGTTGCAGTTATACAGGACGCTGTGTGGCCATATTGGTAGCGTAATGTTCAGTTTTGTTCACTTTACTTTAGGAAAGATGTTATTAAACTGGAAAGAGTGCAGAAGAAATTTGCAATGATGCAGCAAAGGACTCAATGGTCTGCGTTATAGGGAGAGGTTGGGCAAGAGTTTTACTTAAGATGTATGAGGCTGAGTGGGAATCTGATAGAAGTGTATAAGATCATGGGAGGGATGGACAGAGTGAATGCACTCAGATTTATTTTCCCAGGGTTAGGTAATTACGGACAAGAGGACATCAGTTTAAGGTCAGAGGGGAAACAGTAAGAGGGAGCCTGAGGATCAACTACTTTTCACACAGGGGTGATACGCATATGGAATGATGTGCCAGCGGGAGAGATTGAGGCGGGAACTTTCGAAACATTGAAAAGGCATTTGGACAAATACATGGACAAGAAAGGATTGGAAGAATGCCGGGCAATAGCAGGGAAATGGGGTTAGTGTGGATGGACATTTTGCTCGGAATTGACGAGTTTGGGCCGAAGGGCCTGTCTTCGTGCTATCGGACACTATAACTGTAACAACCATTGCTTATCTCCCACTGCATGTTATATTGTACTTTCCCAATTCACCGGAGCTATCTTGACCCTCTAGCCTCCAGGCTACCATGATGTTTGGCCAGAATGTTCAAGCATTCTATATTGTATGCAGACGCCGTGTAAAATGCGCCTTATTAATGCCACTATTCCTTAAAAGCTGTTTCAGAATAAGGTTATTAATTCATCCTTCTGAGCACACAATGCCAAATCCAAAATAACCTGCTTTCTAGCTTGCTTCACAACATACTCTTCAAATTAACGCATATTCACTTACATAATTTATTTTTCACACCGTGAGCTGTGTTAGTTAATGCAGTTTAGATGCAACTTGAGACCATCCAATAACACTGCAGTATCCACGATACTTGCATACCTAATTTCCAGAGCATATGATGCTCAGATTTTCTGCAGCCGTTTTGGTTTCGATATATAACACACCAATATTTGCTTCTCCTTGCCATTTGTAAACTCTACCTAAACTGATTCTGTGGGAGCTGAGGGTCAGGTCTTTGTCATTATTAGTGATAGACTTGGACGAGACATTCGGGGAGACTCACCTCGACACTGAGTTGATCTGAAGTAATGCCCAGCAATACAGGACAAGCATCAATAACCTTCACCGCTCTGTCAGAATAATGGTCACCATATTCTCTCTGTTCCCTGACACTCACTGTATATCATTTAAAGCACCTATCACCAGACAATCCTCACGTTCTATCTCCAAATAAGGCTCAGACACTACTACTCTCACTGTTGAATTCAGTAACTTCCTTCTCACACTTTCTCTGTCACCTACGCAATACCCCCCACATTAATAATGCTATATGGATTCAAAACTGTCGACTGACTCATTCCAGAAAGATCACAATTCCCCCCAGCCCCACCTCCACCAGCACTAACAGCAGAGTCATCCACTCCTGCCCTCATTCCCTCCCTCCCTTTCTCCCATTCCAAGAGAAACAGCCTGGAATAGGGGCCAAGCCGGGTCGTGGAGTGCCCAATATCCATTCTGTCACCCGCCTACCCCCTGCCATGTGGGGAGGATCCTAGTACGAGATGGAGCGGACTGTGATGCCTTGCGTGGAGTTTCTAAAACATCCATGTCCAACTGACAGATTAAAGAGCAGTGCTCAGTGAAAAACAATTCTCACTTTAAACCCACTGGCAGTTCCAACGACAGTCCTATCACTCCCTCCCTCAGAAAAAAACACAGATACCTCAATTAACAGAGATGCATACACAGAAATACACAGAATTATTGGTAAACACCTCAATATATGAACAAACACAATACCTACAAGTGGATAGGCATGCACACTCGTAGAAACACACACAGACATATGCAGTCACACACAAATAGACACAAACACAGAGAGAAATACACAGGCTGATACACAGAAGGACAGACGTAGACACACAAATACACAGATGACAAGCAGATGAACACACACATACGTGCACACAGGCACAAACACGAGCGTCATTAAAACACAAATAGATGAGTTTATGATTTATAAGGGGGTCAAGGATTCTCGGGGGAGGCAGGAGAATGAGGTTGGGGAACATATAAGAAATTATTGAATGGCATATCAGACTAGATTGTCCGAATGACGTCATTCTGCTCCTTTTTTCATGCTCATGTGGTGTTATGCTATCAGGTATTCGCTTCCTGAGACAGCAGCAGAGGCTGGGTTTGATACATATTTGATTGGAAAGGGTCAGTGGCAATGTGAGACAGGTTTGGAGTCTGGAATGTGAACAGGCGGTTTTTGGAGATATTCAATGCTGAGTGCGACTGATCTTTGCTGGGCAGGAGAGTTAATGTTTAGTGGGAACGGACAGGGGACGGATGGTCAGTAAAACTCGGATCAGCCATGAGCATTCTGAATGGTGCAGCCGAATGGCCAACTGCTGCCCGTCCGCAATGTGTAGTTCCCTCAATCCACCCTTCGATGCTGTTACAGAGATGTACTGCTGTCCCTACCCCGTGTGTTGTTCCAGCAATCCACCTCTCGATGCAGTTACATGGTAGGGGATCACCCATTTCGTCAGACAGAATCATTACAATGAGACAGGAGGAGACAATTCTACTCATCTAAGGAATTACACAGGAAAATAGAATGAAGTAATTCAGCTCATTGAGTACATTACACAGCTCAGGAGGAGGCCATTCCAATTGCCTGAACGGCACGCAGGAACAGGGAAGCTGTCACTAATCGGAAATAGAGAGTAGAGACAAATATTTATTTTCAGGCAGCAAAGCTGTAACTGATAGAGTGTCTCAGAGATCACTGTGGGCTCATCAGTGACCAATAATGTGTTTCAAAGATCTGAAGGAAGGCGAGGGAATGCTTGAAGCTCAATTAGCTCATACACCAGGATAGTCATTTTATGTGTCATCAAATGGAGTAGTGAGTCTGCAATGTGATATAGACAGGAAAGGTTAGTGAGGAAAAACTTCAGCAGAAATAACATAAGGTAGGTTGTCTATTTTGGCATGAAGGATGAAACGATGGTGATCAATTTAAATGGAGAGAGATTGCAGAACCCTGTGATACAGGCGGTTTCCATGTTCTTGGGACATAAATCATATGAAATCAGTCTGCAGATGCAGCAAGTGATTTGGAATTTAAGTGGAATGATGCTGTTCCTAACAAAAGAATATTGGGTTTAATCGCAGGAATGTTTTACTGCAACTGTACAGGACATTGCTGAGCCCACACCTGAGGCACTGTATGTAGTTTTTATCCCCTAAACTAAAATAAAATGATGTAATTCTTTTCGAAGATTTTCAAAGAGGTTTCCCTTTACTCATTCCTGGAATGCCGGCCTATTTTTAAGTGGCTTTATCAGTTTCGATCTTAGCTGAGGAATAGCATTGAACCATCCATGACTTTCTGAAAAGTGTATCCACTGGATGCATATGATCTCTTCTCAGGGAGACTAAAGGTGGAGAATAAATTTTAAGAAAAAGATGTCTTGATATTAACACACATACTCTGAAGACACCGCCCAATATTTACAATTTACACAGACATATGTAAGCACGTCATCAAATTATAAAGTGGGGAATTTTTTTGCGACTGAAAGGAATGACACGCTTGCATATAATCTATAATCAAGTTTTCCAGAGAATGTTCCAGGAGAGCACACACGGTCCAGTTTGCTGTTCAGTTGACATGATTGTATGTTTCAACACAGTGAGGGAGAAAAACGTTACCTGCCTGAGAAGCAGCAGCAAATTGATCCCTCTCTCTTACTTTGTTCCGCCTAATAGCAAAGTATCAGTCCATAAAATCCCTGAGTTATCTTTACCGCTTGTGAAAGATTCCTGGTGATGATTCATTGAAGTCTCTCCACTGCCTGAAACACAGGGAATTCAGCCAAATCCAAGTGTTCCAGAAAGAAATCCCACTACAGTAGCTTATGTGAGCAGAATAACTTCAAAAGCAGAATAGCGTTTGGGACTCTAACATTTTACCATTTGGTATAAGTTCAACTTTCTATGTCTCACATTTTTCTAGACAATGACTTACTCTAAGACCTATATCATTGGCTGCATCACTAAACTATTTAAGTTTGGTGAAACCAGTGGAGGAGTGTGACTGGGAAAGGGGACAGTGGCCATCCAACACTGGTTGTAACACAAATGAGAAATTCTCAAAGGACTGCTCAAGTGGAGATTCCCTTCCACAGATGTTGGTGGTGCCTGGATGTTTGCATTTATTCAAAGTCGTTTTTGGTGACACTTGACAGATAAGTGAATGTAGGAAAATGGTACACAGACAGAAAAGTACTGCTGAGACCACAAACACATCACCCATGATCTTGATGCATGGTGGAACGGTAACAAAGTGTCTAATTTCCCAATCCTGTTTCTTGGTCCTATGTTCCTATGTTCTATTCAGCCTCTCACAGCTCCTGAAAGGAGCAGATGGAGGCCACTTGCTCCAAATACCTGGTGCACAGTTGCTCAGGATATCATTCATTCCCTCCAGACTGTCACACACGGTTTGATGTGGGTGGGAAAACGTTTTTTGGGAAATTGAAGCTGGGTTTGAAAGACACCTCTGGTCTCTTTACAGAGTGTGTCCTCTCTGCAACTTGTGCTTCATTTGTTGGTCATGGTGTTGACCCATACTCCCTGTGAATACAGCCCCCATACCTCACCCAGAGATGACTCACAAAATGCTTTGCTTTCTCTGATTGCAATGTTCAATAACGGAACGTTGAGGAAAATTACAACCATTAACTTTGTAAATACAAAATATGAGGACAAAAGAAAGAGGATCAGATAATTCGGATGATCAAGCCATTGTATACCATCATGGCTGATCAACTGGTGACATTACCTCCTCTTTAATGCCCAATTCTTCATCCCTTCGCTCTCTGACTGTCAAAAATGCATCTACCTCCTCCTGAAATACTTACAGTGATTTAGTTCCCATAACTCTCGATCCCAGCTAATTCCTGACAGTGATTACCCTCTGTGAGACCCCCTGCACAGACGCTGTCACCTATTAATTCGAAAAAGAGGTGAGCACAGGGGCTCAGTAAAGAGTCAATGTTTTTGATATCAAGGCAGTATTTATCTGACGCTGGCATCGGGACCACCTACTTAATTGAGCTGAATAGGAATCAGGTGTAACCTCCCACTTGTCTGGGTCTTTCAGAGCACAAAGGGAGATGCTTGTGGTTGGTCGCCAACACTAATCTCAGTCCCGGGACATCTCTGCAGGAGATCCTCAGGCTAGCTTCTTCAGCACAAACATCTTCAGCTGCTCCATCAATATCTTTCCCCATCATAATATCTGAAGTGGGAATGATTACTGAAGATCACACAACGTTCAGAACATTTTGTCCCCCATTAGCTCTTGAACCATTCCATGCCCATGTGCAACAAGACCCGGACAGCATTCCGGTTTGTGCTGTTAAAGTGTTGGTAACATTCATGTAACAGCACGGCCAGACACTGCACATTTCGATAGTTGAAGAAGGAGCTCATACAGCACCTCAAGCTGGTTACACACTGATATGTGGAAGCCATTTAGCCCGTGGAAACTACTGAACAAGAAAAGGGACAGCCCATTCAATCCTGCCTGTTCCACAGGAGTAGAAGGGGTTGGTCAGTACATCGAGCTGTTAAACAGGAACAGAGCCCAATCAGGCCCTGTTGCATGAGACCAGGTGGAGGCTATTCAGCCACACGAGATAGTTATACAGGAACACTGATACTCCGACATGACAAACCAATGAAACCGAGACTGCACTGATAGAGGGCTCCATGATATTAATCGTGGTTCCATCGTTTGTAGAATCTGTGCTACTTTAACATGGTTTGCTAGCAGTGAGGAAGGAAGCCAAATGTTTTGTGCCAAGTCTCAAGGAGGCAACTTCCATCTCCGAGAATACACACGCACCTTCTCCATGTAGGTCCTAAATTGCTGGGCAGAGTTAACTCTTTTATAATGAAAGTATTGTGGCTGCTGTCGGGATTATGGATAGCATAACGTTCATTGCAGGATCACGCACAAATTGAACTGTATTAATGTTGGGAGAGTTTATTCAAAAGCCTGAGCCTCTCTCTCTCTCTCTCTCTCTCTCTCTCTCTCTCTCTCTCTCTTTCTCTCTCTGTCTCAATCGAAATAGGGAGTGGGTGTGGTTGGGTGGAACGTTCTCAGAGGCTCTTAAACTACCGAAAATCAAGTAACCCAAGTGAAAAATGGGTCATGGAATTTACCACCGTAACAGTTTCTGTTTAGAACATCAGGAGTGATTGTCCTTCTCCCTTAATGTTCAATGCATTCAACTCTTATTCTCTCACTGAGCTTCATTCACTATTGAAGTTGCCATCATCCCAGAGATTAGTCTGGTGAGACTTGAGAGAATGTCTATCTACGGTACCCCAAATACTGCCTCAATAACATTCTCAGGGATGATCACATTAATCCCTTTCTCTCACTTAGACATCGCCATTTCTTTGAGGAGAAAGTGAGGAAAAGAAGATGCTGGAGATCAGAGCTGAAAATGTGTTGCTGGAAAAGCGCAGCAGGTCGAGCAGCATACAAGGAACAGGAGAATCGACGTTTTGGGCATCAGCCATTCCTGAAGAAGGTTGGCTCTCCAACATCAACGCCATAAACAAACACATAGATCTAGATTCCATCAGAATACGAACAGGAAATGACATAGCCACAACACCCCAGGAACCCCATCCAGGAGAAAGATAAAAATAGAAAGCAGGAGACAACAGCTTCGCTTCACTTGGAGGTCGCCACTGATGATGGTACCTAGCCAGCTAATCAAACGTCTGGATATCCAACCTACAGCTCAGCGAGCAAACCTACACCCTAAACCTCAACCTGAGCTACAAACCTTCACAAACCTTGCAAAAAGCAACAATACTGTAGATGGTTGAAATCCAAAGCAAACACAGAGGCGTACTGTGGAGAGAGAAAAGAGTTAATTCTCCCAATGCAGACACGGGAAGAATGTACAAAGCCCACGCAGACAGGGTCCAGAGGTTGGAATTGAACCCGAGTCCCTCGCACTGTGAGGCAGCATTGTTGTTTCACCGTCCTGTCCAATGATGGATAATTGGGGATGGTATAATGGTACTATTCTCCGTGACCGGGTTTGAGAGTCCTGAAGGTTGTGTTGCCTGGTGCTCGGGTTTGGGATATGTCATCCTGGTTGCAGAACGTGAAGCAGGAGTGGAATGGTCCAGTGGTCAGGGTCCATGTAAGTACTAACGCCTGGACAAACAAATGACAATGAGAAGAGCAACGGGTAAATCAGGGCTGAACTGTTATATCGGAATACATGCAGTGTAAGGAATAAGGTAAATAAGCTTGTGACTCATCCACAAATTGGACATGGTGGGCATTACAGTGACATCGCTGCAAGAGGGTCAGGATTGGGAGCTGAATATTCAAGGATATTCATCCTGTCGAAAAGATAGGCAGGTGGGCAGAGCGATAGAGTTGTCTCATTATTTACAATGGAATTGAATCAATAATAAATAATAAGAAATGCAGTAACATCAGATGGTGTAGAAATTGTGTCGGTAGAATTGAGGAATCATAAAGGTGAAAAAATGCAATTGGAGTTGTGGACAGGGAGCTGGGGTGCAAGATACAACAAGAGCTAGAAAGATCTGCAGGAAAGGCAAAGGTACAGTGATCATGTGGGATTTCATTATGCAGATGGACTGGGAATTTAGTTTCATAGTGGTTCGCAAGAAAAGGAGATTGTGGAACGTCTATGAGATGGCTTTTTGTAGCCGCTTGTGCAGGCAGACGAGATGAGGGGAGTTTTTGATGAAGGAACTCATAGGAAGCAGTAATCATAAAATGATTGAATTTACTCTGCAGTTTTAGATCGAGAAGTTATAATCAGAAGTAACGGTATTACAGCTGAATAAAGGCAATTACAGAGATATGAGGGAGGAGCTGGGTAGAATTGACTGGGAGACGGGCCCAGCAGGAAAGACAGTGCAATATCAATGGCAGGTGATTTTTGAGTAATTCAGGATACAGCAGAGATTTATCCTGAGGAATAAGAGGCGTGGTACAGGCAGGATGAGGCAACCATAGCTGACTAGGAAAGTCAGGTATAATATAAAAGCAAAAGAGAAAAGATATATTGTGGCAAAGTGCAGTGGAAAACCTGAGGATTGGGAAGCTTACAAAGACAAAACATAGGCCAAATAAAATAAAATAAGGAGGGAGATTATTAAATATGGGGGTAAGCTGAGCAGTAAGATAAAGGAAGACTGTAACAGTTTATTTTGATATATAAAGTACAAAAGAGGGGAAAAAGTGAACATTGGACTGTTGGAAAATGATACTGGAGTGATATTAGTAGGGAACGAGAAAATGGCCAAGGAACTGAATAATTACTTTGCATCAGCCTTCAGGGTGGAAGACACTAGGAATACCTTAATCATTCAAGAGATTGAGGGGCCAGAGCTGAGTATGATGGCCACCACCATGGAGAACATGCTAGAAAATAACCTTCACCAGATGGATTACATCCCAGTGTTATAAGGGAGATAGTTGAAGAGGGAGTGGAGGTGATCGTGGTGATATTTCAGGAATCACTAGAGTAAGGAACAATCTCAGAGCACTGGAAACCCACGAACGTTACACCCCTTTTTAACAAGCGAGTAAGGAAAAAGACAAACATTCCACAATGAATGCTTAACCTCAATCCTGGATAAGATCCTGGAAACCATTGTGAAGCATGACATTTCTGAATACTTGGAAGTGTTTGGTAAAATAGGGCAAAGCCACTATGGTTCCATCAAGGGAAGGTCATGGTTGATAAATCTTTTGGAACTCTTTGAAGACGAAATGAGCAGGCTCGACCAAGCACAGCCAATTAATGTTATTCACCTGGACTTCACGATGGCTTTGGACAAGGTGTCACACAGGAGATTAGTGAGTATGATAAGGTCCCCTAGTTTTAGAGGCAAGTTAGTGGCATTAGTGGAAGCTTGGCTGTCTGGGTGAAAGGAGAGAGTGGGGATGAAATGGTCCTTATCAGGATGGCAGCCGGTGACAAGTGGTGTTTCACAAGGCTTTTTTTTTGGAATCGTAACTTTTTAATCGTTACGTTAACAATCTAGATGAGGGAATTAAGGGCACTCTGGCTAGGTTTGCAGACGATACAAAGATAGGCAAATGGACAGGTCGTATTGAGGAGGCGGAGAGGCTGAAGAAGAATTTGGACAGGTAAAGAGATGGGCAGATGGATTCCAACGTTGGAAAGTGAGGTCATGCACTTTCGCACGATGAATAGAGGCACTGTCTATTTTTTAATGGGGAGAAAATATTGTAATCTGAAGTGCAAAGGTACTTACGAGTTCTAGTACAGGGTTCTCGCAAGGTAAACTTGCAGGTTGAGGCAGTAGTTAGGATTGCAATTGCATTTATTATTGATGGCATTTATTACGAGAGTAATTGAATATAAAACAGGTTGTCTACGGCACTGGTCAGACCACATTTGGAGTATTGTGCATACGTCTGAGCCCCATATCTCAGGAAGGATGCACTGCCCCTGGAGTGTGTTCACAAGATCTTCAAGAGAATGGCCTAGGAATGAAAATCTGATCGTATGACTCATGTTTGAGGACTCTGGGTCGATACTCGATAAAGTTTAGAAGAATGAGAGTGATTGTAATGGAAGCATGCAGAATACTGAATGACTTGTACAGAGTGGATGTTGGAAAGATATATCCATTGGACGAGGACCAAGGGCACAGACTTAGATGAAAGGGAACAGCTTTTAGAACAGTGATAAGGAGGATTGTCCTTAACCAGAGAATGGTGAATCTTTGAAATTTATTGCCACAGAAGGCAGTGGGAGCCAGGTTATTGAGTATGTTTGAGACGGAGATAGATGCGTTTTCGATTATCCAGGGGATCAAGGGTTACAGGGAGAAGGTTGGATAATGGGTTTGAGAAACGTATCAGCGATGATTGAATGGTGGTGCAGACTCGATGGGCTAAATGGCCTAATTTCTGTTCCTATATATTATCGTCATCTGGTTTAAATCTCAAGGTGGCACCTTGCATCTCTGAGAAAATTGATTCATGTTCTTCATAAATGTCAGAAGCTGGTGGGAATAGTTAACTGTTTTAGAATGAATGTATTGTGGCTGCTGCTGGGGTGGTGGAAGTTATTACATTCAGTGCAGGATCACACACCAACTGCACTGTATTATTGTGGGGAGAGATTATTCAAAACCTGGATCTCTCCTTCTCTGTCAATGCCGTGAGGAGTGGGGGTTGGGGTGGTAGGGCGTAACGTCCTTGGAGGCACTTAAACTATCCAGAATCATGCAGCCTGAGTGAAACAGCAGACATGGAATTTATCCCCTTCTCATTGTCCTTTTAGAATATAAAGAGTGAGTGTTCATCCCACTCAGTGTTCTCTGTAATCATCTCGTATACCCTCACAGCGCTACTGATCAACCTTCACTCACTCCTCATGGTGCCATCATGCCAGAGATTAATCTGGTGGAACCCCTGTTCACTCTCTCTGTGGTAAGGAGATCACTCCTTATACAGGAGAGAAAATCTGCCCACAATGTTCCAAATACTGCCTCAACAACACTCTCAGGTTTGATCGCAATAATTCCTTTCCCCCAATTAGCTGTCTCCGTTTATTTTGTGTAAAATAGGAAACCATTCATTTACGATGCACTGTCACTGCTTTGGAATTTAAAACTTCCTTACATCTGTAGGTCAGCATCAATAAAGCCAGCACCAGATGTGCCTATCGAGATGGACATCACTCTCGGGGAGAGAGTCGGTCACAAAGAATACATCTAAAAGAGTGAATGGCCACCTATCTGAATGGAAATGAACTGAAAGAATATGGGATACAGGCAGAGGAAGTGAGTTATATTTCCTTTGCTTTCCCTCACGGGATGTGTGCAGACCTGGTCAGGCCAGCATGTTATGGCTATCTTTAACTGAGTGGTTCGTTCAGCTGTTCCACAGGATAGTAAAGAATAAAACGCATTGCTGTGGTATTGCAGTTAAACAGAGACCTGACCAGGAACGGATAACTCACTGCTTTCTCTAATGGGCATGAGGCAAGCCGATATCAACAGATTATTATTCTGTGGCTCTAGATTGCGACCACCATACACTGTCTTCCCATCTTTCAGATTCAGTGCAGAGAACACGTTAAACATCACAGGTGCAAACGTTTCGCAATGGACACGTGGTAAGAAGGGACATGAAACAAGCTGTCTGTGGAATTAACAAAGGCACAAACGATGGTGTATTCAGGAGTTGCACTGGGCCTGAGGAGGACACCGGATGTCACAATGGGGGTACTGAAAAGGACTGGTGAGAGGGGAGGGTATGGAGATGTGAACTGGGCAGGAGAAAATGAATCAAGGAGGTTGAGAACAGTTTGTTTCATCCTCAGATATTGGTGAGCAACTTGTATATAAAGTAATTTGCTAGTTGTAATTTCTAGGGAATGGAATCTTTGATTGGAAATGAAAACGTTGACTTGCACCTTTCCAAAATTTACATGTCATGATCATCAATTCAGTTCAGACCGTTTAACTAGACAGCTCGAGTGACTTACCAGGAACACCAACTATAGCAAAGATAGGGTAGGAACCAGCTTAAATCACCATCAGTACATCTTCAATCCGCGATGCCAATGATATCCAAGGCTGGGAAAGCCATTAAAGACCCCAGGATAAACTCCTATACTTTGCTGGAACATTCCAGTCTAATATTCCCTGATTCTGATCCATTGTTGGAATATTCCAGTCGAATGTTCCCAGATTCTGATCCATTGCTGGAACATTCCAGTCTAATGTTCACAGATTCTGATCCATTGATGGAAAATTCCAGTCTAATTCTATCAGTTTCTGATCTCTCCT
Organism: Chiloscyllium punctatum; assembly: GCF_047496795.1. Classification (NCBI taxonomy): domain Eukaryota; kingdom Metazoa; phylum Chordata; class Chondrichthyes; order Orectolobiformes; family Hemiscylliidae; genus Chiloscyllium; species Chiloscyllium punctatum. The sequence goes on along the minus strand of NC_092752.1, from coordinate 82,937,691 downwards.
CACCCTCTCTGTAGCTGCAGATCCCTGTTACTGGTATGGGTGATGCTCCCACTCATACGATGGGATGAAACACTGAAAGCATTCCCTTATTCATAGAAGAGAGAAACACTCTAGGGACGCATAGGATCCATGGAGAGTGACATAGTCACAATCGCTGAATAAACAGCTCAGTTAATCCCTTACAATTCAATACTATTTCATCAAAATTCAAAATAACTGAATATTCATACATTCTGGGTGTGATTTGTGAGTGTGACTGAAGGACGGAGTGTTGAAGGAAGGAATGCAAGATTGATTGTGTGTAATCATTCTTTCTGCCTTGGATATGGAAATAATGCTCGAGGTTTAACAGGATCATCAATATGCTTCTGTGCTCATACATCGAGATACAAATCCTGTAACTGCAGTTCAGTCATTGCAATATCAGTAAAACATTAAGAGCATTTTTCATCCATAATCTGATGCCAAAATGTCCCTGAGACAATGTGGTTTTATAACAAACAAACGACATGGATATGTTGTACATGACAAACACAGTTCAGATTGTTATTCCAGAATCAGAGAGGGCAGGTGTGGGACATGTTGTTGATGTTATCGATGCTAAGGAACTGTTGTGAAGTATCATTTACTCGACTTCATTTACATTGTGATTATGACATTGGGGAAAAGAGGGAAGAGGGAGAGGACTCGGGGACATGACTGTTCAGTCTGGGCAGAGGGACAGTGATGTTCCCCAATAACTAGCATTGGAACGTTACTCTTTATAACGAAAATGAAGAACAGATTTAAGGGTACATCTACAATAAGGAATTAGCAGAGACAATATTAATGAAATGCATTTATGCAATACAAAATACAGAGAAATAAACGATTTTCTGAACAGACCGAAATATGCAAACTACAAAGAGATAAGGTTGTTAAAATGCACTCCTGATATGGAGCTATATAAATTGAAATGTGGATTATAAAACTATGGAAGTGGTGTGTAATATTTATCAATCATTATTTGATCCACATCTGATATCCTGATTTCCCCTCTGTCATTGTAATAGAAAAGTGGCAAAATTAACATTTTCTGTGAAACCTGAAAGAGAATGCTATGCTAATTCTAAAACTTTTCAGAAAGTTGCAAACACTTTGCTAAATTCTGCAGTAGAGGAGACAGCTTGTCTTTGCTGAACTTTGTATACATTCTATCCGGCCTGGTGAGCAGTCTAATTCAGCAGAAAAGCTAAGGTAAACAGAAAGCCAGTTATGTCCACGGCAAGGGGATGAGAAAATAAGAACTCAAATGTTTCCCAGCCCTTGTCCTTGAGCGTATGATAAGAAGGGCATAAAAGAAATGCGTTAATTATATTCAGGGCCCTTACACAAGGAGTGTTTGTCAAGTGTAATGGTTCCCTGCAGTGGTTAAAAATAAACTTTTTCCTTTGCTCTTGCTGGCATCTGAGTCCAGTCAGTTTAATTTCCACGACAGTCAGTGATCCACCTGACAGAGATTCTCTGGAACAGTCTCTCACACAGTGGGGGGGATTGTTATCATTTCCTGCTATTCTTGGCATATTGTATTTTTAAAAATCCACCTTCTTCATGGTACTAATCTATTGGCCGAATGGATTTTGTTTAGCTGTCAATAACCTAGCTCTGTGACATTATTGGAAATAATTGGTCTGGGATGACAGCCAGTGTCAGCACACTGCTTACAGTGTATGCCACCAGACAAAGGTTTTGCAGTCCAGAGGAATTTCTAAATAAAACTTCTAACTTCTGTCCGTCCATACCTATCCACCTTCATGCTGTCTTCTGATCTAATTAACCTCACCCTCATCTAACCCCTCTTCATCTCCCACTCAGTTAGTCACTCCCCTTTCTATTCTCCCTCAGTTTATCTCTCTTCACTTTCTTTCTCTTTGTTTATTTCTCTCTCACACAATCTATCTCCATACCTTCTATCTATCTCCAATTGTGCAAATGGAGAGCTTGTGACCCCACGATGGGGTGACTGACCTCCATTAGTGCTATCATAATTCTGCGGTTCTCTGACTCACAATAAATCCTTTCAGTGCCTGACAGACACGCTGATCTGGTGACAGGTACCGTGCACAATTACCGATTATCTCTTTCTGTTCTTCTTTGATCTGCAGCTGCCTTGAAATGTCTGTTCAAACAAAACAGACTGAATGAAATTCGAGCAGTCGGGATGACTTTAATCACCATGTATTTCAATCAGGATTTACTGAATGATTAGTTTCCACAATAACATAAAAATGATAGCAAAACACGGCAACACAATGAATAGTAGTTGTGTACAACATGTGGTTCCAAGTAGGCCTCATGGTATTACCGCGAGATTATCAATCCAGAAAATCAGCTCCTGTTCTGTGCACAGAGGTTCGAATCCTGCCAATGCAGGTGTTGGAAATTCAATTCAATAATTTTTTAAAATCCCTGGAATTAAGAATAGACCTATGAAAATGAAATCGTTGCCGATTGTCTGAGAAATCCATCTGGTTTACTGATACCCTTCAATGAAGGAATTTTCCATTCCTCACCTGGTCTGGCCGACCGTTGACTCCAGACCCAAAGTCATGCGACTGACTCTCAATCGCCCTCTGAAATGGTTTAGCGAATCAGTCAGAAGTGCTGCAAAATCTCAAAGAAATGAAACCGGATGTATTGACCTGGAAAACGGAAAAGTGAACAGTAGAAATATCATTGTCGAACCTGCAAAGTCCTCCTTTCTAACAAATGAGGGCTCATACCACAATTGGGGCAACTGTTTTACACACTACTCAAACAACAGCCTGACATTGGAAAACTCACGGACTTTTACCTTACAGATATAACCCAGACAGCATCTTCACCATCCCTGGATATGTCCTATCCCAAAGGCAGGGCCGATCCAGCACAGGAGGCAGCTCAGTGCGATAGAGTTGGGCGGTAGAAGCTCTGGGAGTCCCTGCAACCTGTAACCTCATATACCCATCATATCCCCCAATCATCCATTACCATCAAGCAAGTGGATTAACTTTGGTTCAACAGACAGTGCAGGAGGGCAAGCCAGGAGCAGAACCAGGCAAACATAAATATAAAATGTTAATCTGCTGAAGCTTCCAAACAGAACTACTTGCATGCCAAATTGGATAAAAAGCAAGGGACAGACAGAGCTAAACGATCCCAGAACCAACGAATCAGATTTAAGCTCTGCAGTACTGCCAATCTGATCGTGGATGGTGGTGGACGATTAAATAACTCATCGGAGTGGGGGGCTCCCCAACTTCAATGAAGGAAGAGCCCAGCACATCAACTTTCATAGAATTCTTCAGTTAGAAGTTTCGCGTGATGATCCATTTCGGCCTCTTCCTATGGTCTGCATCATTACAGATTGCAGTCTTCAGAAATTCGATTGACTGATATCAAGAAACGGTTGAAGGCAGTGGATAATGCAAAGGCTATGGGCCCTGATAACATGCTGACAATAGTCCTGAAGATTGTGCTCCAGAACTTCCCGTTCCCCTAGCCAAGTTGTTGCAGTACGATTAAAAACCGACAATGGGTAAAAATGCTCTCATGTGTATTCTGTACATAAAAAGCAGGACATAGTCAACCCGGCCAAATACCACCTCATCAGTCTACTCCCCATTATCAGTAAAGTTACGGAACGGGACATCAACAGTGCTATCAAGCAGCAACTGCTCAGCAGTAACCTGCTCAGTGGCACTCAGTTTGTGTTCCACCAGGGATACTCAGCTCCTGACCTCATTACAGCCTTGGTTCAAACTTAGACAAAGGAACTGAATTCCAACCCATACCATTAAGGCTACATTCTTTCACATGTGGCATCATTGAACCCGAGCAAAAAGGGTATTGCGGGCAAATACTCCATTATTTGTGTCATAGCTGTCAGATACGAAGATGCTCATTGTTGTTGGAGGTCAGTCATCTCAGCTCCAGAATATTTCTGCAGTAGTCCCTCAGGATAATGTGGGTGTCGTTTTTCGATGAGCTGGAAGGTTCATTATCAGAGGTTTCATCACCATAATAGGTAACATCTTCAGTGACTCTTCAGATAAATCCTAGATCCAAGCATCTTCAGCTGCTTCATCAATTACCTTCCCTCCGTCATAAGGTCAGACGTGGGGATATTCGACAATGACTGTATGAATGTTCAGCACCATTCGCAAATGCTCAGATATGGAAGTAGTCCATGCCCAAATGCAATAAGATCTGGACCCACTCCAGGCTTGGCCTGACAAGTGACAAGTAACATTCGCACCACACAGATGCTAGACAATGACCATCACCCATAAGAAACAATATAACAACTTGCTATTCAGCAGCATTATCATCACTAAATTCCCCACTATCAATATCCTGGGGGGTATCATTGACCAGAAACTCAACTGGACTCGCCACATAAATGCAAGACCAGATCGCAAGCTAGGAATACTGTGCGAGTAATTCACCTCCTGACTTCCCAAAGCCTGTCCATCATTTTTAAGGCATAAGTTAGGAATGAGATGGAATTCTCCCACTTGCCTGAATGAGTGCAGCCTCAACAACACTAAAGAAGCTTGACACCATCCAGGATAAAATAGTCCTTTTGATTGGCATCACATCCACAAGCATTCACTCATGCCACCACCGTCGGTCAGTATTGGAAGTGTGTACAATCTAAGAGACACACTGCAGAAAGTCGCCAAAGATCCTCAGACAGCACCTTCCAATCTCACGAACACTTACATCTAGAATGACAAGGGCAGCAGACTTATGGGAATAGCACTACGTACAAATTCCCTTCCAAACCAGTCAACACCCTGATGTGGAAATATTCCGCCGTTCCTTCACTGTTGCTGTGTAAAAACCCGGGAATTCCCTCCTTAATAGCATTGCGCGTCAACACACAGCAGGTGGACTGCAGCGGTTCAAGAAAGCAGCTCAGCACCACTTTCAGCAACGAGGGACAGACAAGAAAGGGTGGGCCCATCCAGCGATGCCACATTCAAAAAATGATTTTTTTATAAAATAGTTCCAAGTTGAGCATCTTGATGGGGCAGGTTATCTGATTTGAAGAGTAACTGGAAAGCAGTGTTTCTTTTACAGAACATTTTTGTCGTTTCTGTTATTGGAAGGGTTTTCAGTATTTGATGACTTATTGTTCCTGTGTGCTGTGATAAATTGCATCTGTTTTGTTAAATTAAACAGTACTGGCATAACAGGATCGATCCTTCGGAAATACCAAACTGAAAATGACAAGCATCGGAGAGACAATGTACTCCCGCCAGATGAGACTCACAGATAGTTATTTATATTCAACGTTTAATGGACAACTGGCCGACACTGAAACCTCCCACCGTCCATATCACAGGGGTTACTATTGAGCAGAACGTGAAGTAAAATCAATTTACAAATACAAGTGTTACAAGAGCAGGTCAGAGATTTATAATTCTGCACTGACTAATAGACCATAAGGGCATGAGATATAGCTATAGATTTAGGCCATTCAGCCCATCCCTTCACTCTGAAACTGCCATTTTGTCATAGTCTCTATGACTGGTGGACATATCTTCTACACACTGACTATATCAATCTTTGCAGTAGCCAATCAGTTTCTATCAGATGTCTCACCTCTCTTTCTTCTAAATTCCATCGAGTACACACACTGCCACTCATATGACAAGCCATCATCCAAAGGATGAATCACCTCCAACACCAACAGATATTTCCCCAGAGATAGTGCCCAAAACAACTCACAATATTCCAAATGCTGTCTGAACATAGCCCATTACATTCTCAGCAGGATGTCTCCTCTCTTGTATTCTAGATCCCTTGAAATGAATGCCAACATTGCATTTACTTTCCTTACTGCCACCTGAACCTATACATTAACTATAAGAGAGGATGAGTGATACAAACCCCTTTTGTGCTTCAGATTAAATGGATCCTATTAGGACATAGTGTCTGCCTCTATTCCACCTCGCAAAGTGCTTAGTCTCACATGATCCCATATTTTGTTCCATCAGCCACGTGTTTTCACAAGGTCCTACACTATTCAAGCTTTCCTGCAGACTGCCCACTTCATGAATAACGCCTGCCCACCCAACCATTACTGTACCATCTCTAAACCTAGCAAAACTGCCCTCAGGTCCTTTGTTCAGGTGGTTCATGTAGATGGCATTTCCTGACTCCCTATGAACTGTCCACCATTGAAAAGACACAGCACTCAAGGTGCTTGACTCCATTCAGGTTAAAGCAGTGACTTGACTGGAATTAAATCTGAAAAATCTTCACTCCCTGCACCACTGACACCCAGTAGGAGCACACCCTGCCCCCGTTTTGTTGTGAATTTACCCCGTTATAGTGACACAGAACTTGATGGCGCACAATCCCAATCTAATGATGTCACTCTCTCTCAATATTAACTGCGTGTTGCTCACAGCAACCAATGTCACTGTATGTTGATAATAATGGACGGAGGTAGGGGAGGGAACGTCTATGATGAATGACTGTGTGACTGCCAGCGTAAAACCTGCCCCGACAGCCTCGGATGTACCTGTGCCCGCTATCACCACTGCAGGCATGATCAGTCTTCGTGCAGGCCAAGTCAAGGTAAGCGACGGGCCTGGATAGTGTTCCCGGCTGAGAAATCAGATCCTGTGAGGACCAACTGTCAGAGGTATTCACAAACATCTTCAGCCTCTCCCTCCTTTACAGAAGTCTCAATCTGCTTCAAGAAGACCACCATCATCCTTTTAAGTGAGAATGCACATGCAACGTTCCTTAATTACCACCGCCCAGTGTCTCTGACCTCAATAAAAATGAAGTGCTTTGAGTCGCTGGTTATGGCCCACACCACCTTAGTCTCCCAGCCTGACCTGCTGCCCTATAATGTGTCCACTGATGTAATGGGTCCACCACGGATGCCATATAACGAGCCCTGCCCTCATCCCTGGGACATCTGGGCAACAAGGATACATACACCAGACTCCTGCTCCACCTTCAACATCATTATCCCCTCCAGGCTGATCTCAATACTCCGTGACCTTGATCATGGCTCCACCCTCTGCAACTGGATCCCCTGCTCTCTGACACACAGACCACAATCTGTGAAGATAGGTATCTGCACATTCTCCACAAAAAAACACAACTCCCGGAGATGTGTTCTCATCCCCCATTGTTCTCCCCGTGCACCCACAGCATTATCCTTAGCCCCCTACTGTACTCCCTATACACTCACGTCTGTGCCCTCAGCCCCTTATTGCACTCCCTGCATACTCACGGCTGTGCCCTCAGCCCCTACTATACTCCTTGTACACCCATGGCCGTGCCCTCAGCCACCTACTGTACTCCCTGTACACCCATGGCTGTATCCTCAGCCCCGTACATTACTCCCTGTATACCCACGGCTCTGTCCTCAGCCCCCTACTGTACTCCCTTTTTACACACCTGCGCCCTCAGGCCCCTACCTACTCCCTGTACACACACAGTTATGCCCTCAGTCTCCTACTGTACTCCCTGTATAACCATGGCTGTGTAATCAAACCTACTGTACTCCGTGTACACATAGGGCTGTGCCCTCAGCCCCCTACTGTACTCCCTATATATCCATGGCTGTTCCCTCAGCCCCCACTGTACTCCCTGTACATCCACGTCCGTGCCTTCAGCCCCCTGCTGTACTCCCTGTACACACACGGTTGTGTCATCTGCCCACTATTGTAATCCCTGTATATCCATGGCTGTGTCCTCCGTTCCCTACTGTACTCCCTGTATACCCAGAGCTATGCCCTCAGCCCCCTACTGTACACACACGGTTGTGTCCTCAGCCCACTACAGTACTCTCTCTAAACTCACGGCTGTGTCCTCAGTTCCCTACTGTACTCCCCATACAAGAATGGCTTTACCCTCAGCTTTGTACTGTACTCCCCATACACCCACTGCTGTGTCCTCAGCCAACACTGTACTCCCTCTATACCCACAGCTGTGCCATCAGCCCCCTACTGTACTCCCTGTACATCCACGTCTGTGTCCTCAGCACCGTACTGTACTCCCTGTACACACGCGGCTGTGTTGTCAAATTCCAAGCAACGCCAGCTACATGTTTGCTGATGACATCACCAAACCAAGATGGATATATACATCAGGATACAGAAAGTAGATCGAGGGCTTGGAGGCATGGTGTAATGAAAATAAACTCTCTCTCAAATGTGGCAATAGTAACTTCAGAAAGAAAGGAGAGGAACACATCGTCATCTACATCAATGGTTGAGGAAGTCCGGAGCATCAACTCCCTCGGAGTGACGATAACTGACAACCTACCCTGGACTTCTCACATAGCTGTGACAGTCAAGAAGGTTCAACAACACCTCTCCTTCCTCAGGTGGATCAGGATATTTAACGTGTACTACTTCTACAGATGCACTATTGTGAACGTACTGTCTGGGTGTGTAATGGCCTGGTACGGCAACATTCTGCCCAGGGCCATCAGAAACTACAGAAGATTGTGTTCACAGCCCAGACGATGACGGACTTCAATCTCCCAACCATTGACTCTATTTACACGGCTCGTTGCCGCAGAAAGGCTGCAAAAATCTATCCCAGGTTACTGAGGGTAGGGAGAGAGGAAATACCTGGGGCCTAAACAGATATCTTTGTAACATCCGTGAACATAATTGAGGTCCCGGAGGACTGGAAAGTTGCTAATCCCCTTGATTAAGAAGGGTAGCCTGAATAATCCAGTTATTTATAGACCAGTGAGCCTGTCATCAGGGGTCGGGAAGTTGCTAGAGAAGATCCTGAGGGACAGGATCTATTCTCATTTGGCTGAAAAAGGCCTTATCAGTGAGAGGCAACATGGTTTTGTGCAGGGAAGGTCATGTCTTACCAACTTAATAGAACACTTTGAGGAAGTGACAAAGTTGATTGATGAGGGAGGGGCTGTAGTTGTCATGTACATGGACTTCAGGAAGGCGTTTGGTAAGTTTTCCCATTGTCGGCTTATGGACAAAGTGAAGTCACATGGTGTCCAGGGAGTGCTGGCTACAAGGATAAAGGACAGGCTGGGCGATAGGAGACAGAGCGTAGTAGGGGACAGGAGTTTTCTCAAAATGAGCAGTGGTGCTCCATTTAAGATGTTTCCAGAAAGATACATGAATGGGCAGGGAGCATAGGGATACTGACCTTTACAAAATAGGAGACAGGTTGAGATAGAGGGTTTGGATCGGCGCAGGCTTGGACCGCCGAATGGCCTGTTCCTGTACTGGAATGTTCTTTGTTCTAACATTACCAAAGACCCATCATATACCTGTAAAGATGTCCCACAACCTCTTCCATCAGGCTAGAAGATACAGACGCTTGAACACACAGAGCAGCAAGTTCAGGAACAGCTTCTTCCCAGCTGTTATTAAACTGATGAATGGACTCTCTTACCTCAGATAATGCTGATTTTGTTCATATTGATCTCGCCTCGCGCACGCCCTGTGCAGCGCAACCAAAATGCCTCTCAGACATGTTTTACAGCCATCTTTCAGTACATCCATTCTTACCATGATCGTCCTGGACATCTTCGCACAGGACAAAATAAATCCTCACTTCCAAATCCCCAGCTCCCCCCAGTTCCACGCCAAGGTCTCTCCGGTCCTCACCCCCAGCTCCTCCCATTCCCCCAGTTCCCCTTGATCCTATTTCCAGCTCCCTGTGAGCTTTGTCTCTCACTGTTTCTCTCACACTGCCTATTTCCCTGTGTTTTCCTTTTCCCTGCCTTCTGTTTCTTTCCCTGAACCTATTACGTTCCCGTCTGCCTGCACATGTGACGGTCTTTTTCCTTGTTTTGTTTCCTTTCTCTCTTTGACTGCCTGTCTATCTGTTTCCCACAGTGTGTTCTCTCTCTCCTTCCCTTTGTTTCTGTCTTTTTCTCCTTCGTTGTGATGTGATGGCTTCTCTATTCGTTATAAGCAGGTGATGGCTCATTGGTTCGATGTTGGCAATACAATACACACAACAGGATTTTGGCACAGAGGACATAATTTAAAATTATCAGTTACATTTCAATTGTTGTCAAAACAGCAATAGCAACAGAACGTGGGTATCCATTTAACAGCCAATTGTTACATGTAACTATTTTGCAACCGCCCGTCTCCTAGTGCTCTGTATACTGGCTACTCAAAGCATTCTATTCGGGTGCGCAATGACCTGACACGGCAACTGCTCTGCCCAGGACCATAAGAAGCTACAAACGGTTGTGTACACAGTCCAGACTATCATGGAAGATAATCTTCCGTCCATTAATACTTGTCATTGTCGCAGAAAGGCTGGCAAAATCAAAGATCTCCCCAAACCAGTAATGATCTCCTACAACCACTTCCAACAGGGAGGAGACACAGAGGTTTGAAAAAATGGACCAGCATGCTCAGGAACACTTCCTTCCATACCATTATTAGAGTGACAAATTGATATCTCTCACTTTTCAAATAATATTAACCTGACTAATGTCGATCTTACTTTGCCCAACTCCTATGAAGCTGTAACCTTGTAAGCCTCACTCTGTCCAAGAACCCAGTGATCTCTGTTTTCTTGTTTAGGGTCATGTGCCTGCACTACAATAAAAACAAACCTTTCAATTGTACGTTTTACTAAAATAAACGAAACCAAATCAGATCAAGCACGTGGACTCCATTGGCTCAAGGCCTTCTCAAGGGCAACTGGAAAAATGAACTAATGCTGCCTCAGTCAGAGATGCCCATAGCTACTTAATGAATATAAGAAGATGACCACACTCAGGGAGGACAGACAGAGGGAATCAAATCGCTTTAAACATGATCATAGATTTATACAGTTTTCCCTCACTATTTGTAAGTAGAGTGTTCCTACAAAACCGTTCACAAGCGGATATGGTCTGAAGTGCAGTAGCACTGATTTATATGGGAACATTTTCGGCTTTCTTCGTAAAAGTGAAAATCTTGTTGGAATGGCTTTTGGTTAGCAAAACAATGTCCTAATGTAAGTCATTCGGAAAGGGAAGTGGCGAAAAGCAAACTTTTGAAAAGCGGGGGATTCCTGTATCTACCTGTGAGCATGATATTCAGGAAGATGGGAAAGGCGAAAAATAAATGAGGTGAATCTCACATTTTATTTCCAGCCCAGCTGATCATCATTCTCTTTGTTTGCTCTTCTTCTTCTTTATCTCTCTTTCACTATTGATTCCTCCTCCCCTTCAAAGCAGACATCCCTGTCAACGGTATTATTCACACTCCTTCCCAGCTGCTTTCAGTTCAGGAAAGTTTCCCAGCACTTTCTTTTCGTTTCTTTGCATTTCTTTCTATGATTTCAGAAATTCAGCTACTTCCTTTATTTGATTTCGCTTTCAATTTTGTTAATTCGTGGGATGTTGGCATTCGTAGGGAGGGCAACATTTGGTTGCCATCACTAATTGTTCTGATTATGAGACCGTTCCACAAGCCAATATAAAGTTAAGCACATTGTCATGGGTCTCTAGTCACAATTAACCCAGACCGGGTAATAACATTAGATTTCCTTCCGAAGGTGATCAGTGAAAGATGAAGGTTTTCAGAAAAAAATGTTGCTTTTATGTTTGTTTTTCAGGAAATTCACTTTTATTCGAATTCTTATCATTTTTATTTAAGTTCTGTCATCAGCTGTGGTGGACTTGAAACAAATCACTTGAAACAATATCTTTCGTTTAATAAGCTTTGCTTCTGAATTACATCCAGCGACCTTCCTACATTCATACATTGTCCTAATCATGAAGTAACGTCCGAGACAAGAACAATTTTGTGATTGAAATATTTGTAATCGGAAAAGTGGTCAGAAGAGAGTTTGAAACATTAAGTCTGAATTTTACCAACGTGCAGCCAATGGTTTGTTCAGCAACAGCACTGACACAGAGATGGAGATTGGGGATATTAGGAGCTGGGAGTGGACAGGTTTGGTGACAGAGAGAACAAGAGACATAAATCTGTTCAGGGCACAAAGGGATCTCGAGGTTGTGCACAGTTTTGTTTGCAGATGTTCGTGAGGGAGTGGTCTGCAATTCATGGGTAATGAATGGAGACTGCAATTCAAACTGAAGACAATAGTTTCGTTCTCTGACAAATATAGATAACAGAAATTGCAACGAAGTTCAAACTTGGTAATGGGATTAATGAATGGACAGAGGGAGAGAACACCAACAATAGCGAGAATACGTGAGTAGCACACCCGTCCACCCCGCCCGGAATAATCATCAGCCCTGCTGATATCCGATATGGTAGAACTCCCCATGAGGGGGAAATCTTGAAAAGCTTCAAGGAAAACCTCCTCTCCATTGTTGTAATGTTCCAATCCGCTATTCTCAGATTCAGTTCTACTCAGCTGTTACTTTTGGAGCTGATGCATCTGTTACTACTCTGGGATAGCGCCCTGAATGAAGCCTCTTAATAATAGGAGAGCGAAACCCTCCAGTGACACGGTTGCATTGCATGGAGACTGACATCAACCACATTAAGAGCAATACAGCTTTCAATACAGCACATTCAGTTCACAATATGTCTGGACTGGACTACATGTTGACATTGCTGGCTATTGGTCACATCTCCCATCACCAATTGCTCGAGTGAAGTCAGTTGTGAGGGAGAATAAGAATAATTTCCTTTCGTAGGCGACATGATTCTGCTCTGTTGTCCGTTTACTATGCTGTAACCATCTCTCCAAAAATCCTTCCACCCCCAAAAGAATCACAGTCAGGATGTTGTTATTGTGCTGATCTCTCCTCCACGAACAAACGCTAGCGAACAGACTGTCATTGGGAACAGACACCCTGAATTTAGACAGGAAGTGTGGACTTCTCTAAATGTTCCTCTCACTTCTATAACAAGGCAACTTTGGAACTTCCAAAGGGAATATGCTTCAGTAATTTATTTATATAAATTGACAGAATTCTAAATGCTGTTTCATTTGCTGTGAACCGTATTGTTTAAGCATTTTGGCCTCAGTCCAACGCTAAAAGTGATAATTACAATGAACGTACTCATTAAGACTTATGAATTAATGAGCCAGGTTCGAATGAACACGTTATTGGCTGGGAGATAGGGGGAATGGGAGCAGTGGCTGTGGAGACTGCATGGGGAGTGCAATGATATTCCCCAGTCATCATCCCTCTTTCTGACAGACAGAATTAAATCTCATGCATAGCAAGGAAACAGCCAATATTGGGGAGATGCAATGCTGAATGACAATGTGAACGAAAAGGATAATATTACATGTGATAAAGTGAACTATATTTTATATACATACCATTTAATCATTTGGGATACAGATCGAGTAGAGTTACCAGACCTGAAACATTCACTTTGAATTCTCTTCACAGATATTGCCAGACCTGCTGAACTTGCCCTCTAAGTTCTGTTTTCTTTATGTTTGAGATTTATCATATTTTTTCATATCTGGCAGAAAACTTACAATTATAAGCAGACACTCGTAACAAGATGTGACGGGCAATGGGGACAATACCGGAGACAAACAGTAGAGATAAAGTCATTCCAAGCTGGAAGAGACAATGGACTGAGTTTCCCCCACTTTTGCTGGAACTAATTCTGTGATATGTAATCAGAGCCTTTGAAGAGGGGGTAGACAAGTCGGTTCAATGAAGGACACAGAGTGGTCCACCATCAATAATCTATTCATATTATCTCGTGAAATTTCAGCTGCCTCTAAAATGTCTTTTCAAACAAAGTGGGGTTCTTGAGATTTACAGGATAATCAGAAAAATATTCTTTTTTTTCCTTTGAATCTTAAAGAAGAAACAGATATCGGCCGTAACACAGGTGTCACAGATACACCAACTATAACACGAACAGGAAAGGACTACATTGTCCACATATAACCAAATTCAGCATGCAACCCTGCCAAGAAACATGAAATGTAGTGATACAGAAACATGAGATATAAACAGAAAATGATGGTAGAAGCCCAACAGATGAGGAAGTATCTGCAGAGAGAATCAGAGTTAAAATTTCCAATATGATGTGACACTGTTCTGAAAAAGTCATATTGAAATCACAGGTTAATTCTCTGTATCTTTGCTCAGAGGGTGCCAGACTTGCGGAGTTTCCCTCTATCGATTTGTTTTTCTTTCTGAACTGTGACAAATTGACTGATCTGAACGATATAAGCAAAGCTGCTACCTCAGCCGAATCTCGAATATTTGTTTATGGACATTAAATGAGAAATTATAAAGTTCCTATGTTTGACAGAGCTCCAAATATTCATGACGTATTGCATTGTGATACAAAAACATTGTGAGATATTGTTGAAACAAAAACCGAAGTTGCTGCAAAAGGTCTTCAGCATCTATGCAGAGAAATCAGAATTAGCGTTTCGAGTTCAGTGGCCCTTCTTCAGAATGGATGGTAGCCCTGAAAATTTTGATTGACAGACAGAAGAGGCTGAATGGCTGTTAATGTAGAACGTTAGTAGCTAACAATAGGGGGTGAGTAATGGAAGGCCACGTGAGAACTCGGCCTGGTGTATGGGTAGGGGCATTGAGGAGTTCAGTCTCTAAAATTATTGCACATTTTTTTGAGTCTGATTGGCTGCAGGCTCCGCCCGCGGAAAATGAGATGTTGTTCTTCCAGCTTGCGTTGAAATGTCCTGGAACACTGCAGCAAGTCTGATACAGAGATATTGGTCAGGGAACAGGATGGGGTATTAAACTGACAGGCAACTGGAAACTCAGGGTCTTTTGCATAAGTACAGCTTGGATATTCTGTGAAGTAGTCACCCAGTCCACCTTTAGTTTCCCCAATGTAGAGCAGACAACAATGGGAGCAACGAATGTAGTAGACCGGATTGTGGGAAATGTTGGTAGGATGCTACTTTACCTGGGACGTATGTTTGGGTCCTTGGTTAATGAGGAGGGAGGTGGTAAATGGGAAAGTGTAACACCTCCGGCAGGGGAAAGTGAAGTGTAACTGTGGTGGGGGGGGGGGGGGGGGGAGGTGGGGGGAGGTGTGGGCAGTGAATAACGAGTGGACCAGGGTGTCCTGGAGGAAATGGTCCCTTCAGAGGGCAGAAAAGGGCGAGGAGGCAAATATAAGTCTGGTGATGGCAGCTCGCTGGAGGTGGGAGAGTGCAGACTGATGATCTTCTGCTTGTGCATGCTGGTGGAATGGTAGGTAAGGACAAGGAGAACTCGAACCCTGTTGCAGGAGGGAAGAGACAGGGTGAGGGTAGAAGTGCAGGAGGTGGGTCAGAACTGGTTGAGGGCCTTGTTGTGAACAGTGCTGGGGAATTCTCGGTTGAGGAAGACGGTGGACATTTCAGAGGCCACATCTTTGAAATTGTCATCATCGGAACCAATGCGGTGGAGACAGAGGAACTGGGGGAATGGAATTGAGTCTTTGCAGGAAACAGGGTGTGAGGATATGTACTCAAGGCATCTGTGGGAGTCGGTGGGTTAATACTGGATATCACTGACAGGTCTATCCCCAGAAATAGAAGCAGAGATGTTGAGGAAAGGAAGAGAGGAGTCAGATCTAGAAAGTGTTAAAGTGAGAGAGGGGTGCAAGTTGGAAATGATGAACTTTTCAAATTCTGGCCAAGCGAGAGGAGCAGCAGCGATGATAACATCTACGTATCGGAGAAAGAGTTGTAGATGGGGGCTGGAATAGAAATGGAACAAGGAATGGTCTACGTACCCCATGAAGGAGCAGGTAGACATGGGCCCACGTATCCATGCACCCCCACTGTATGGCAGGAGCAGACTGAATCAATGGGTTTGCATGGGTCGTTCTGTTTGTGGATGTTTAGGAGGAGATAAAAAGCTAACTCTGCTATCAGAGGACCATCAGCTTCGGGAGTGTTACGTGTGGGTGAGTTGTGGGGGGGGGGGGGAGCGAGTGGGTGGGAATCTCCAGATAAAATGTGGTCAGATGTAGTTAATAAAATAGCCTGATGTGTCATGGTAGGGTTATCGAACAGCAGGTGACATGTGGAGGTATCTGAAAGCTGGCACGCAGCCTCTGAAATGTAGAGGTGAGTCCACCAGACTACAGCAGCACCACCTTTATCGGCACAGGCTGAGTAATATAGTCAGGGCTGGATCGAAGCATACAGCGTATAGTCTGTTCAGATGGTGATAGGTTGGATAGAATGAGGGGATACAGAGAATTTAAGACAGCCAAACTCACATGGAGCGTTCACTATGAACAGATTGAGTTCAAGTAAATGCCAGAGGTATGGGTCCAGATGGAGGGAGAGTGTTGGAGCTGGGCGAAGGTGCTATGGGATGGGGAGTGGACTCTTGCCCAAAGAAATGGACACCGAGGAGAAGACGGTGGAAGAGAAGTTCACCATTATGTCGTTCCTGAAATTCATTTAAGTGCGGCACAGAGGCATAAAGCTGAGACCATTGCTGAGTACAGAATATTCAGCATTAGAGCGTGGAAGGTTAGGAGGGATGGTGAATACACGACAGGAGGTGAGCTTGGGGGAGGGGATGGACTCAGATTGCAGGGCATGGGTGGGGTGTCAGGTTCCAGAGGCTCATAGGCATCTCTGAGTTATTCCATCTTGTGGGCCTCGTATATCTGGCGAGCATGGCAAATGAGCTGGAGAATGAAGTAGAATTTGTGAATGGTGAAACTTTCAGCCAATGTAATGTGATGCTGTTGGACAGAGAAAATGTTGATCTCAGTGGCACTGACATCGCACGATCAGTCCTCAGAAAGTAACTGATTGAAAATAATTGGAATCGTTATCTTATTGTAATGCTCTGATTTCATTGGGGTGACACTTAACCAGCAAGGTCTTACTATTCTGAGACTTTAGACCAAAGTGTGAATACAGATGTATTTTGATGTTATTAATAAAACAAATCCATCCATAGTTTTGGAAGCCACTAGCAAGGGCAGAGTTTATTTGTCATTCCCAATAGCTCGAGGGAAGGTGTCATTGTTCATTGAGGAAATTACCAGCACAGAATTTCCTCTGATTTCTATTAACCACAGATTGCTGAGGGTGGATGATGCTACATGAGTCAAATATTATTTTGATACATGGGAAGTTACTCTGATATCATCCTCAAATGAAATTGGAAAATGAGTCAAAATAGCAAAGAGCAAAATGATAGAGCACGGGTTGTTAGAACAATGTGCTCAATGTCCTCACAACGTTTAAGGAAAAACTGATGGATGAACTTCTCATTCTGAGGAGAGGTTCATCCTATTTGTGATGAGGTTGTTTGGTTATGCACTGTGACACAGAGACTGAAGAAAAAAGATCAACTCTGTATATGGGACAAAAACACGCTGTCCACGGTGCATTGGACAGTGACAGACACCCACTATTGTCTGTTCCTATTGGACATTGATCATCCAAATCTCATCATGCACTGATGACCAATAGTATCACAGAAGCCAGCATTTCCCTTCACCACTGTTGGAAGGCAAAGAAGGAAAGGAATGGCCAATGGAAGTGGGAGTAACTAGGGAACTGGTGTAACTTACAGTGGGAGGGGGAGAAGAAAGATGTGAAGAGATATCATCAGTGGAAGAGTATGGAGCAGCAGAAGTGGTAATGCAAGGGAAGTGGAGTGTAAAAACGAGTAGGAAGGCGGAGGAAGTATGGCTAATGAAGTTTTAGTGACTGGGAAAAACTTGCTTTTGCAAAAGTGAGATTGGGTGACATTTCTGTATCTCCATCAAATGCAGATGACATGTTTTTTTTTCCTTCCATGGTATGGTGTCTGAACAGTTTTGAATTTTTTTAAAAGTATGTATTTCCTACCAATTCCAATATGATTTGATCTTCTGCAGTTTGTCCATAATGTAGAATTTAATTGAGTATTTATCCTCATCACATTAGCTGATTCTAGCAATAAGTCTGTGTCCATCCTGCAGATGAAAAATTTATTCAGTTCTGACTATTGATACGAAGAACAGTGCCACACAAAAGGCTAATGTTCCAGTGCAAGGTGCCAAACCCGTGAGCAGGTGATCTCACAAACTTTCTAAAAAGCCTTTGGATATGCACTTGGTCGTGCAGGCTCGCATTTTCATTCAATGATTCTATGTGGTGGCAACCATGAACACTCTGATATATTCTGAAGCAATAGCTAATGGCAGTTGCTGGTTTGTTCCATTGACTGTACTCAGTAAGCGACACTCCAGTGAAGTGCTGGTGTTATCTTCCACTTTCTATTTAAGTGTTTCTGTTTCCTTGAGTTGGTAATGTAATTTCCTGTGTCGATGATGTAATTTCCGGCTCTTTTTCTCAGAGATTGGTAGATGGAGTCAAATTCATGCGTTTGTTGATGTAGTTCCGGAATGCTATGTTTCTAGGAATTCTTGTTCTTGTCTCTGTTTGGCATGTCTTAGGATGGATATGCAGACCTAGTCAAAGTGACGTACTTCCTTATCAGTACGTAAGAAATTAAGGTTGGGGTCATGTGGCTGGTTGATGTTCATATATCCTGGTGACTAATTTTCTGCTTGTTTTCCTTGTGGTGTTTGTTATAGTTCTTGCAAGGCTTATTGTTCCTAGAGCAGAGCAGACAAAGATGTGAAGTTATTGAGATGCCCAAAAGTATGAATAAAGCTGCAGAGTAGAAAAAGTCTACTCTATTTTTTGGCATTACAGCATTAAGGAATTCTAATTTCAATTTTGTCAGCAAAAGAGCTAGGAGTGAAATAAGGAAAAATGTCTTTCTTTTGAGTGTTGTTACGAATTGGAATTGACTGGCTGGGAAAGTTGTGGATGAAGATTCAAAAGAAAACTGGATATATATTTGGAAATTATAAATTTAACGGGCAACAGAGACAGGGCTTGCAAATGGGATGAGCTTGGGAGACATTTCTGGAACTGATGCATACATAATGGCCAATGGCCTCCTCATGTACTTTAAAGTTTTGTACTCTATCAAGTGTCAGCTGTGAATAAAAGTCAGTATCCAATTATTTCACAGTGTAAGTGCTCGCAAATATCTGATTATTTGGTGCAGCATAAACATTTAAGATGCAAGTCTTGCAAGGTCAGCTTCATTATGAAGTCTAATTATTTTACATGTTGTATTCCAATTACTAAAACAAATACATCATTGCTTTGGCACAAAACGTTTCCCTGACACGATATGATCTTCGTTGTTTTTGCTTTCACTCTCGACATTTCATATTAAACATCATTCATTCTAAAAATTGAAAGTTTTCAATTTATTGTTCACTAATATTTGATAACAAATAATTTATTTAGTTTAATATTCTGTCTATGTTGAGTTGTTGCCATTTTTAAATTGTTGGCAAATAGCTGAAGATCGTACATTTCAGTGAGAAATTAAACTGATTGATTATATATAAATGAATAAGCGCGCTAATTCTATTTGTATGTTCAATCTTCTGCTCGCTCTGAACATGGAATTATCCAGAAACCAAACACCTTAAAAATATTGGAGTGGCAAAACATTGCTTTGAATCCTGACATTGAATATCTAATTCTGATCACCACAAGAGTTATGTTCTTTCTTCGCTAAAGTAAAATATACATGGTTTATTTCTGTGTTAGAAAATCTTGAAAGGAGTTTATGTTTTAGTTCCATAAACATAGAATCAACATAATTGATTTAAGAGATTATAGTTCAGTTGAATGATTATCGTTCACGTCTTAGTTTTGCCCAATTCATGAAATATAACAAACTTCCGATTATTGTTCTGGTCGGTAAACTCAACACCTTGCCATGAGCTACGCTTAAAATTGCTTCCAATAGATCTGAAATCATTTTCAGTGCTATTGGACCTAATAGCTGCCTATGATACAGACTCAGTGGCCTGTTCGGAAATCTGTGCATAGAGCGTCTATCCTGGTCCAGGTCAATCAATCAAACATTATTTCAAAACAAATAATTTGGGATCCACCTTGGGCAGGGGAAGAACCCGTCAACAGACTATCACTGGTCTTAGTGTAGGTACAAATATCGTTCTGGTAAAATACTAATGGCTGACCAGCAACCACGTTTTGAAATTCATCTTCAGTGAGAGCCTGGCCCAGAGAGCCGACTTGATGACACGGAGTGCCAGAATCACACAATACAAGTTATCTACGGTGATGAAATCTGATCTGCCTCCCAGACTCCATACATCTGCACCCCGGTTCAGACATGGGTGAAGTCGTTAACAAGTTGACAATCTATTGCAGTGCCTTGTGTCTCACAAAGAAGCCTCTAAAGCCATATCCAATCAATGCCACCTTCACATTCTTCAGTTTCAAAATAAAATTGTACATCGCTATGAATGGTCAGAGATTACTACATGGATCACACAGTAGAATGTATGTGAAGTCACCAGCAGCAAACGGCAATCCACAAATCACATTAATAACTGAACTTGTTTGATTCTGTCTGGGCTAAGTCACCAAACAGATTATAATGGCTTTCAGGTGACTGTAATAAAACACACCATAACTGGAGGTTTAGCCTTACACCCCTCCAAAGCTTCCTGATCTCACACACATCACTCACTCACACATTCAACAATTGATGAGAATCCACAAGCTGGGTGAAACGATAGAACATTACAGCACAGTCCAGGCCCTTCGGCCCTTGATGTTCTGACGAGCTTTTATCATAGTCTAAGTTCAGATAAACCTACATACTTCGCTTTTTCCATCATTAATATGCCTATCCAATTAAATATTCCTAATATAGCTGACTTTATTATAACTGCTGGCTGTTCATTGCACACACCCACCACTCTCTGTGTAAAGAACGTACCTTTGACATCTCCCCTAAACCTTCCTCCAATTACTTTAAAATCATACCCACTCAAGATAGTCATTTCCACCCTGGGGAAAGTCTCTGGCTATCCACTCTATCTATGTCTCTCATCATCTTGTACACCCCTGTCAAGTCACGTTCCATTCTTCTTCGTTCCAATGAAGAAAACACCTTAGCTCCTTCAAAATTTCTTTGTAAGACATGCCCGCTAGTCCAGGCAGCATCTTGATAAATCTCCTCAGCAACCTCACCAAAACTTCCACATCTTTCCTATAAGGAGGCAACTAGAACTGATCACAATATTCTAAGTGTGGTCACACCAGGGCTCCATAGAGTAGCAGCATAACCTTGCCGCTTTTAAACTCAATACCTCGGCTAATGAACACATCAAACGCCTTCTTAACAACCGCTTAAACCTGGGAAGCAACTTCTTGGGAGCTATTCCATGCACCATATGATTCCCCCTGTACTCCACAATGTAAGAATCCTGCCTTTTAACCTTGTATTCTGCATTCAAATTCTACCTTCCAAAATGAATCGTTCCCCACTTTTGAATCTTGAACACTATCTGCCACTTAGCAGCCGAGTCCAGCATCCAGTCAATGTCCTGTTGCAAACTTCAACAGCCCTTCACGCTATCCACAGTTCCACCAACCTGTGTTATATCATCAAACTTATGAACCTACCCTTCCACTTCGTCATCCAAGTCATTTATCAAAATCACAAACAGCAGAGGTCCCAGAACCGATCCTTACGGGACACCACTGGTCACCTAGTTCCACACTCAATATTTCCCATTTACCACCACCTTCCTCTATGGGCTAGCCAATTCTGTACCCAGACAGATAGGTCTCCCTGTATGCCATGCCTCCTTACTTTCTGAATGAAAATACCACGGGGAAGCTTATCAAACACCTTGTGAAAATCCATGCACTTGGCATTCACTGCTCTGCCTTCTTCAATGTGTTTAATTCCATCCTCAAAGAGTCCAATAAGAGTTGTGAGGTATGACCTGCCCCTCACAAAGCCATGCTGACTATTTCTAATAAAACTATGATTTTTCAGAATCATCTTCAATACTTTGCCCAATACCGATGTTCGACTGGCTGGTCTGTCATTCTCAGGACAAGCCCTGTTTCCTTGCCTGACCAAGGGAGTAACATTTGCCACTCTTCAATCATTCGACGTTACTCCAATGGAGAGTGACGACACAAAGACCATCGCCAAATGCACAGAAATCTCTTGCCTCTCTTCCTGTAGTAACCTCGGGTGTTTCCCTTCTGGCCGATTGATTTTTCTATCCTTATGTTCAATCAGTCTGTGTTTCACCTCAACTTGTTTACTCCCTGTCCAACCAACTGATTGACTTTCCATTTCAGGGCTCTGTACAGTGCTGGTTTCATGAGCATGTATGGTCCCTAATATCTTGTGTATTATGGAATGGAAAACATGGGAAGGGCAGATGCACAAAGCTTTGACTCTGCTGCTCCTCAGATGCTGCCTGACTGCCTGTGCTTTTCTAGCGCCACAATTTTCGACTCTGATCACCAGGATCTGCAGTCCTCACTTTCTCCATTACTGAGAACTGTCCCCTCTGCACACTGAGCAGAGAACTAATCCGCCGAAACCCGTTCACTTCTGGAAAATTGCATTTGATGAACAGATTTACTAAAAACTAAATTAAAATTAAACAAACATTCATTCAGTCCCAGCGTTACAGTTTTGATTCATGAATTGGACAGGTTGATAATGAACAGTGAATGACTGAAGAACTCCGAGATACAGAGTATTCCAGGTAATATATTCCAGGTTGGGGATGTGCTTTACCTCAATGCTGGTAATATTAACAGACAGACAGATATGATAAGGAAACGAGGTGACATGTGGAAGTGTGACATTTTTGCCATTTCTGAGATGTCTTTGAGGGAGGTCAGGGCTGACAACTCAATATTCTGTGGTAGCAGAACTGTAGTCAGGACAGGAGAGAGGGTGAAAAAGGAGGTGGTGTTGCCTTATTAATTATGGAGTCAGTTACTGTCGTAAAACGGGACGATATCTTGAAAGAATCTTCTAATGAGGCTTAATGGTTGGAGCTCAGGATCAGAACCATGACAGAAACACTGCTATGGACATATTATAGACCCCCAGATAATGAAAAGTAGGGAGCACATACCGAGTACGGTATTAACCAAGTTATTGAGGTATGTAAAAACAATAATATGATCATTATATTCAGACATTTCAATTCCAAATATTCATCAGGACAGTGATAACTTTTTTTAATAGGGGGCAGGTGATTTGAAATTTATTCCAGAGAGCTTCTTATATCAACACAGAGCAGATACAACAAAGGGCAGTGAAGTTCTGGTACTCACTTTGGGGAACGAAGCAAGTCAGCTGTTCCAGCCAGAGGTAGGAGATCATTATAGGACCAGTGACCGTGACATCACACATTTTGAGTTTGCTGAGGAAAAGACCACACACAAAATTTGAAAAGTAAAAGCTTTTTGGCTTGGGGAGACAGATTTTATGAAAACAAATGACAAGATCTGGCCAAAGTGCAGTTGCTTCTGGGTGAAACTGTAGCAGAACAAGGTGGGGCGGGGTTTGCAGGATCATTTGATCAAAATTGAATTGATGACAGTGTGGGCCCAGCATGTTACATGGCAGATAAATTTAGGAAAACAAGCCCAAAGAACCTCAGATGTGGACACAAATTCCGAACAGAATGAAAAAGGAAAGGAAATCTTAAAGCAGGTATCAAGTGAACAGGTCAATGGGGGTCTTAAAAGAAGATAGAAAGTGTAGGGCTAAACTTAAAAAGGGGAAGAGCAGAAGTAGGGGTGATAAAATATTAGCGGGTAAGATTAGCTAGAATCCAGAGTCATTTTTATTTGTTTATTAAGGGGAAGAGGTTAACGCGAAAAAGAATGGAGAGTACTAGGGACCAAGGGGCAAGGGGACAGCCTGTTCATAGAGCCATAAAATATGTTATATATATCCAATGAATCGGTCTTCAGATTGCAGAAGCAGATCCTGGATTCAGGGAGATTGACAGTGTGAACCGTGAGTGAATTGAAACAGAGGAAGAATTGGAAGTTTATGCAAGATAAAGATTGGGAACATCCCCAGATTAAAGACCACCACGTCACACATCAGTGAGAGGGAAACAATTGTAGAAAATTCAGAGGGCTGTTGAAGCTGGATCATTAAATATCTTCAAGGATGAGACAGACATATTTTATACAAGTGTTACGGGGAAATCGCAGGAAAGTGGAATGGGGCATTATCAAAATAAATATAACCTAATCGAAGGAAAAGCAGACTCAGTGAGCGGATAGACATATTGTTGCCCCTATGACTAATGATGTTCTTTTCCAATAGCTCTGTATCCACAAGAACATCCACTTCTCTCACTGTGGAGTGAAACACAGTTTGGAATGCAATCGAGGGATTCCAGGAATTCATAAACGCGATACTAACAGACAGAAAGTACCAGAGGACTGCGACAATACGGATTGCCTGACGGGGTGAGGATTTACATGGACACAGTCACCCCCACCAGAAAGAATACTTTAGTGAGACTCTCTCCAAGGCCAAGCAGCGACCTGCACTAGGGAGCCGAGTAACACAGGGGCCTATGTTAACACTCCTGGCCCCTCCTTGACACCAGGGGCCAGGTGTCAAGGAGTGCTGACAGCCCAAACACTACATCACTGTCGTGTCTCCTTCCTTCCCTGACCAAAACTAAATGTGGAGGGGTAGAGAGACATGCCGTTGGTAGCAGAGTAAGCAATAAGACTTCGACACGAGAGGCTTTGGACAACAGCCAAGAGGAGATTTTGGACGTACTGGAATGTTTGAAAGTGGATGAATGTCGTGGTCCTTACCCCTGTTACAGGAGGAGGCCAATCAGCCATCAGGGTCTATAAAACTGTACCTAGAGTAAATCATGCAGCACCAGTGTCCAGTTACACAGCAACATGATCAGTCTATTCAGCTACTTGAAGTCAGTAACACAGGAAATGGAAGAAGCCACAAAGTGACTGGTCTATGGGGTATACTGGAATAACACCAGGCTGCATAGCCCCTCAGGCCTGAGTTTCAATTCAATAAGGTCGGTGCTGATATGCACTCGGCCGCAATTTCTCTTTCGTGCCAATTCTTTGTAGCCCTCGACTCTCTAACAGTTCAAAATCCATTGACACCCACTCCCACCCCCCAACATTTCAGTGATGTAGCCTCCCCTAACTGTCTGGTCCCAACTGTCATTACCCTCTGAGAGAAGGAAACACTCCCCACACATATACCTTTGCCTATTATGCGAACACAACACGAGAGTGATGGAACCTGACATCACGACAGTATTTGACTGAGCAAGGTGTCAAGGAGACTGAACAAAATTGAACTTGATGGGAATCAGTTGTAAACTCCCCACTGGTTGGATCATTCAGAACACAATGGGGCTGATGGATATCAATCCTTCCAGTCCCTGGATATCTTTGTGGGCAATCCTCAGGGTAGCTTCTTCGGCAGAAACATCTTCAGCTGCTTCATCAATGTCTTTCCCTCTGTCATACGATCAGAGGTGGCGATGTTGTGTGAATAGTACATAATGTTCAGAACAATGAGTCCACTCCGAAGGTATTAAAGAATGAAACCTGGACAACATTCAAGCTTGTGCTGTTAATGTGTAGGTAACATTAGTGAAAAGCACTGCTGGACACTAAACATTTCCACTGTTAATAAAACGACTAACCCCTTTAGCAACTCTAGTTTGTTTTACAGTAATATAAGAAAGTCATTCAGCCCATCAGACCTATTGGCTACCAAGAGGCTCAACACATTCACTCTCTCCTGCCTATTACACAGAAGATAATTTTTAAAAAAACAACTGTTAGAATCCAAAATAGTCACGCAGGAGGCTGGAAGAACAGAATAGGCAAGACAGCATCAAGACGTTGAGAAGTCAATGCCTTGGATATAACCCTTCGTCAGGACTGTGGGTGGAAGTAAGGGGTCTATAGATAAAGGGGCGGGTGCGAGAGGAGGAGGTAGAGTGGCGAGTTGAGGACAAGTCAACACAGATAAAGGGTTTAGCAGGTTGGTGATGGGAGGGCTGAATCCAATTGGTAGCTGGATCAAGTGTTGCTCACAGGAATGAAGGGTAGGGGAGGACTTGGGAAGGGAGTCAGGGGATTGAAAGGGAGGTTATTGAAATTGGCGAATTCTATGTTGAGTCCGTGGGGTGTAGGTTGCACAGGTGACAGTTGGGATCTTGCTCCTCCAATTGATGGTTTGGTTCATTGTGTCAATGGAGAAGGCCAAGGATGGCCATGACAGAAGGGATTGGGAGAGAGAATTGAAATAAGAATTGACTAGGAGGTCAGGTCAGCCCTGACAAGTCCGACTGAGATACTCAGCAAAATATTCCCTTCGTTTACATTTGGTCTTCCAAATGCAGAGAAGACCACGTTGGGTGCACCAGATGCAGTATACTAGATTTGGATCAAACTACCACGCCTATCTCTGACTAATAACCACAATCACCCCAGGTATCTTCTCCTGCAACTGCAAAAGATGCAATAGTTACTGGCACACCACCTCCTCCAGCTCCTTATAGGGCTTTAAACAATACTTCCAGCTCAGACAGAGGTTCACCTACCTCTCATCCAACCTACTTTTATGCACCAGATGCTCTTGATGTAGTCTTCTCTACATTGGGGAGACCGAATATAAACATTTCACCGAACATCACACTCGGGCCTGCAGGGGCCGATCTGACCTCCCAGTCACCGACCATTTGAATTTTCCTTCCCACTCCCTTTCCAACAGAACCATCCCTGGCCTCCTCTTTTGCCATGGTGACGCAGACTGCAAATTGGAGGAACAACACCTGATCTTCTGGTAAAAACAAGGACTGCAGATGCTGGAAACCAGAGTCTAGATTAGAATGGTGCTGGAAAAGCATGGCAGGTCAGGCAGCATCTGAGGCACAGGAAAATCGGCGTTTTGGGCAAAAGCCCTTCATCGAATAAAGGCAGGGTGGCTGCAGAGTGGAGAGATAAATGAGAGCGGGATGGGGTGGTAGAAAGTAGCATAGAGTACAATAGGTGAATGGGGGTAGGGATGGAGGTGATAGATCAGAGAGGACGATGGGGGACGGCAGCAAATGGAGCAACGCGTGAATGAGTGTGGGGATGAAGGTGATAGG
The DNA here is from genome assembly GCF_047496795.1 of Chiloscyllium punctatum. Classification (NCBI taxonomy): domain Eukaryota; kingdom Metazoa; phylum Chordata; class Chondrichthyes; order Orectolobiformes; family Hemiscylliidae; genus Chiloscyllium; species Chiloscyllium punctatum. Next base: position 82,910,722 of record NC_092752.1, on the reverse strand, counting down.
TCAGAGAGGAAGGTGGAGTGGATAGGTGGGAATGAATATAGGCAGGTAGGACAGGTCATGAGGGCGGTGCTGAGCTGGAAGGCTGGAGCTGCGGCGAGGTGGGGGAAGAGGAAATAAGGAAACTGGTGAAATCCACATTAATGCCATGGGGTTCAAGTGTTCCAAGGCGGAAGATGAGGCGCTCTTCTTCCAGGCGTCGGGTGGTGCAGGAGTGTCGATAGAGAAGGCTCAGGACCTCCATGCCCTCAGCAGAGTGGGCGGGGGAGTTGAAATGTTGGGCCACAGGGCGTTGGGGTTAATTTGGTGCGGATGTTCCGGAGATGTTCCATAAATTTCTCTACTCGGAGGCATCCAGTCTCCCCAATGAAGAGTATACCGCATGGGAAGCAACGGATACAAGAAATGATATTGATAGAGGTGCAGGTAAAACTTTGATGGATGTGGAAGGCTCCTTTGGGGCCTTGGTTGGAGGTGAGCGGGGAGGTGTTGGCACAGGTTTTGACATTCCTGCGGTGGCAGGGGAGGGTTCCAGCAAGGGAGGGTGGGTTGAAGGGGGGCGTGGACCTGACCAGGAGGTCACAGAGGGAACGGTCTTTGCGGAAAGCAGAATGGGTGGGGGAGGGAAATATATCCCTGGTGGTGGGGTCCGTTTGGAGGTGACGGAAATGTCTTCAGATGATGTGGTTTATGCGAAGGTTGGTCGGGTGGAAGGTGAGCTCATTTCCAATTACTGCCGAAACATTAACTGCTTCAACCTGTTGAAACCCCTCCCCCACTCCAACCTCTCACTTCACAACGCTCAGCCCGCAACTCCTTCTGCTCCAATCCCAACCTCACCATCAAACCAGCAGATGTAGTGGTAGTTTAGCACACTCACTTCTACACTGCTGAAGCCAGACGCCAACTCGAAGTCACCTCCTCCGACCGCCCCCTTGACCCTTAACTCCCATCACGAAATCATCATTTCCTAGACCACACAGAACCTCATCACCTCAGGAGATCTCCAACCCACAGCTTGCAACCTTATAGTCCGGGAACTCAACACTGCCCGAATCTACCTCCTTCCCAAGATCTACAAACCTGACCACACTGGCCGACCCATTGTCTCAGCATGCTCCTGCCCCACCGAACTCGTCTCGACCTACTTTGACACTGTCAAATCCCCCTAATCCAGGAACTCCTCACGTATCTTCGAGAACCCAACCCACGATCTCCACCTCCTCCAAGACTTCTGTTTCACGGGCCCTCAACCCCTCATCTTCACCATGGATATCCAATCCCTCTGCACGTCTATCAACCATGACCATAGCCTCCAAGCCTTCCGTTTCTTCTTCTTGCGACATCCCCAACAGTACCCTTCCACTGACACTTGCATTCCTTTTGCTGAACTGATGCTCACCTTTAACAATTCCTCCTTCAAATCCTCCCACTTCCTCCAGACCAAAAGGGTAGCCATGGGACCCCGTATGGGCCGCAGCTATGCCTGTCTCTTTGTTGGTTACGTAGGAAAGTCCATCTTACATAAATACACCAGCACCACTCCAGACATCTTCCTTCACAATATTGATGACTGTATTGGCGCCACCTCGTGCTCCCGCGAAGTGGTTGAGAAATTCATCAACTTCACCAATACATTCCACCCTGACCTTAAATTCACATGGACCATCTCTGACACCTCCCTCCCCTTCCTGGACATCTGCATCTGCATTAATGAAGAACGAATTAACATTGATATCTTTTACAAACCCACCGAGTCCCACAGCTCTTACACCTCTTCCTACTCTACCTCCTGCAAAAATGCCATCCCGGATTCTCAATTCCTCCGCCTCCGCCGTATCTGCTTACACGAGGTCCAGTTGCACCTTTGAACGCACCAGATGGCCTCCTTCTTTAGAGACCGCAATTTCCCTTCCCACGTGGTTAAAGATGGCCTCCAATGCATCGCGTTCACACCCTGCCCCTCCGCCCCTAAACCCACCCCTCCAACCGTAACAAGGACAGAACGCCCCCGGTGTTCACCTTTCAACCTACCAATCTCCGCAAAAACCAAATCATCTGAAGGCATTTGTGTCACCTCCAAATGGACTGCACCACCAGAGATATATTTTCCTCCCCATCCAGTTCCGCTTTCTGCAAAGACAGTTCCCTCCGTGACTAAATGGTCAGGTCCACAGCCCCCAAGAACTGACCCTCGCTTCCTGGAACCCTCCCCTGCCACCGCACGAATGGGAAAACTTGCGCCCACGCCTCTTCCCTCACGTCCATCCAAGGCTCCAAATAAGCCTTCCACATTCCCATTCACCCTTTGTTCCTTTTGCTACCTTCCCCCACCCTCCTCTCTGAGCTATCACCTCCAACCCCACCACCATTCACCTATTGTGCTCTATGCTGCTTTCCATCCACGCCCAGCCACGCTCTATTATCTCTCCACTCTGCAGGAATCCTGCCTCTATTCCTGATGAAGGCCTTTTGCCCGAAATGTCGATTTTACTGCTCCTCGGATGCTGCCTGACCTGCTGTGTTTTTTCCAGCATCACTCTAACCTAGACCTTATCTTCTGCCTGTCAAACCTACAGCCTGGAGGACGCAACGTTGTCTGCTCCAATTTGAAATAACATTCCCACCCATGCCCCTTCTCCCTTTCCTGACTATCTCCCTCCCTTCCATTCCACCTAACAACGATGTCTTCCAGCTCCCAACTGGATTACTCCCTCCCATCACCCAACTACTAGTCCACGTATCCGTACCTTACCATCCCGCTGCTCTCCCCACCCCAGCCACTCCCTTCCCTCTTTACCTGCAGCACTCCCTACTCCTACTGCCGTTCCTGAAGAAGTGTTATACCTGAAATGTTGACTTTCCCACTTCATGATGCTTTCTGGCTTGTTGTGTTCTTTCAGCCTTTTCTTTGTCTCCTATAACTCAGGAAGATAGAGTCTAGTCAGCACAACACACCGGTAAGCAGGAAACACGGGTTGCCCATTGAAGTCCTTGAACCTCTGCACTCGGGCCAGGAGGAAGAGATTCAATTCCTCGAGACACTGACACATGAACAGAAGAGGCCATTCAGCCCCTCCAAACTCTTACACTGAAATAGGAAGATGTCATTGATGCTGTAACATGACAAACCAATGAAGCAGAAACTGCACAGACAGACTGCTCCATGTTTTTCCTCCTGGCCCCATTGCTAATGCAACACACATATTACGTTAACATGGTTTGCTGACCATGAGAAGAGAAAGTGATTGGTTTGTACCAAGTACCAAGGAGGCATCTTCCATCTCCGAGATGTTATGGTCTAGGCTAGACCACTCAAAACGGCCTTAAGCAGGCAGCCCAGAGCATAACCTGGCAATTTATTTCGGTAAGTGTATAATGAAAATTACCCAGAGTAATTTAGCTGATTGACTACTAGATTTTAAAGCAGACAAAATCTTTATGCATAGAATTACACAATGAAACACAAAGAACAGAATAAAGAATCCCAACAGAATTCGCTGTTCCTAATATATACGACTCTCCCAATCAGCAAACACCCAATTAAAACCAGTATCAATGGAATACATGCTTCCAAGTTGAAGTTTAAGATCAGATTATGATGATTACGAGCTATTCCATAAACTCACTAGCCCTACCTACAAATTTCGTTTGGATCAACAAAACTTTTATTGCCTCTGGCCTTAAGAGGCAATTTTTAGATTAGATTAGATTAGATTACTTACAGTGTGGAAACAGGCCCTTCGGCCCAACAAGTCCACCCCGCCCCGCCGAAGTGCAACCCACCCATACCCCTAACCGAACATTACGGGCAATTTAGCATGGCCAATTCACCTGAACTGCACATCTTTGGACTGTGGGAGGAAACTGGTGCACCCGGAGGAAACCCACGCAGACACCTTTTCAAATGAGTTGAAAAAGACTTCCACATCCTTCTCATCAAATTGTAATTGTCTAGGCTTCTGACTACTGGGGCTTGCTCATCCTCCCTCTCTTCCTCACGAACGCTACCCCCAACTGTTATCTCCCGCCTTCAACAATGACTTTTCTTTTTAAGTGTCAGCTTTTGCTGTTCAAAAGCTGCCTCTTCCTTTTTCCTCTATTGCGCTCTCTTTTTCTCTCTTCTGCTGCTCTCTATTTTCCCTCTGTTCTGCTTTCAATCGTAACTGAAACTGTTTCATTTCTGCTGCCCATTCCTTACCTCTCGCCGCTAAGTCCAGCTGCTTCCTTTGCAATTGAATTCTTACCATCTGCATAGATTCTGATGTTTTCTCCAGCAAGTTTAATTGATGACTTACTACTACAATTAACTGTCCTTTCCTCACAGAAGCAGGCAGTTCTGATTACAGCTTCTCTGCTAATTCATGCAACTTGGTTTTATTCATTTTCTTCAAAACGTCCAATCACTGCATCCACAAACTTATGGCGACTGAAAGAGCAATTGCTATGCCAAGCTTTGTCTACCCAACAAAACCAAAATCCAGAATAAAGATACGAGCCCCTCACGCTAGCTGTTTAAAATCCTGCAAAGAGCCCCCAGTCTGTTATGGACTAGGCTAGACCACTTAAAATATTCTTAAGCAGGCAGTCCAGGGCGTAACATTGCAATTTGTTTCGGTAAGCGTACAATGAAAGTTACCAGGAGTAAGATAGGGAAGTTGTCAACTAAATGTTAAAAGAGACAAAAACTTTATTCACAACATTACACAATGAAACACAAAGAACAGAATAAGGACTCCCTACCGAACTCAACCTATCCAGCAAGACTTAATGATGCTGTTCCAAATATACACAACAGTCCCAATATGAAACCCCCTTTTAAAACCAGTAGAACTGGAACACATGCCTACAGTTTGAAGTTGAAGGATAGAAAAGCGAGAGAGCTTCCACACAGATCCCTGTTGAACTTCCCAGTTCCAGACTCAACTGAATACTGCTCAGCTCAGCTCGTTCAGCTAAAAGAAATTCTGACCACTCCCCTTTCATTATACGCATCCCTTCTAAAATATGACCACTTTGGCCGGAAATTTCATCTGCTTCCATATATCATCTCTACGAGGCCAGACTGATCGGAGTCAGGCCCCATTTTAATGTTCCTCTGAAAACAATCAAGGACAGAATCTCCTTGAGCCAAGGAAAAGCTTTGAGAAAAAAAAGCGACTAGCTTTGTGACAGAGAAGACGGGCTAGTTTTCTGTTTAGAGGTCAGAAGCTGGTGGGAATGGTTAACTCTAACAGAGTGTGACTGTGGACAGGTCTGTGAACAACAAGACGTTCAGTGCAGTGACACAAATGAACTGCACATTGAGGCGGCGACAGTTAATTCAGAATCTGGAGCTCTCTCTCAACCAACATAAGGGTCTGCAGAGCTATGTAAACTATCATAGAATCTTTGAGTCCAACACCACGGAGATAACACCTTTCGCCCAAAATGATTCATGCTGACCAAAATGTCCATCCATGCTCACCGAGTTTTCCTGCACTTGGCCAATATCCTTCTCAAAGTTTCCTATCTGTATATTTGTACAAACGTGAAGACGTGTATCGCAGAAAACACGGTATATTTCACGGTATCAACGTTTTGTTTTGGAAATAGTGAGTGTTAGTTCATAACACTCAAGTTTCAATGCAATCAGTTTTTATTATTTTGTAGCGCTACAGATTAAGCAGCCACCTTCTTCACAGTCTCCTCCTGGTACAACCACTGTAGGGATAGACTGGTGAAACTCCATTACACTGTCTCTCTGTAGCAAGTAGATCATTCATTATAAAAGAGAGAAAATCTGTTCACAGTGCCCCCAATACTTTGCAACTACAGGATGGTGTCTTCACTCTGAGACTTAATCATTGTGTAATGAAGGACACCACTCATTTACTGTGCTGATTAATTACTGCTCCACATGAATTCTGTTAGTGACTCATGACCAAGGACCATTTCGCCTTCTCATAAATACAAAATGGGAATGATGATATGTTTTACCAAATGATTTCTTTGCCTTATGAAGCAAAGCCAGACGAACAGCATCATCACTATGTGTTCTGACATCATCTGTGGTAGCGTATGAAACAGTGTCTTTATGTGTAATAACCGGTGCCACTGAATTACATTTCTTGCAATATTACTACTCTGACACAGTGTCCCTGACATGGAGTTGCGTTAGAGACAGGAACAAGGTGATTATTGAAATAACTGCAACTGAAAGAGTGCTCACAGGACAGTCGGAACCATAAAGTAAGAATTTTACCAAGGCATAGATAATGGTTTATTAAACATCAGCATTGATGCCAAGGTGGGGACTGGGGGTATAATCGAGCTGGTCGTGGATCGGTTTAGTGATGGACAGACGACTGAGTCACAAACGAATTCAGGACAAAACAGTACATCGGGATTGTGAACAGTGTTGGTCTGAGATGTTTGTGAGGCCGGAGTTGTGGGTGGTTCTGAAACGTGTGGATAACGATACGAAGTTACATTTGAAAGTGAAGACAATAGTTTTCCGCTTTGCCAGATATAGATAACAGAAATAGCAATGAGTTTCACCATGGCTAATGGGTTTAATAAATGGTATAGATGAGGACACTTACCAGGAACACCAACAATAGCAAGGAAAGGATAGTAACCTGCCTGGAAAATCAAAAGTGCACAGTATATCCGATATGTTACTGATATCCAAGGCCAAGTAATCTTCAAAAGACCTTCGGATAAACTCCTGTCCATTGTTACAGCATTGTAGTCTACTGTTCTCAGATTCTGATCCATTAATAGATTAGATTAGATTAGATTAGATTACTTACAGTGTGGAAACAGGCCCTTCGGCCCAACAAGTCCACACCGCCCCGCCGAAGCGTAACCCACCCATACCCCTACATCTACATTTACCCCTTACCTAACACTACGGGCAATTTAGCATGGCCAATTCACCTGGCCTGCACATCTTTGGACTGTGGGAGGAAACCGGAGCACCCGGAGGAAACCCACGCAGACACGGGGAGAACGTGCAAACTCCACACAGTCAGTCGCCTGAGGCGGGAATTGAACCCGGGTCTCAGGCGCTGTGAGGCAGCAGTGCTAACCACTGTGCCACCGTGCCGCCCACAAACATTCCAGACAATTCTCAGATGTGTATCTCTCCTCTTCCGGTCTCTGCAGCTGTTGATCCCTGTTAATGTGGAGGTGATGCACCTGCTGCTTCAATGGGACAAAACATTGCAAGAAGCCCCTTACTAATAGAAGACGAAACCATCCAGTGACACAATTAGGGTCCATGGAGGCTGTCATCAATTACAGTCACTGAACAAACAGATCCAGTTAACTCCTTTCAGTGTGGTTCCTTCATATCACAATAACAACTGGACTGAATTGAATGTTGGTATCACTTGGATATTGGTCACGTCTCCCATCACCCATTGCTCTCCTGAAGTTAGTTGTGAGGGAGAATGATGGATGCTTTCCTATCGCAGGCATGATTATTCTGCTGTGTTGTCTGTTTGCAATGTTGCAACCGCCTGAAACTTCCGCCACCACCACCCCCAGAAAACGCAATCTAGATGTAGTTACCATGCTGATCCCTCCTCGACTAGAACAGGTGCCAACCTGTAGATTTACAGTGAACATATTTGCCCTGACCATACACAGGGAGTGTGGATCTGTCTGGTCTTTCATCTCATTGCTTTAATAAGGCAATTTTGTTTCTTCAACACACAATGTGCGTCAGCACTGTTTTATATAAACTCACAAACACTTTAATGCACTTTATTGGCTTCAAAGGAATAGGTCTCACATTTTTCTATTTCAGTCCAAAGCTAAACATGACATGTTGTCACAAAGTCGGTCCCTTTACAATGTCATGTAGTCCTTGTTTTGTTTTTTGTCAGAGAGGGTCCAAAGAATATGTTTGAATTTAGAAATGTTCATTGGCTCACTTATATTTGTACCTAGCAGGTAATGCCTCAGGCAGTAGGCTTTCAAATCTTAAAAAATGTCTTTTATAATCAAGTGGATGTGGTCAGCTCTCGCGCTCGGCAGATTGGTTCACCTTGGGGGTTAGTTGAGTCAGGGTTACTGTTGAAACTGGATGCTCTCCCTCTTCTTCTGCCCTTCTGACCGCATAACCTGTAAATTTTTTTTGTTTCAGATTTAATCCTTGTGCTAAGGAACTTGCTTATTGGGATTTTACAAGCATTTGGAACAGCATCCTTAAATCGGGATACCCTGTCGATTTTTGGATAGGACAAGTTATTCAGATATTCCATTTTCGTTCCTTGTGTTTCATTCGGTAATTTGGTAAATACTTTCTGTTCGATTAAAACTCAGCATTCTGACCAGTTAGTTCACTCCAGGAATATCTATGTTACACTGAACTTCAACAAATAGCAAAATTACTGTCTGGCTACCGTTTTAAAAATATTTTGGTGGGCCGGGTCTGGCCCATAACAGATTGGGGCCATTTGTGGGATTTGGTCGGCGAGTGGCAGGTATTAGTGTCTCTTACTTTGGGTGTTGATTTGGTAGAGTAAACAGAGCTTCAGATAACAATGGCTCTTGCAGCCACCAAGTATGTTTTGGAGGTGGAAGAATTAACATTGGGGTTTTTACAAAATGCACGTGAAGTCAAAGCTGCAGGAATTAGTGGACGAGCTGAAGTTGAAGCTACCGCCTAACGTGAGGAAAGATGAGATGCTTGCAGCAGGGGCTCACCATTCCACTTTGCTGGAAACTCAAGCAGGATCTGTAGAGATGACTAAACTTCAATCGCAAATGAAGCAGTTTGCGTAATGACTAATATCAGAAGAGAAAGAAGGAGAATGAATAGGTTTAGCAGAGGAAACAGAAAAAATAACAAATAGCTTTAGCAGGAAAAAACGGAAAAGAGGCAGCTTCAGAGACGGACACTTAGAATGGAAAGCCAGCTTAAAAGGATGGAGATGATGGCTGAAGGTAAGCTTAGTGAGGAACAGCGTGAGGGTGAGCAAACCCATGGTGGTCGAAAGCCTGTTCAGAAACATTTTAGGTATATTCACGGAAAAGCACCGCTGGAGTCAGAGCAGGATATACAAAATATAGGATATACATGGTATATTTATGCAAAACATTTTTCGTTTCACTTGAAAAATGTAACTAAACAATTGCAGTGGCCAGTGAGCATGTGGGTTGTGTTGATCCAAACAGAACTTGTGGGTAGAGCTAGTGAGGTATTCGCAACACGATTAGAGGAGAGATCTGGGGAGTATGAGGAGAGGAAAAAGTGCGTATGAGTTGTGCCAGAAGCTGACAGACAACGTTTCAGGAATCTTATGCCGAATCTGGTAAAACCCATATTAAGATTGAAAGGATCAAAAAAGTAATTTGATAGATGGATAAGAGCTTAAAAAAGAGAGCAAAGTTATGATGCTCTTCGAGAGATAATTAATTTGGAGGAGTTCAAAACTTCACTGCCTGACGTAATGCAAACACATTTGGAAGAGCAAAGAGTTAAACCGGCAAGGCATGTACATGAATTTGGTTATGAATGTGAGTATGTCTAGTGATTAATGATTGTAAAACTTGCTTTAGCTTCCAGCTTCATTTTCAGTTCTTGAGGGATAGAAAACATGCTGCAAATGATGAATAACCTTACATCAATCGAGGGATTGGAAGCTCTGGAGATAAAGAATGAGAATTGCATTAACTGAAAAATATCACAGATTTAGGGTGTAACATATGAGTTATAGGAGTTGTGACATGAGATGAGCTGCATTCAGTGGAGTCAGGACAGATGTAGGAAGATCTAAAGGGACTACAGGTGATCAAAAGGACAGTGAGGATTCTCACTGGAGGATTGAGTCAGTTTACGCAGACAGGGAGTATTTTATGGAATGGTGCTATTTACAGAGATTATGAAGTTGTATAGAATTGAGGAACGAACAGAGATATGGAAGACTGTGGTTAATGAAGACATTTGCTGATTTCAGATACTGAGGTTCTGGAAATTAATTGGACCAGAAAGCTTTACAATCTGTCAGAGCTTACAGAGACAGGAATAGCGATCGAGCCTGGAGACACTAACACAGATACGGAGCATTGCACACACTGGAGGAGGTATCTGCTTTAGGGGTGGTTGTAGGGGAGTGTAACGTTTACACAGATAGGGGTGTAAGAGCTGGAGAAGGTTATGGAGATGATTAGATTGGTGGGGAGACTGGAGGAGCTTCCATTGGCAGGGCTGGTGATTGTGACAGGCGAAGGTTCCAGAGATACTAAGTCTTGTAGAAACTGATCAGGAGAGTCACAAACATTGGAGTTGGTTCCACAGATCGGGAGTGTTACCGCGACCTGAGAGGATTACCCAGGTAGGGAGGATTGTAGGATGTTCACATTTTCAGAGTGTTCCAGGACTGGGAAACGTTACAAATTTTAGGGGGGAGCCTGCGGGAGTTCACAGAGACTCGGAGGTTTGAAGGGTTTGGGGCTGGTTATGGATAGAGGGATATATTTAGGGACAGTAACATGGAACGGAGAGGGAGAGTTTAGATTAGAAACCTTACAGCATGGGAACAGGTACTTCACCCCCAACAAGTCCACACCAACTCTCCAAAGAGCAACCCATCCAGTCCTACTTTTCTCTGACAATGCAACTAACATTATGGGCAACTTAGAATGGCCAATTCACCTGACCTGTATATCTTTGGAGTGTGGGATGAAAACGAAGAAAACCCACGCAGACACGGGAAGAATATGCAAACTCCCCACAATCACCCAACGGAGGAATCGAACCTGGGTCCCTGGCGCTGTGGGGCACCATTGCCCACCACCTTGCTGCACCAAATTGCACAATTAGACAAACAGGGAATGTTTGAGATGCTGGAAGGACTGTTGGGAGTGGAGGAGCAAACAGAGATGTGGAGAGCTGTTGTGGGTTGAAAAGGGTCTGGAGGTGTTTATTCAGATAAGGAGGGATGGGAGAAACCTACTGTGGTTGCGTGGTGCTGTAGGCCAAGAGGCAGGAGTGTTATAGGGCCTGCAGAAGGTTACAATCATATCATGTTCTCCTGGGGCTTGAGGAGGGTACACAGGTGGGTACTTTGGTCCAGGCTGGAGGAATTTACAGAGACGGGGGCACTGTAAGTATTGTGCAAGACTACAGAAATAGGGATTATTGTACTGGATGCAGGATGACATTATTGAGATTGGGTATGTTTTCGACACTGGAGCAATTTACACACTGGGAGAGTTATCAGCATTGGAGTAGGGTTCAAATATACAGCAGGAGTATGAGAGGGGTGGAGGTTATCTGGCAAGTACAAGCATTCGAGGCACTGGCGCAAATGAGTTGGACCGAAAGGTATGTCTCCTTGCTGTATAACTCTATCACGCGACAAGAGACAGCGTGAGGGATGAAATAGAACAGAAGGATCCGAGGTTTCAATGCCATCTCCTTGTGGGGAGGCCTGGTTTCCCCTTTATTGTACTGATCCTCACTAAGACAGCACAGGCCTGGATTGATAACTTTCAACTTCCTATATTGACATGGGAAGGCTCAGTACAGCAGTGATGAAAATAAACAAAAGGGTGGAGATTGAGCCTGGTAACCATCATGTTCTGTGTTCGTGCTTTAACACTGTATCTATGTCATGTCTTCTGGAACAAAGTTTGATGTCTTAAGTATACTCTGCTCTGTTCATTGTGATTGATCTTACTTATCTGCCTGATTTACTGAAGGCTCTAAATCTCACTCTCGCTGAGCAACGGTCTTCAGTGTGGTGATGAATGAAAGAGGAATCGGGACTTCTGCTGAGTCAAAAACATCCTGATCACCTACAGGAGACAGAGAAATTGACAGAATTGGAAATAAAACTGATGAAGTGAGGTTTACACAGAGAGAATGTCACTGAGCCCCACAGAGATCTGGAAAATCCCTGTCTCCATCCCTGGCCTGAGCTGCCTCGTCTCCGTGGAGTGGAGATTTCTGTTGGCTCAGGATCTGGAGCAGCTGCAAAAGCTGCACTCACCGGCAGCAATGAAACCCGCACGGTGACAGATATCAAATGGAGAGATACGGAGTGATATCACCAGAGTGCAAGAACGCATCACGATCAAACAACGGTCAGGAAGAAAGTGCACTGGGATCAGTACTCAGACATGTGTGAGCTATCAGTGTGTCAGGCAATGGTTTCGCGTTACTCTCACTCGACTGTGCATCCAGAATTTAATTCCGGTAGCAGGGTTACCCATCTGACTTACTGAATGCCATTTAAGTAAGGAAATTTGTTATTGGTTGCCGATCTGGACTACATATGAATCCAGACTCAGAGCAATTGGCTTGACTCTCGAACGCTCTCTGAAATGGTCTGGCAAGCCACTCAGGTCTAAGACTGGTCAGGGTGGGTCTGAGATGCTGGCCAGCCAGAGACAGCAACATCCCATGAGTGCATTAAAACCAACCATGCTGGGAACAGTGTCTTGGCCAGTCATGTCTGTAGGTTTATGGATAGGACTTTAAACTGACAGAGAGGATGCAGGGACAGGGTTCAGGTGAAACCAGATTTCCAAATCCCATGAGAAAATGTGAAGGTTCGAAACCGCATGGGGATGAGGCTGAAGACAAGCAGAAAGGAACAGGAAAGGACAGAGTTGAACTAAAACTGGGCACCAGCGAATATGATTGTGACAGGACATTGTGGGAAAATGTAAATTATAATGCTGTTTATTTTTGGAATGGACAAAGTATCTGCATTATGGTGAGTTGTGACACAGAGAAAAATGTGGCTTAGTCACCAGACAGACGTGATTACAAGGTGAACAAAAGGTGGAACATAAATATTCAACAGTAAACAACCTTACTGGATCTCAGGCAGAATGGAAAAGCAACATGGGGACTCTGACACTAATGGATAACAAAGGCATTACAGAGAAAGCATTTGGCCTCAGAGAATGCAGCTGAATCAGCCTGAATGGAAATTTTGGGTCCTACTTGTCAAAAACAAAAGCAAGAGTACAATTTTTAAACTGCCTAGCAGTATTTTGTTGCTCATCCCTGCATTAAACAGGAATTCATTGCACTTTGTAACAAAGGTGGTGTGACAATTTTGGGGCACTTCAATCTTTGTATAATCTGGAACAGACACATTGGCAAGAATGATATTATCCGAGATCCTCCTTGAATATTTTATAAAGTGTTTCTTTGAATAAGACATCGTCCCATCTGCCAGTACTTGACCCATATCCCACTAAACCCTTTTTATTCACATACCAATCCAGATGCCTTCAGAATGCTGCAATTGTACCAGCCTCCACCACTTCCTCTGGCAGTGCATTCCATTCATACAGCACATTCTGTGTGAAAACGTTGCCCCTGAGTTCCCTTTTTAGTCTTCCACCTCTCACCCTAAACCTGTGCCCTCTGTCGCTGGCCTCCATCACCCCAGGGAAAATACATTGTCTGTTTATCCTATCCATGCCCCTCATGATTTTACAAACCTCAAGAAAGTCACACCTCAGTCTCCAACGCTCCAGGGAAAACAGTCGTTTCAGCTTCTCCCGATAGCTCAAATCGTCTAACCCTGGCAACATTCTTGTAAAACTTTTCTGCACACATTGAAGTTTCTCAACATCTTTCTAGTAGAAAAAAGACCAGAATTGCTCACAATATTCCAAATGTGGTCGAACCAGTGTCCTGCACAGCTGCAACATGACCTCCAAACTCCTGTACTCAATGATCTGATCAATAAATGAAAACGTACCAAGCACCTCTTCACTATCCGCTTACCTGCGACTCTACTTTCAAGGAGCTATGAACTCCAAACTCTCTTTGTTCAGCAACACTCCCTAGGACCTTACCATTAATTGTATAAGCCCTGCTTGGATTTGCTTTCCCAAAATGCAGCACTTCACATTTATCTGAATTAAACGTATCTGTCATTCCTCAGCCCATTAGCCCACCTGATCAAAATCCTGTTGTAATCTGAGGCAACCTTCTTCACTGTTCACTATATCTCAAACTTATTAACTGTAACTCCTACGTTCACGTCCAAATCTTTTATATGTTGACGAAAGGTAGTGGACCCAGCACCGATCTTTGTGGCACACCATCGGCCTCCAGTGTGAAAAGCAACTGTCCGCCACTACCCCCTGTCTTCTACCTTCGAGCCAGTTCTCTATCCAAACGGCTAGTTCTCCCTGTGTTCCTTGAGATCTAACCTTGTGAGCCGATCTTCCAGGAGGAACGTTGTTGAATGCCTCACTGAAGTCTATATAGATCACATCCAATGATTGGCCCTCATCAATCCTTTTTGTTACTCTTTCAAAAAAAGCAATCAATTTCTTGAGATATGTTTTCCCACACACAAAGCCATGCTGACTATCCCCAGTCACTAAATATATGTAAATCTTATCTCGCAGGATACCCGCCAACACTTTAGCCACTACTGATGTCAGGTTCACTGGCCAAAGTTCCCTAGCATTCCTTGATCATCGTTCTTAAATAGTGGCACCACGTTAGAGAACCTCAAAATTTCAAATACTCCACCTGTGATGATCAATTATACAAATTTCTCAGCAAGGCGCCCATCGATCATTTTCCTACCTTCCCACAAAGTTCCAAGGTACACCTGATCAGTTCCTTGGCATGTAAACACTTTTATGTGTTTCAAGACATCCAGCACGTCCTCCTCTTTAAATATGGACGTTTTCAAGTTGTCATCATCTATTTCCCCATATTCTTTCTCTTCCATTTCCTTCACCACAGTAAACTATGATGCAAAACATTTTTTTAGTGTCGCCCCCATCTCCTGCGGCTGCGCACAAAGGCTGCCTTGCTGATCTTTGAGGGGCCCTATTTTCTCCCTCCTTATCCTCTTGTCCTTTATGTATTTATAAAAACCCTTTGGATTCTCCTATACCCTATTTGTCAGAGCTAACTCGTGTCCCCTTTTTAACCTCCTGATTACACTCTTAAGTACACTCCTCCTGCCTTTATAGTCTGAGGATTCACTTGATTTCTCATGTCTATACCTGACAATTTTTTCCTTCTTTTTCTTAACCAAAAGTTTCGTCTTCTAGTCATCCAGCATACACTACACCCTGCAGCATTTCCTTCCACCCAAATAGGAATACTTTATAATGTCTCTGGAAAGCCGTAATCTCATTTTTGAAGGCTTCCCATCTTCCAATGATAAAGGCATCATTTTCACAAACCCTAATTCCTGCATCTCATGAAACTGCCATTTGAAAATAATGAAAAAATAAAGCACATTCTAAATGAAGGGTTTGATGAGGTGAGCTCTGGTCAGTCATGTAGATCTGGAGGCCACCAGATGCAGAGAAAGTGCTTTCGATCAGAGCAGCTCCAGGTCAGTATCAGGCACACAGGCAGAATGTGCAAATAGATTCACATCTGAACTCACATCTCCCAGCCTGGGGATCTGAAGCTGTGCACAGAAATTCTGGTAAACATCTCCAAAATTAGGTCATCAAGATCGGCTCAACATGCAATTTCAAAAATAAATCAGTCATTCAGACTGAAATATCCTTCAGGTTTTACAACACATTTCTGGTCCCATCCTGCAGGTTCTATGAATCTCGCTCCGTCTAACCTCCTGCAAGTTTGCAGATGACATTAAAAATGGTGGAGATGCAGATAGTGAAGTGGACTGTCAGAGTATACAGCAGGGGAGAGATGGCAGAGAAATGGCAGATGGGGAGTCCAATCCAGGCAAATGCAATGGGATGCATTTCATAAGATTCAATTCAGACCAAACTAAATGAAAAAGTCCTGGGAAAATCTGACGTACAGAGAGATCTGGGTATTCAGGTCCATTGTTCCTTGAAGGTGACAACACAGGCCAGTAAAGTGGTTAAGGCAGCATACTGCATGATTTCCTTCATTGGATGAGATATTGAGTAAAAGAGTTGGCAGGTCATGTTACAGTTTTATTGGACTTTGTTTCGACCACATTTGGAATATTACATGCAGTTCTGATCACCACATTACCAAAAGGATGTGGATGCTTTGGAGAGGGTGCAGAGGAGGTTCACCAGGATGTTGTCTGGTATGGAAGAGGCTAGCTATTTAGGAAGTTTGAATAGATTCTTATTATTTTCATTAGAAGGACAAAGGTTGACTGGGGACCTGACTGAGGTCTACAAAATCATGGGATGTACAGACAGGGTGGATAGCAAGAAGCTTTATTTTCCCCAGAGTGCGGTGAATGGAACAGATGACAGAAATAAAGCGGGCTAGATAGACTGGAGGACCAAACAGAGATAGGGAGGGTAGTCGTGACTGAAGATGTTCATAGATATAGGAAGGTTTACTTCTGCAGATTATTTAGACATGGAGGTTGTGTAGTCTGACAGATTTTTCAGAAGGGCAGTAATTTTGGCTGGAGACAGTTTCACATATAAGGAAGCATAAGTAACCTCCTCCAGTTTGGTCAATTTGCGAAGGTTTGTAGGGGAGGGTGACATTTACACAGGTAGGGGTGTAAGAGCTGGAGAAGGTTATAGAGGTGAGTAAATGCATGGAGATACAAGAGGAACTTACATTGATAGGGTGGTTGCTGGTGACAGGAGGATGTCACACAGATTGTGAGTCTTGTCGGAACAGGATTTGGGATAGTGACAGCCTTTCATTGGGTTCATGGATCTGGAGTGCTGCAGGGTCCTGAAAGAATTGTCGAGTCGCCAGCGAGTGATCGTGTCTTTAGGACTGGAAGAGGTTACTTTGATACAGAAACATTGAAGACAATGTATGCTGTTTTCTTTATTCTTCAACTGAGCCTCAATATTCCTCAAGAGCCAGGGATCCCTAAACCTGCCAGTTTTTCCCTTAATTCTAACAGGGACACACTGGCCCTGTATTCTTGACAGCACACTTTTAAAAGCCTCCCATTTGTCAGTCATTCCTTTTCCTTCAAGCAGACTCACCCAGTTGATGGGCGCATGATTTGGAGGAGACTGTGTTGAACGGGGGTGGGCAAAGATAAAAATCACACAACACCAGCTTCCAATCCAATAGGTTTATTTGGAGGCACTAGGTTTCAGAGCGCAGCTTCTTCATTGGGTGTTTGTGGAGCCCAATCATAAGACATAGAATTTAGAGCAACAGGGTAGTAGTGTCATGGAATGTAATACCAAAGAAATTTAGTGTTAATTTTATCTTTTAGGGTGATCACCTGCGCTTTGAAAGCTAGTGTTTTGAAATAAACATGTTGGACTATAACTCGGTGTTGTGTGATTTTTAATTCACTCAATCGACCCCTGCTACATCCTGCATAATGGCCCCAAACCTGGCCCTGCTCCAGCTTAAGACATTAATCTGTGGAGCTGTCTGAACTTCTTCCATAACTATGTTAATACGAAGACAGTTGTGGTCACTGTGACACTTCAGTCACTTGCCCGACTTCGGTTTCTGAGGGGAGGTCCAGTGTTGCTCCCGCCTGAGTCGAGTGGGGCCCCCTATATAGTGATCTCGGAAACTTTCTTGGACACATTGAACAAATTCCACCCGATAGGGGCCTTTTATACTCTGAGTGTCCCAGTCAATACAATGGAAGTTAAAATCTCCAAACAGTACTATTCTATTATTTCAATAGAATCTCTTCACAAATCTACTCCTCTAGTACTCCCTGGGTATTTGGCGGTCTAGAACACCATCCTAGTCGACTGACAATCCCCTCTTTGTTTCAAACTTCTCACCATATGTCCTCATTTGATGACCCCTTAAGAGTATCTTCTCTAAGCACTGTTGTTCGGCCCTCCCTTATCAAAAGGACAACTCCCCTTCCTCAATTACTTGTCCCTCTGTCACGCCTGTAGCTTCTGTATCCTGGGACATTGAGTTGCCAGTCCTGCCCTACTCTCAGCCATGTTTCTGTTATGGCTATAATATCCCAGTCCCCAGAGCTAGTCCATGCTCTGAGCTCGTCTGCCTTAACAGTCAGGCCTCGTGTGTTGAAATGAATGCCCTTTAAACCAAGTGTGTTTTCCCTCCCTTGACTGTGCCCCTGGATATCCTGAATAGGAAACTTGGTCTTGATGGCTAATGTAATTTCCCCTGACTTTTAAATGGTCCCTTTCTTATTAAGAGTGCTGCACTCCTGTTTAACTAATTTATACATTCCAGAGTAACACTACCAAATCTCCCCGCAGTGATACTGGTGACGCTCTAGCTCAAGTCCAACCCATCCCCTTGTCCAGGTTACCCGTAACCCAGAAGAGATGGCAATGATTCAAGACTGAGAACCCTTGACCCTTCACCAGCTCCTCAGCCACACATCCATCCGACCTATATTTCTATTTCTATACCCACTGGTGAGTGGCACTGGGAGTAATCTGGAGGTCACTACCCTTGAGGTCAGCTTTTTAACTTCTTACCTAACGCGCGATACTCATTTCACAGGATCCCATTCCCTATGTCTACCTCTGTCATGTGGACCGATGTGCACAATAACCTCTGGCTATTCACTCTCTACCTTCAGAATGTTCTGTAACCGCTCAGAGACATCTTTGACACTGTTACCCGGGAGGAAGCACACCATCCTGGTACTGCAGCCACACAATCTCCTGTCTGTCCCCTTCACAACGGAGTCTCCTGTCATTACTGCGATCATTAGACAGGATCTGACAAACAGACACTGGGAGAAAATGCCTGCAGTTGGGGCCTTATTTGCAAAATGGGAATATTTTAAAGTGATACGGTGAGGATCCATGGCCAGTGTGTTCCTTGAAGTGTGAATGGCAAAGGCAGCAAGTTCAGCAAATACAGATCAAGTGATATCGTGAGTTTGATAAAGAAAATACAGTGCAATAAACACAGGTGAAGCCCTTTCCAAGTATCGAGAGGGCAACGGGTCCTTAGAAAAGAGGGTCAAACATTGGTCATGAAATATCCTTGGCAAACAGTGCTATGGAAAAGCCACAAGGTATTTTACCAGTACAGTTAGAGTCAGAGGATTACTGGTGAAAGAGTGAGGACTGTTAGACACCAAAGGGGCAATCTGTGCATGGAGCCAGGGGTAGTAGGTGAGGTCTTCAATGAATACTTCCCATCTGTATTCCCACAGGGGAAAAGGCATTGTATCCGGGGATTTCAGTTGCGATGGTGAGGTTCTGTAACATGTTTAGATCAATTAGGTGGAAGAATTAAAAGTTTTAACAGGCGTAAAGGCGGAGGAATCCCCACTGCTCAATGAAATGCTATGGGAGGTAAGGGAGGAGATGGCTGGGGTCCTGGTGGATATATTTAATACTTTGATGGCCACAGGTGAAGTGCAGAATGACTGAAGGATAGCTAATATGGTTCAGTTGTTCAAGAAGGGCAATAGGGTTAGGCCAGGTAATTACAGAACAGATAGTCTCACATTAGTGGGAGGGATATCATTGGGAACAATTCTGAGGGATAAGATGAATCAATACTTGGAAAGGCAGGGATCAACTTGGCTGCATCATCTCGGATTTGGTAGAGGAAGATGCTGCCTCGGGAATTCGGTTGAATATTTTGAAATGGCCTCTCAAAATATTGAGGAGAGCAGTGCCGTTGATGTGGGTTACATGGAGGTCATTAAGGTCTTGGACAATGTCCCACATGGAAGGCTGGTCCAAAAGGGAAGAGACCACGGAATCCAAGACAAGTTGGCAAATTGGATCCGCCTATTTATGTATTTTGAAGCCTTTCACCAGCCGGTGTACCACAGGGACGTGTGCAGGAGCCATTGCTGGTTATTATGTACATTAATGATTTGGATGTGAAAGCAGAAGGTATAATTAGTAGGTTTGCAGATGACATAAAAGGTGAGGGTGTTTTTCACAGTCAGGAGGATGGTCTCAGACTCTTGTCTAAAATCGATCAGATGATAAACTGAGCAGGGTAAACTCAGATGTAGTTTCCTTCTGATGAGTGTGAGGTCAAATCCTTTGGAATGTATGATACGCGAAGGATAGACAGAATGAACAGAAGTCCTTGTGGAGTTTTGAGGAACGCAGGGGTCTTAGTGTCCAAGTCCATAGATCCCTGAAGGTGTCAGCACAGATAGACCGGATGGGGAAGGCACCTGAACTGGGAGCGGGAGTCTGACCCATTTCCTGATGGGGTGAGTTGCTGGAGCTGCTCGAGAAGATTTAAACTCGTCTGTCAGAGCTGTGGGGCGCTCAACAGTTAAGACAGATGAACCCAGTGCACGGGTGTGGTCCTGGGAATGGGATATAATAGGTATTGTAGAATTGGGCAATAGATGGACTCGCAGCAGCTCATCGTTGCATGGAATAAATGCTATGGGAAGGATTGAACAGGAGGCAGAAGAGGAGCAGCGGTGATTGGTTTGATTGGGGGAAACATCACAGTAGTACCAAGAGAGAATATTCACGCAGAATCACACAGTTAAACAACATTAGTGGAACTGAGAAAAAAAATTCATCAGTTTGCTATGATTGGACTTCAATTGTACTACAGAGGTAGTCAGTGGGTGATGGAGCAGCAAATCTGCCATGAGATCTCAGATATGTGTTAGAATAAGAGAGTTGTAATCGTACGGGATTTCAAACTTTCCTAACCTGAACTGGGATTGCTACTGTAAAAAAACATTAGGATGGAAAATAATTTGTTAAGTGCGTTCCAGAAACTCCCAGTCAATATGTAAAAGGCTCAACTGGAGAATGGGGCGAAATCTGCCCGCCCCTTGGTAAACAAAGTAGGGAAAGGGACTGAGGTATTTGAAGGGGGAGCAATTTGGAAAGTCACCACAATAATTTTCGAAACAGCTTTGGTAAATCACAGGCCTGGTCCACAAGTTCAAGTTAGAAAATGGAGCAAGACCAGTTTTGATGGTATTAGACATGATGATTTTTAAAAGTGGAAGCCATTTGCAGGTAAAGGGAAGTCTAGCAAGAGGGAATATTTAAATGGGAGATAAAATGCATGTTCCCGTTTGTGTGCAGCTCTATGCTAGCAGAATTAGGAAACACTAGCTGACTGTTCATGCTCTGGTGAAGAAGAGGGCACATGTCATGAATATGAAGGTGCTGCCATACTTGGTTTCATTGCTTAGTCCTTTGAGTATAGGAGTTGGGAAGTCACGTTTAGATTGTACAGACCATTGGTGAGGCCTCTTCTGGAATATTGTGTCCGGTTCTGGTCGCCCAGTTATAGGAAAGATATTATTTAGCTGGAGTGTGTTCAGATGAGATGTACCAGGATACTGCTGGGTGTGGAATGCTTCAGTAATAAAGAAGGGCTGAATAGACTGGAATTTTTCATTCATGCCTGAATGTTGAGAGGCGACCTGATAGAAGTTAATACAATAATGAGGGAGATAGATATAGTTATTTTTTTTTACCGCGGACAGGGGAGTATCAAAACGGTGTACATTTTGAAGTTTAGAGGAGAGACATTAAAAAGAAAGACATGAGGGGAAAATTGTTGCACAGGGGAGGTTTGCATGTGGAATTAATTTTGCGAACAAGGGGTGAATGTCAGGAAAATTTCAATGTTGAAAAGGCATTTTGATTAGTACAGGAATAGGAAAGGTTTGAATGGATATGATCCAGAAACAGGCAGGTGGGACGGGATTAGTTTTAGATTTTATTCAGTTGAAGCTGAACAGTTTCAATGCTGTATGACTCGAAATATAATGTCGTGTCATTATTTGATACGGAATGCAAGGGAAAGCCAGGGAACAACAGACCGATGAGCCGGCCATCAGGGTGGGTAAGTTATTGGAGATCATTCAGAGAGGTAGGATACCCATGCATTTGGAAAGACAAGGACTGCGCACCGACAGTCAGCGTGGCTTTGTGAATGGGAAAACATGTCTCATAAACTTAACTAAGTTTGTTGAAGATGTGGATGGCGATATGAATAGGAAGGGCTTGGAGCGATAGGGGCTGGGTGCTGGCAGGTGGGACTAGATTGGGTTGGGATACCTGGTCGGCATGGACGGGTTGGACTGAAGAGTCATTTTCCATGCTGTACATCTCTATGACTCTATGACACTATGTGAGCAAGGAGAGAGATGAAGGCAGTGGAACAGGCGCCGTTTCTCGATTCAGCAAGGGAATGAAAATGGTTGAGCATAATACAATGTTTATTAAGGTTGGATCCCAAGGGGTCAGGGAGAGCTATCCATCTGCATACAAAATTGGATCTTGAGAATATGGGTAAAAACGGCTGACAAACCTTGGATGGAGATCAATCTGAATAAATGTGAGGTAATGCAATTAGTACAACAAACAAGGGTAGATTCTATTTAATAAATGGCAGGACCTTCGGTAGTTTTGCAAAGCAGAGACACCTCGGGGTTCAGGTACATAATTCTTGGGAGGCAGAGGGTGGTGGTAGAGGGTTGTTGTTCAGACCGGAAGCCTCTTACCAGTGGTGTGCCATAAAGACTGGTGCTGGGACCACTGTTTTGCATCATTTACATAAACGCTATGAGTGAAAATATAGGAGTGCCTGTCAGTATGTTTGTGGATACCAGGATTAGTGGGACAGTGGGCAGGGATGACAGTTATCGAAGGGGCTCTTAATCAATGGGGCCACTAGGCCAAGGAGTGAAAGATTAAATTTAATTCAGATGTCGGGTTTTTGTTAAGACAAACCAGGGAGGACTAACACAGTTAATGGTCGGGCCCTGGCCAGTGAGGTCGAATGGAGAGAGACCAAGAGGTGCAGTGACATTGTTCCTTGGAGGTGGCATCACAGGTGGACAGTGTGGTGAAAGCAGCATTTGGTGCACTTCATAGGTCAGAGCATTGAGTACATGAATTGGAGATATTTGTAACATTGTCATCAGTATTTCTCCTAGGCAGAGAAGGCTACGGGGTGACCTTATACAGGTTTGTACAACCGTGCGAGCCATAGGTAAGGTGAACTGACAAGGGTAGGTAACTTCAAAGGGTATAAGTGTGAGGTGAGAGACCAAAGATTTAAAGAACCAGCTGAGGAACAACAAGTTCCACAGAGAATGGTGCATAGACAGAACGAACTGTCAGAGGAAATAGTCAAAACAAGTACAATGACAACATGGAAAAGGCACTTGGGCGGGAATATAGAGAGGAGCTGTTTGAAGGGCCATGGGCCAAATGCAGAGAAACGTGACTTGTCATATTTAGGAAAGTTGGGCAGCATGGACAAGTTCAGCCAAAGAGTCATGCAGCACAGAAACAGAGCCTACGTCTCCAGTTATTGGAGGAGAGACTATCAAGACATGCTGTCAAGACTGAAGCAAGTTAGAGAGATATGGATGGTAACCTGGACTGGAGCAGAATTCAAATATGTGAAGGGATTGGTGTGAGGGGAGGAGATGACAGATACAGAATCTGTTTTCGGCATTAGAATGATTAAAGTCACTGATCCACGAGCAGAAAGTTTCCAGGCAGCATTTCCACCCTCACGTGGGAGGCATTCATCACATACCACACCATTTCCATCTACCTCTTCAGCGCTGTTTCCAAACACTTCACGTCCCACTTCCTAAAGTTTCACACTAAGAACTTTGCGAACATCGAGATGTTGGAGTTATTCAGAGTGGGATTATGTCGATGAGCATCCTGAAACACTTGTTTCACTATCACCATATGTGGTACTGTGCCATGCCCACGACAATGACAAGTCCGACCCCAAAACTCAACGGTATTTCAAGGGTGTGCAACTTATTGATTTACATCTATTTATCTAAGTGTTAATAGGACAAACGGGCAACAGTGAAATCAAACAACAAAGGCTGGATGGCGACTTGAAGTAAGACATTCTCACATGCCAATATTAACACAAGCTACTAAGTGAAGATCATGCCCGAGGCACTCTTACATTTCCAACACCAAACCAGCTTAGAGTCTTTCAGGTACATCCCACTGTGCTCTCGGATTTCTAAGCACCAAAGCGTTTCAAGAATATCGCCTTCTCATTCTGTCTCCTTGTTCGTGGATCAGTGCTGTTTAGCCCTTCCGCTTGGACTAAGTTGTCTCCAGCAGCAGAGTATTCAGCTATTACCCTCCACCTGCAAGCAATGTGAACAGAGGCAAGCGCGCATACATTCTAAAGATTGCTCACATCGGCACAGCAAATTCAATCAAGTGCTGGAAATTAGCAAGTTGATTAGGAATTTCCTCCAAATATCATTTATCTGAGACAGCGATAAAGATGTTGAGCTGTTGGGAAAGACAGAAATGTACTGCGGATTCTCTGACCTCAGGTAAATTTATGTGAGGGTATCTTTTTGCAGTCTGTTGGGTGTTCAGAATCTATCTTCACACTGTTTTCCTTCAGAAAGGTTTTTGTAACAGTGACATTGGTTTCTTTGCTGCAATCGGGCAGCAGTGAACACCTGAGCCGCAACTGTCCCAGATGAAGACAATGTGACTGAAATCCTCACTCACTGAGAGTCATCCCCATGGTCCTCAGCTGCGGGGCTGCAGACTGTCTAACGCAGACGATAGGTCAACAATGAGACATTGTTTCACCATCAACCACTCTGTCCCAGAGACAGGAAGAGTGGCAGCATCAACGTGTGGCATCACTCAGGCGCCACAGAAGCTTTACAGCCCATCGAGTCCATGGCGATTCTCTGTCGCTTGTATATCTCTGTGGCTATTCATAATTGGTGATGTATGTCATAATAATGCGGGGTTATGTCCGTATCGTAATGCGGTCTCCAACTATTTGATCCAATTGTCACTCACGGCTTTTCATTTCTCGGGGAGGACACTGCTGTGTGAAACATCGTGGGGAATAACTGCAGGGTGTCATGCACAGAGAGCACTCTGCAACTGATATATCGCACCTTCTCCAGTTTATTCCCAGCTCTGGCAAGTTATTTTGGGAATCAGAGCAGAGCAGACCCACAGTGAACAGGAAAAGCGCTTCCAGAACTTCACACGTGTGTTTTCTCACTTGTGTAAATTTCCCAGGTATATCAGTACGAAATATTCATTTCAAATACGTTAAGTGAAAGGAAGCAGAAAGTCAAACAACATGCAATACGTGGAATTAAGTTCTGTTACAGAGAAACACTGGCAGGGGTAGTACACACACTGAAAGCGGGAATGGTCGACCGAGCAGAGGATGTTTTCAATCCATTAATTTTCGGGCTATCAGCCGAATACGCTCCCCTCCCCCCCGCCCCCCCCCCCCCTCCCCGGGCCGCTCTGTTAGCGCTGACCATAGAAGTTTCACACAGTCTTCAGCTTTTCCTCTGGCGTGTGGCATGAACCTCAGAGGATGATTTCAATCGGTCTCCACTATTACTGTGTGATACTCTGTGGCACAGATGTATTTGTGCTGTGTCAATATAACCTGTGAGTAACTTCTCACATTCTGTTGGCTTAACTGTGATTCTACTCAGAATTCCAAAACATGTCACAGTGCAAAGTGAGGCCATGTAGCCCACACTCGCTGTGCTGGCACCAAACAATAAGGAAATGTTGGGTGTAGGTTTGCTCGCTGAGCTGTAGTTCTGATATCCAGACCTTTTATTACCTGTCGAGGTAACATCATCAGTGGTGACCTCAAAGTGAAGCGAACCTGTTGTCTCCTGCTTTCTATTTATATGTTTGTCCTGGATTGTGTTCCTGCGGTTTGTGGTGATTTCATTATCTGTTCGTTTTCTGAGGGGTTTATAGATGGTATCTAGATTTATGTATTTGTTTATGGCATTGTGGTTGGAGTGCCAGACCTCGAGGAACTTTCTGGCCTGTCCAAGGATAGATGAGCTGTCCCAGTCGAAATGTTTTTTTTCATTCATGTGAAGGGCTACGAGGGAGAGAGGGTCGTGTCTTTTTGTGGCCAGCTGGTGTTCATGTATTGGTTAACTTTCTTCCTGTTTTTCCTACGTAGTGTTTGTGGCAGTCCTTGCATGGAATTTTCTAGATGGCGTTGGTTTTGTCCATAGGTTGTACTGGGTCTTTTAAGTTTGTTAGTTTTTGTTTGAGAGAGTTGGTGGGTTTCTTTGCCACTAGGAAATGTCTGTGTGTTTCGATTGATTGACTTTATTTGATTGATTGATTGTCACATGAACCTGAGTACAGTAAAAAGCTTTGTTTGCGACTGGTAAAGGCAGATCATAGTAATGAAGGACATGCAGATCACATTATGAGAAAAACAAAATTTTGAACAGATTAAGGCTTTCACGTTAATCTGCACAGGACGTGCACTCGGCAAAGTCCACATTAACAGCATCATCACCATTTGAAGTTAGAGAATCCATTTCTCCGCCTAGTGACGGCCTGCAAGTAGCTGCTGTTGTGTGTCTTTAAGCTTCGGTACCTTGATCTGAGCTCGATCTCATCAAAATTATACCTTCTGAGTCAAAATTGGAACTGGATGCAAAACTTCAGGGCTCACGTATAACTTCTCACACTTACATCACCCACCCGAGGCGATATCACACCCAAGACCAACAAGCCAGACCGCAGCAGAAGCATGATCCATAAATCAGGCGAATTTGCTTGTATAAAAAAAACAATTCTGGTGTTTCGGAATGAAGGTGGCACTGAGTGTTAATTACAGTTACTTGCCATTCTGAATTCCGATTCCCCAGAGGCAGTGTTAGACACTTCCCGTGCGATTGGGCTCCCACCATTGGCAGCTGGACAAACTAATCTTTTCTTGGCAATCAGTGTCGTGGGAGATCAATGTGAGTCCGCTCTTCAGCTTCCTATCAAACACGGGCTTGTGGAGCGCGGGAGGGGGATAGTGGAGTGGGAGATATGGAAATTCTGGAAAGCAGAACAAAAGGGAGATCGCGTATTTACAGGACCTCATCTTCTTTTAGAACCTTGTGCAAATAACGTCCTCTGAAACGGATAGAAAAGTGCAGAACTGCTGGGAAAGAGAGAATCTCTCCCAGTCATCGGGAACGGTGCCTGTGTCGTTCTCGAAGTCACAGCCAGGACTCTGCTGTCTGAATCAGCATGGGATATTACGTAGCGAGTCCTGTCGCTCAGGCACACAGGACCTGATGTATACGACGTATATCACGTTACCCCTAGTTCAGAGAACAGATTTCATAGCTCACATCATCCCAGAGAGACAAGGAACAGAAGAAAGCGTTTCAATCCATCATCTGAACACCTCCTGGGGAGAAAACGGATGTGGGAGAGCAAACAGTCCCGACCAGTGCATGTTCCCAGCATTTACAATCTTGGTTTGTGTGACAACAAAAGCAGGAACCAGGAACTGTTTATCTTGCTTCTTAAAACAACGTGAAAAATTTCAGAGCATCGATACATCTACCTGCTGTTAGTGAAACGATGAGCAGCAGATAAACGTTCACAGAGTATGGTATAATCCCTGGGATATGGGCTCATCATGCTCCAACTGGGATTCTCTGCTCACAGGATTTGAACACAAACAAAGAAATGACTCAGTGACAAAATCCGTTGAAACGGATTCTGTGAGGAATTGAAAGCGATGGAATGAGAAGCCCCATTGAGAGCGTGATGTAACATTAACTGTGACGGGTTTGTTTTCCAGACTCGAGGAGAGTGCGCAGTGATGTTTCCATGGATCAATATCAGGATAGATAGATTGAATCAGCGACGAATGTTATTGTAGGGTGCCCTGTCGCTGAGACACACTGCACTGTTTGTACAATTGTGCAAAAGCACGGACCTTTTGTGTAGATGGGACAACTTGAAAATCGTTATTGAGGCAAAATGCACGAATGAACGAAATAACAAAGCAACCACAGAATCTGGTGTTACGTGACGGGGTAATCCCTCTCTGCTCATGTAAAACAGCAAAACAGGAAGGGTTCACCCGTGCTGTATCCTATTAAAATTCAAGAGGCAAAGAACTTTCCCAAAATCACTATTTAAAATTAAAAATAACAACTTTATTGATTTTTTTAACATTTGACGAGGAAATCAACTTAAAACTACTTACAACTCCTTCCTCTGAACCGGTCTTTAACCTTCTGCTCTACAATACCTTCCCCACACACGACCCCATTAACATTTACAAAAAATTTCAATTTTATAAACCAACCAGTTGTCGAATCTTCTCTTTATATCTTCCTCTGTAGATTTATTTCTCCAGGTCGGTGTTGATGTTTTTTTTTCTATGCAATCTATTTCTCCAGATAGTCACATCTTGGAGATTTTACTAACATTATACATCTGTTGGCCTTTTAGCTGCTCTCTTTGCTATTCTTTGCTGCATTAACTGTTCAAAACTCCGATATTTGTCCCAAAAAACGTCGGATCGTTTCAATGGTTTTAACATTGCAAAAATACCAAATTCAAACTTGATTGAGGCATAATTGAAACTGATTGGCCGAATTCGCATTTGTTTTTGTATTCATGGAACACAGTTCTGAGTTGTTTTGACCAAATATTACGTTGTTCCTTGTTCTGGACTCGTTGTGCTAGCCAGACATTTCAGCACCATTAAAAGTACATTACACCCAAAACTTCATGACTCTGGCATTTTCCAAGACTGTCGATTTCACTCAACATCGGTCTCTGTCAATCTCATGTGCCGAGATTTGGACCATCTTTGATCTATGTTAATCAAAACTGCCCTATTCTCATAACCTCAGGTTTAACACGTCCCCTTATGTATGCCTTACAATAGTAATTGATTCCTCACTGTGTTACTTCAGCACACGTTGAGAAGAAATAAAATTGAGAAGAATAGTCACCTGTGTGACTGCGATTTGACCCAATGTTACTGCAGCCAACCGATTCGTCTGTCAGTGACATAGCCCACATCTTTCCTGTACCATTGATGTGGTAAGGTTTCATGAGATGAATTAGACCCAACATCATTTCTCAGGACGAAATTTACTGGGAATATAAAGACGTGATAAAATATACGGTGGTCTGGGGCGTTGGTGGAAAGTGTTTAGTAAGGACATGGTCAGAGTTCCCTTGATACAAAATCGTTCGAGAAGACGGAAATGAGATTTACTGGGAGATAAAGCCAATAGAAAAGAAAAGAAGGGATTCAATGGGATTGTGGAATAGATGTAGAAACACACGACACCAATTAGGATTTGAGTCCTAATGGAGGTTTTCCAGCTGATGTGAGGTTGGTAAGGATAAATAGGAGGGAAAATCCCTCGTTCACCTGAGTGTATAACTGGAGGTTAGAGCTTCAAATCCAGCGAGGAACGAAAAAGAAGTTTACAATAGGTACTTTTTATTCTGAGAGTTATTGAAATCAGAGATGATTCTTCAGAAAGAAAAAAAAAATTAGAAGATGATTCCAGCATATTGGAAAAGCCACGTGCAGACACACAAGGAGCGAATTTAACAAGGACAGGGATTCTGGGCTGCCAGGATGGGGAGACAAAAGTGTCACACTCACAAATTGTTTAGTGTTCATCGGAAATAAATTGCATAACACCGACAACTGAAGATGCTAAGTGTAAGAAGAGCTGGTGGTGTTGAAAGGTGTAGCAGCTGGTTGTGCGTGAACTACTAAAAATTGTTAATGTACTGAGCTGTTTGTTTTAGCTTTGCATTGAATGGAGGCTGGTGAGCTCAGTCAGCTAGCTAACTGGGTATGGTATAGAGTGAGACTAACAACGTGGGATTAATTGTCGCACAGTCTCAGTTTGCTATAAGGATCATCATCTCCACCGCTCGCATGATCTGTAATACAATGGTGACTCTAATGAGTAGGAATGGACCTGTCGATGTCAAGCATCATTGTCATTGCCATCTGTTGCCTTGAACATTTGGTCACAATGACCAGGAACGGGACTGAGTCCATTTATTACTCACTGATCTCCTCCCGAAAACTCCAGCGACAAGATTCATCTTTATTCCTATTTGAACCCTCTGTTCTGCACAGAGCAAAACGATTTCTCAAGACTTTACCAGATTCACTGACAACATTCAGTCTACCCAAAGATATAAATCTAATTCCTTTGAAACGGTATGAGCAGTGTGAGTTTGCAGCAAACAGGATTATAGGAAACGAGTTTAACAGCCTTTTCAAGAATGTAATCAAGAGTGTCAGAGATTTGAAAAAGGTCATCAAGCTAAAATATCACCTCTGTTTCTCGCTCCACAGATGGATAATCATCCGGGGAATATGTGCACTTTTACGGTTAATAATTGATACCTTTCCCAAAGATAGAACAATCCCACAAATCGGAAGTTGGAGTTTTAGAATAGATGCTGCTTTATTCGACATTATTCTTCAACTACGCTTCAGTCTGGTTCTCCAATAATTCCTGATCAACGTCAGTAAAAGCAGCTTTTGACAAATATTAAAATTACAACTGAAGCATTTTTAAACTCTGTTAAGTACCAAGTACTGATCAGTTGTTCCACTGGAGCCGCCGGCAGCAAGCCTCCAAAGTGCCCTACTCGTACCTCTGGGACATCGACTCGCCTGTTCTCCATTTGCAGTGGTTCTGAAATTAAAACTAAGGAAGTGGAGGACGAACTGATATGGACCTGTGACTATTCGAGCATCAGGTTCAGGAAATGGGACACAGAAAAAATGTTGTGCAAAATAGACATGATTGAAAACTGGGTTTCCGTGGGTCGCTGCGTTGTTTACAGACAATGTTAATTATCGCTGTCACAGGGTTTCTCATTCGGTCTGCTTCAATTTGGTGCAGAATTCGATTCAACGACTCTTCACTAACCTCCTTCTGCAAGTTCCTACAGACAACATGAAGAATACTAAATTCATCATCAATCTTCACCAGGGCTATATTCAAAGACATGGTGCACAGTTTTCATGAATACTGAAGATATAAGAACGTCATGTAAGAGTAAATTGAATTTCAGTTTAAATTGTAAAGTGATAAGAATCCAGAGTGAGATACTGAATGTCCCAAATTCATGTTTTTTACCGTGTCCAGAACTGTAACCAGGTAGCAGGGATTTTTTTCCCTGAATCCCCAATATCCACACGGCCATTTGCTCCATGTGTCCAGCTGGAAACCTGTGTGCAAAAGCATGCAGTCTGATAGAGCGCCTGCGAGAATCGTCCACTGTCTGATCTAAAGCTGCAAAAGACCCTGTGTATTCCAGCTCTGAGAGCAGTAGGTTAAAGGGGAGGTCCTTGGTATTCCGTGGTGTAGATTCACAGGGTCCTCATCATGTTATCGTTTAAAACACTGTGTCACAAACAGCACAGACAGTGAGGAATAGGAGGGGGCCATTTCGCCCGCCAGTGCTACCCCGCCATTTGATGTCACCATGGCTGACCGAACACATCAATGTATTTTCCCAGCATCCACATCAACCTGTCGCCCAAAGGGAAAAAGACACTGAATAAACCGAAAAACGCTGTGCAACTGTGGGAGGGAAATGTGTTTAGTGCCGGTGGGCTTCTGCAGTAGGTTTTATGAGTGAGAAGCCGATTCTGGGCTGATCATGCTTCAAATGATATGATTCCCACAAAACTCACTACCCAGAAATTCAGGAATCTTCTCTGGTCAGTAGCAGGGACGAGGACGTCAGACGACGGGAACTAATGATGAATCAGCAGAACAATCATTCATTCAGCTGAAATCTGAACTGAACTCCGATTGTGGTGGGACTCAAACCCACAAACTTTGAAATGCAACCTTAATAATGCTGTAAAAGTCCAACACGTCTTTAATTGTTCCACAGAGCTGTGTTAGTCTCCATTTTACTGCACCCAACGTTACGGTGTTCAAGTCTTTCATCAAATATCCGTTTATCCTCGCCCCACTTTCCAGTGCCTGGTCCTAATCCATGCATGTTGTACCTCCTCAAGTGTTCGGCTAAATATTCCTGAAGTGTTTTGATGACTCTTAGCTTTACCTGACGTTTAAATAGTGAGTTGCAGATAAACAACACTCTCAGGATGTAAGCATTCTTCTTAAATCTTCTCTGAACATCCTCTTTCTAGCGTTTTATCTATATCCCTGGTTATTAACCCTACACATAAGAAGTTTATTCTCGTCACTCACATCTATCCCCTTTCTGTGCACGTTAATCAATTCCTCTCTCAGCTTTCTCCGCTCTCAGATAAAGAGCACCAGTCTAGCTCATGTATCTTTGCAGTGGCAGAGTATAGTGCTTAAAAAGCACAGTAGGTCAGGCAGCAACCGAGGAGCAGGAGAATCGATGTTTCAGGCATAAGCCCTTCATCCGGAATGACACTTTTGTGTCGGAGTTGATGGAGAGAAAAGGGTTTGGTGGTCAGGTAGCTGAGATAGCGATAGGTGGATGAAGGTGAGGGAGAAGGTGATAGTTCAGAAGGGGGATTCGAGGCCTGGTCCAGACGGTAGTGCGTAGATGGTGTCTTTGGACTGGGATAATGTTGGGGGGGGGGCTCGTGGGGAGGTGAAATGAGGAAGCTGTTGAAATACACATTTATTGCATATGGTTTCAGGGTCTTAAGGTGGAATATGAGTCTTTCTTCCTCCAAGCATCGGCTGGTAATGGAATAGCGGTGGCTTGTGCCCGAAGAACAGAGTCGCTTCTCCTCAGATGCTGTCTAACATGCTGTGCTTTTCCAGCACTACACTCTCGACTCTGAGCTCCAACACCTGGAGTCCTCACTTTCGATTGTCTTCACAGGGGGAATGGTCAAGCTCAGGCACCACCTTGGTAAATCTCTTCTGACCATTTTCCCATGGAAACACACGCTTCCTGAAGGCTGGCAATCAGAACAGAAAAAAAATATCAAACGAAAAGCAGAAATACCTGAACAAAATCAGCAGGTCTAGTGCATCTGGGGAGAGATTTTCGAGCCAAACGATCTGCCTTTGGAACGAATGGCATGTGTCGGCGGGGCAGGAACGTGAAAGAAAGTGGACAGGGTATAAAATGATTGAACTCGATGTTGGGTACTGAAGATTACAAGGTCCCTCAGTAGGAAATGACGTACCACTCTTCCAACTCGCGCTGTGCTATGCAGGAGCTCTGCAACAGACCACACTGAAATAGAGGCATGGGAGCACAGTGGGATGTTGTAGTGACAGGAACCTAGAAGCTCGGGGTCTTTTTTTGCTTGCGGACTGAACGTAGGTTTACTCACGTTTGACACCCACTGGGGGTCAAAGAGGATTGGAGAATGGTGTCCAGAGAGAAATTGTCCTGCATAGTGCCTGTATTCAGTGTTATGAGCTCGTGGGGAGTGGGCAGTATATTGTATATCTTCCTGCGCTTCATACTATAAGTAAACACCTCACTGCGAAGCAAAACTACTTAATGATTTTCATTTCAACACCAACATTCAGTACAGCTTACAGAAAACACGTGTTTGCACTTTCACTGTCAATCTGTCTACCCGGGAGCAGTAGTACTCCCCCACGCAGATTAAGACAGCACAGTTCTTCCTGTGACATATCCCTTCGAGAATGGAAGGACAGGTATTAATAACCTGCACTTGGAACGGAGCATCTTTATTGCTCAATAACAATCGTTTAACTATCCTAACTCCTTTTCAAATCACTTAGCTCATAGCCTGGTATGTCTTGGCATCACAAATTCACATCTCAAAACTTCGGAAAGTTATGTGGATTTCTGCGTCTCCGAGCCTTGCATACACTGTTTTTGAAAACGTTTTTCCACGCATTCACTGTAATGTTTCTGCCTCTGCCCTGAAATCGATGGCGCCCCGTGATCGAAATCTCCATCAAAGTGAAACATGTTGTTCAGTCTACTCTATCCATATCCATCAGTATTTTTTACATCTTAAACAAGGCCAACTCAATCTACCCTGCTCTAAGAAAAACAACTCCAGTTTGTCCAGTCTCACTTCTTCAGCCCAAACAATATCCTGGCAAATCTGCCCTGCATCGTTTCCAGTGCTGTCACATCCTATAATGTGAATTGCGTAGGTACAAACAATAATCTCGCTCGAGCTGAATTATCATGTGAAATAAATTATGTGGAAGTCCACAGAAACATGTGTTTTTTGAATAAAATGTATTTTCTAATGCTGCCCTGTCCCCTTATCCTGAGACTGATGTTTCAATAATCGCTGGTCCACGTCAGTAAAAGCTACTCCAACATGATTGATATCATAACCGCGGTATCGAAATGGATCAACTGGTTTGAAGGTCTCGATGGTGAGACTTGGGCATGGTCACCCAGCAACAGT
Organism: Chiloscyllium punctatum; assembly: GCF_047496795.1. NCBI lineage: Eukaryota > Metazoa > Chordata > Chondrichthyes > Orectolobiformes > Hemiscylliidae > Chiloscyllium > Chiloscyllium punctatum. The sequence goes on along the minus strand of NC_092752.1, from coordinate 82,876,713 downwards.
GAGCACAGCAGCACAGACTGAACGAGGTCAATGTGAAAGTGATTGTAAGTGAAGTGGGAGGGGGAACTTAAAGGAGGTAAGTGATTGCGGGAGGGAGGGAATTCTCTGAGAATCGGTGAGTCTGAATCCTGACATATGACTCGCAGAGATGTGTGTGTGTGAGAGAGGGGGGGGTTTAATGAAAAAAAACTCATAATCTTTCAGAATGCTTTCGTGCAAAATCAACTAATTCCTTTCTACATTTCTTCAGCTTTGGTCACAAGGAGTAAAGTGCAGTGACTCGGATGCGAACGAGTTTACTGCGGCCACAATGCAGAATATTTTAACATTCAAATCATCACGGGGTCATGCAGAGACACGCATTTAAAAACAGCAATAATTACAGTGACAGAGGAGATGTTAGGAAGAGTAGCAGATGCATAACAAGAATATAAGACGAGCGATAGCAGACATGTGGGAATTCAGAATTAGCTGAATCTTTAAATTCGATATCTCCAGATGCTGTGGTGGTTCCATCGAGCACTGCAAGTTGAAGACTGAGTATGATAGATTTCTAGAAACAAAAAGGTTCAGGGGATAGTGCAGGATATTGGTGAAATGTATGTTCCAATAACAATCAGTTTTAAAATGGTTGCTTCACAAATATCCCCACACAAGGAAGTATTCATTGCTGCAGTCACATAATCCGAGATTCGAGAAGCAGAATCAGACAAACTTTGTGGCACAGCCGCAAATACCAAACAGGAAGTGGGGGTGGAAATGAGCACGTGAAGCTATTCTGTGGCACCAGTGACATGATTGGCAAAGGCCCAGTCATAGATTAATAGACTTATAGAGATGTCCGGCACAGAAACAGACTTTTCAGTCCAACCTGTCCATGCCAACCAGTTATCCCAAACCAATCTAGTCCCACCTGCCAACAACCGGCCCATATCCCTCCGCACCCATCCTATACATATAACAACCAAACGCATTTGAAATGTTGCAATTGTACCAACCTCCACAATTTCCTCTGGCAGCTTACTCCATACACGCATCACCCTCTGTATGAAAAAGTTGCCCCTTAGATATTTTTTATATCTTTCCCTTCTCAAACTAAATCTATGCCCTCTAGGGAAATCTATGACCCCAGGGAAAATACTGTGTCTATTTATCCAAGCACGTGAAATGCTTCAGCTGGGAGTGAGTCTGGTCAAATGCGAGGTGGAAGCGCATATTGGTCTCAATTTATTATATTGTTAAAATTCAGCAGCAGCATTAACCCGCAGTGAGGATTGGCTCAGAGGAAGTGTGCTGGAGCCGTAAGAGAGAGGTCGATGAATTGAAAGTATTCTAAGAGATTTTCCTTAACAAAGCGATATTTTGCTGCTTTGTCAGTAAGAACTGCTATTGCACACATCGTCTCCACATTAGTCTCTTGCTCTAGTAAACACTCCAATCATGCATACATTCCTTCCATTCAAACACAGAAACGCGTCCTATTCTCTCTCCATTTGGGACAATCTGATTTGACAATTGCAGGAGCGATATATTGGGTTAGTAATCTTTGGAGACTGGAACGTGGCAGCTGCTGTTACTTAAATTCGATGAGTAAAATCTAGAAAATACAAGCAATCTCAGGAACAGAGACAATAACATTACATTGCTGTAAACTCATTTATTCATGATCTTTCGAAAGGGAAATCTGCCGACCATAACGAGTCCTGTCAACATGTGATTCCAGACCCACAACAATGTAGTTCACCCATGAATGCCCTCTGACTCAGATCAAGGTAAATTAAGAATGAACAACAAATGCTGTCAGACCAATGATAACAACATTCAGTGGGAAAATAAGGAAGAATAAAAATACATGGACAATGGGGAAATGGGTACCGTGTCTGTGTGGACTCGAATTCAACTGATTGTCAAACCAAATAGACACAAGGACACCCATAGCGCCAAGAAGTCAGGGCCATGGGGTGACTGCAGGAAGGGATTCAATTATCCGCAGAGGTGTAAACTCACTTGCTCAGTCACAATACGCACAGGTCATTCACCACTTCCATATGTAAGAAGTGATCTCGAAGGCGACCAACTGACAGAGTGAACAGCAAGTTAACAAATGACTGCAGGAGATCGAAACAGCTGTTATTGCAGCTGCTAATCCCAACCAGCAATGAACCCTGCTTGGATGCGTGTTTCCAGTGGAGTTCTACTGTTTTTTGATGTAGACCAATGATTCAGACATAGTTGTAGGAGCCAAAATTCAGAATTTTGCTGATGATGCAACAAGTGGTCGTGCAGTTGACGATGACGAAGAATGTCAGAGACTTCAGGGATGTCTCAATCAGTTCGAAAGGAAAAATGGCGAATGGAATTGAATCCAGATCAATGATTGTTAACGAAATTTGGAAGAAGTAACAATAACAGTGATTATTCTGTGTGGTGTAGACAGACAAATAGACCTTGGCGTGGACATTCATGATCGCTGAAGATCAATGGACAGGGGAAATAGTTGGACGGACGTGCGTACTGTAGATGTTAGAGATCAGAGGCAAGACTAGAGTGCTGCTGAAGAAGCACAGCAGGTCAGGCAGCATCTGAGTTGCAGAAAAAAATGACGCTTTGGGCAAAAGGCCTTCATCAGGAATAAGGCTGATAGCCTCGAGGTTGGAGAGATAAATTGGGAGGAGTGGGCTTTGGAAAATTTAGCTGAGGATGCAATAGGTGGATGGAGGTGAGGATAAAAGTGTTAGGTCGAATATGAGGGTGGAGCGGATAGGTGGGAAGGAAGATAGACAGGTGGGACAGGTGAGTAGCACAGTGCCACGTTGGAGGGTTGGAACTACCATAAGGTGGGGGCGGGGGGAAATTAGGAACCTGGTGAAATGCACATTGATGCCATGGGGTAGAAGTTTCATGAGGCAGAAGAAGAGGGGTTTTTCCTCCAGGCGTCGTGTGGTGAGGGAGTGGCGGTGGAGGCAGCCCAGGACCTGCATGTCCTCTGGAGAGTGGCAGGGGGGAGATGAAGTGTTCAGTCATGGGGCGTTGGGGTTGATTGTTGCCGGTATCCTGGAGATGTTCTCTAAAGCGCGCTACGAGAAGGTGTCCAGTGGCCCCACTGGAGAGGACACTGCATCGGGAGCAATGGATGCAATAACTGACATGTGTGGAAGTGCAGCTGAAACGTTGATGGATGTGAACGACTTCTTTGAGGAATTGGGCGAAAGTGGGGTGTTGTTGGCGTAAGTTTTGCAATTCCAGTGGTGGCAGAGAAAGGTGCCGGGAGGGGAGGGTGGGTAATGGGAGGGCGTGGACTTGACCAGGTAGTCGTGGAGGAAAGGTCTTTGCGGAAAGTGGATAGAGGTTGGGAGGGAAAATATCCCTGTAGGTCTGTGTTACTGATATTTTTACAAACCCACTGTCACCCACAGATATGTCGATTCCGTCTTCTCCCACCCCACCTCTGCCTCAGTTGCATCCCCTCCTCGAGGACGAGTTCCACCATAGAACACACCAGAAGGCCTCCTTCTTTAAAGACCCGAACTTCCCCTTCCATGTTTTTGAAGATGCCCTCTAACGCATCTCATCCATGTCCCGCACCTCTATCCATGAACCCCACATCTCCAAACACATCAAGGACGGAAGAAGGTCAGAGGAATGTCCTCACCTTATATTCCACCAAATTCCGCATGAATGACACCATCTGCCAATATTTTCGCCACCTCTCTATTGACCCCACCATCAGGGATATATTTCTCTCCGCAAACCTATTATATCTCCTCGAACACCTTTCCCTCCATGACTACCTATTCAAATCCAAACCCTCCAAAGTCCCCCATTCGCTCCCAGCACCTTCATCTGCACCCACATGTTCCCCCTCACCTCTCACCAAAGCTCCAATGGAGGTCTTCCACATCCATTAAAGGTTCACCTGCACTTCCACACATGTCATTTGTTGTATCTGCTGCTCCACATGCGGTCGACTCTAAATTGGAGAGACCGTATGCCTTCAGACGGAACACTTCAGAGAACATCTCCAGTACATCAGCAAGAATCAACTCCACTGAATCATGGCCAAGCATTTCAACTTCCCTTCCCATTCTCCCGAGGACATGCAGGCCCTGGGCCACCTCAATCGGCATTCCCTCACAACCCGACGCCTGGAGGAAGAACTCCTCATCTTCTTTCTTAATGTGGACTTCATGGGTTTCCTCATTCCTACTCCCCCATCTTACTACAGTTCCAAACTTCCAGTTTGGTACCGTCCTCCAGACCTGTCCCACCTCTTTTGTTTTCATTCCCAACATTCCCTCCACCCTCCTCTCTGACACATTCCCTTCACCCCCTCCTCCATCCACCTACTGCACTCTCAAATATTTAACCAGGCTTCCGTTAAGTGTATTTTCTCTCAAACAATAGTTTTCACTTTCAACTACCACAAATGAACGCCCCCAACACATACACACACACACACACACACACACACACACACACGTATAATGGTCCAATGGAGATAGGAATCTTCCCCTGCTGTGTGTATTTGATCTGCGTATCATTCCCATGTGATAGTAAAGGTTTGCAATACTCCCAATGCTGGGCCAATATTGCAGTTTACTGTGCAATGCATTAGGATAGCCTGCACAGCTCCCCATGTTGGTCTGTCATCTTTTCCCAGCTTCTCCTGTTTGAAGTGTTCCGTGAAAACAATTCAGAATTTGATGAAACAAACCATTTCAGTTGATCTGAAAATACCTTTATTTAATGTTCTCATTCTTGTAATTTTGCTCTTTACGGGTTCATTCCTCCAGTTAGTCCGACTGCCCAGTCTTTTTCTCTATATTTCCACAACATGTTCTCAGTTAATTAACTGTCTGTTTCTGTGTTTAATGTAAGTCTTTCTGTCCCTCTGTATCTTTCGTGACCTTGCTTATTGGCTCCCTAGTGTATCGAGCGCTGACAGTGTGAAGCTCAGAAACAGTGAAACGGTGTGTCTTGGGCTGTTGTTCACTTCGCAGCATGTCCCATGTGGTGTTCCATGTCGGGGTGAAGGTGTGTGTCGGGCTAATGTTCACTTCCCGGTGTGTCCCATGTAGTGCTCCATGTTGGATAGGGGTTTCAGCGGTTTTGACTCACGTCTTTGGAAGATGGTCTGTGCCTGTCCACTGAACGTCTGACTTTTATGTTTGTCCCTCTGAGTTGATCGTGTGGTCAGTAACACGAAGAATCCCCTTGAGTATTATTGCAAAGGACTAGGTATCTAACATCTCTGACAATGTTGTCACTTAAAAAAAAATCTCCTTTTTTTAAAAGAGCAAACTTAAAGGCCGAACTGCCTACTGCAACTGGCTGAAGTAAATAACATAGGAGACTTTTAGGTTTTTATAGAAATATTGATAACAGTTGCCAGCTCTCACAGACCAGGGTTTCCAGTTTTTCTGAGTTATAACTGTCACCAGGTGCTTGCAGTCGGGGATAGGTTGAATTCTTCAATAAATGATCTCTCGCTGCTCTTCTCTCTGAAATCTCTCTTGATGTTGTCTCCTCCTGGATTACACATCTACGTGCAATACTGAATGATCTTGGATGTGTCTTTCTGCCAAGGGATGAGCTTATGGAATGTTAGTACATTGGAATATTTCATTAGTAGACGGTACTGTATCTACTATTCCCTTATGGTTTCCAGTAGTTAAGTTATTCTAAACTCATCTTTACGTATATATTTTTGTTTGAGTGTTTAAATAAATTCTGTTTTGCTTACAGTTGAGTGGTTTGACCAGCCGCATCACGTCTGGAATACCCATTTCACATCTACATTTACTATAAGGTAGTGGGGCAGCATGGTGGCTCAGTGGTTAGCACTGCTGCCTCACAGCACCAGGGACCGGAGTGCAATTCCCGCTTATAACTGTGTGCAGTCAGTACATTCTCCCTGTGTCTGTATGGTTTCCTCTGCTTTCCTCCCACAATCCAAAGATATGCAGGACAGGTGAATTAATCAGGGAGATTTACCCCATAGTATTAGGGGAAAATATAAAGTAGGCGATTGGGTTGGGTGGTTTGGTCTTCGGTGGGTCAGTGTGGACTTGTTGGGCCGTAGGGCCTGTTGTAACCTAAGACATGGTTGGCATTCAGGCTACAATCTTGAAAACTTTAAGGCAGACTGATCTCATCCGTAACAAACTGGGGACACTCATCCGGTTGGAAATCGATCAGTCCAAACTGGGTGCAAGATTAGAATCCCTACATTGTGGAAGCTGGCCATTAGGCCCTACAAGTGCACAACCGCTCTTCGCAGAGTAAACTACTCAGATGCATTCCACTAACGTATTACTCCATATTTACCCCTGACTAGTGCAACTAACCTACACATCGCTGAATAGTACGGGCAATTTAACATGACCGTTTCGCCTAACCTGCATATCTTTAGGCTGTGGGTGGAAAATAGAGCACCTGGAGAAACCCATGCGCAGACAGAGAGAATGTGCACAGGGAGATTGTTAGGCTCAAAGGGAGCGTCTTGTATTTGTTAGTGTCTTTTGGTCTGGGTGTTGAATTCGTTGGGTTTGTATAGTGATTTGCGTAGTAATTTCTACTTCTGTCTCTAAGAGTTCTCTGAGTTTGGAAGAAGTGAAGTTGGAGATTTTACATAAAGGTAAGCAAAGCAAAGCTTTTAGAATTGGCAGACAAGCTGAAGTTGTGTTTGTGTTTGTCTGTGAGCAAAGGAGAGACAATTTCAGCTATAGCTTGTCTTTTAAAGTTTGGTGGAAACACTATCACAATCTCTGGAAATGGCTAGAATTCAATTGCAGGTGAGGAAGCTTGAACACGAAAAGGAATTAAGACAATTTGAAATAAGATTAAAAGTAGAATTAAAAGAAGAGGACAGTAAGAAGAAAGACAGAAAAAGAAAGAATAAAAGCAAAAATCGAGAGACTTTCACCTTCAAAAGTTACCAATGTGAAAGAAAAGTCGACTTAACAGGGTGGAGATGAATGTAGACGGTGGGTTAAATGAGAAGGATAGTGAGGATGAGCAACTCTACGGGAGCCGAAGGCCTGATGGGGATCTGCTTAAATATGTACAGACATTGTCTAAATGTGATTGAGAATGATGTAACTGTCTTTTCAATTACATTTGAGAAAGTGGCTACATGAGTGCAGTGGCCACTGACCATGTAGAGTTTGTTGATCCAAACAAAGCTGGTAGATATAAGGAGTGGGGTATGTGCATCCCTATCGGAAGAGGTATCTGGCCAGTATGAGGAAGTGAAGACATTAGCTTGCGCCAGAAGCCGACAGACAGTGCTTTAGAATATAAAATTGCGTGCCTCATTAAACATACAGTGAGTGCGAAAGGATCAAACAAAGTAATTTTGAAAGGTGAGTCATGGTATTAAAAACAGAGCAACTACAACACTCTTAGAGAGATTCTTACTATGGAGGAGTTATAAAACTCACTTCCTTTAGGCCTGAGAACTCGTGCGGAAGAACAGAAAGTTGAAATGGCATGATTAGAATCTGAAATGGCGAATGGCTTTCAGTTGGTCCATAGATCATAGTTTGGCTTCTGGGAGAGCTTGAGAAGAATGTGCAAGATCTTCAAATATATACCTGTGTGTAAGATTTAGTGGCATAGTTCAGGAATAGCAGGTAAAGAGGTTACAGCATTAAGAGGTACAGAAACATGTAAATCCTTTAAGTTGAGTCATGAGGAGATATGTCATTGAGAAGGACTATGAGGGAGATGAGAAGTGCTCCATTACGAAACGTGTGGTTGGAGCGTTCGGTGGAACCATCAATAGAAATATTTCACAACTGGGAATGAGGCCTTGAGCTTGTTGTTAGCGTTACAACATTTCAGCATTTAAATTGCCAATAACGTGTTTTAGACTAGTATACATATACTTATCAGAACGACTGAACGTTTTTCGAGAAATTTAGGAAGAAAACGTCCAATCTGTTCAGACAGAGTTATTATTGTTGCCATTCAATTTGGAAGTTATACAAGTGACAGGACGATAAACCGTACTTGCTAACAAGTTGTCAAGACTTGGATGAAGAAAAGCAGAAGCGTTCTGTGGCAGAAGTAAACTGACTGAAATAAAATGGAGTTGTGAATGTCTGCATGCTTAGTGTCAATGCAATATATAAGTTTTTTAGTCTACTGAGCCAGTATGAATAATGGGTTTAAAATGAGGCCATCTTTATATATTGTTGGTTTTTTATTTCGAACGGTTAGTTGTGACCATGCTGTCACTTTAAAACGGGTATTTTCTCTTTGGTTTGTTTTTGAAAAGAGGTCTTAAAGGCAGAGATACCGAACTTCCGCCTGAAAACAGCTTAAGTAAACAACTGAGAAGGTGTTTAGGTTTTAATAAAACGTTGGTAACAATGGAAGGGCAGTGGCCAGCTCTCCCAGACCAGGGTTTCTTGTTTTGTTTTTAGCTGCAGCATTCCGAAGCTGCTTGGGATCCCAGATGGGGTGGAAGTTTCAATACATGATTTCCAGCTGCTATTCTCTCTGAAAACATTCTTACAGTTGCTTCTTACCGGATTGGAGAACCGCACATAAGATTTTGTATTTGAAATTACCATTATGCCAGGGGGTGTGTTTATGGGATGTTCCTGAATTAGCACAGTTAATTAGTAGAAGGCACTGTATCTATTGTTTGCATCGAGAAGCTATCCCAAATTTTTCTTCCCTTTGATTGTGTCTTAATTGGAACCTTTGAATGGATTACATTTTGCTTCACATTGAGTGAGTTGACCAGTTGCAACACATCTGGAAGACACAGTTCACATCTACATTTAAAATAAGTAAAAGTTAAGGTCGAGGCTGCCAGCTTAAAATATTTTGAGGTGGTCTGGCTAGGTCCATAACACTTGTAGCTGCGGGGCTCCTGATTGTCTCCTGTTATTGAAAAGTTATTGGAGGGGCTGGGGATGGTTTGCTGGAGCTCTCTCAGATATTCAGGAAGACCTGAGGATTTGGTGAACCAACTCTGGATGGAGCCTGGGGACTGCAGTTACAGCATCTGGGTGTGTAACATGAAACCAAATGGAGCAGAGGCTGCAGAGAGGGGAAGCTCTGAATCCACGGAGTGGGTGTGTGTGGGGAAAAGGGTCTTCTGGATCCACCAGGTGTTTTCCAGGAAGAGCTTCCCAAGCTCCACTTAACCCAGGAGCAGCCTGTGATGGGTCCCTGACTGAACAAGGAGCGGTGTCACCTCCTTCAACACGTCCTGCAGCTTCACACCAGGAGGAGGACGGTGCTGCCAGTGGCTGTTAGGGTCACTGTTTCAGTCAACTTCTATGATCAGGAACATTCCAGGCAGGACTAGGTGACATATCCATCATCTCCCAGTACCTCAACATCAATGTCACCATTCGGTGACGGAGAATATATATGCGGGATGAGATGAATGTTTTCTCTCTCAGCAGAGAATTGCCGGTTGTATCCGTGTTTTCTCAGTATAGCAGTAATCCCGATGATGTACATGGCTCTGTGGGTCCCCATGTTAATGAGGAGAACTAGAGGAAATGAAGGAACTCTAACCTCATTAATGTTTCAATATGCCCATGTACAGTAGAGCATGTTGCTGAATACCCACTGTCCCGGTAGCAGCCACTGTCTCATCATTCAGAAACAGTCAGCTATTCCCATCGTCTTTGAGTCTCCATTCGGAAAGAAAGGATAGCCTTTCAGATAACGGCTGTCCCCTTGATACACGGGTCAAAACATCCTCCCCCTGACCACTCCCCACCGCCAACTAAACATGTCAAAGTATCCCGTGTGTACTGAGAGCAATGGGGCCATTGGGAATGTCAGCGAGCAGACCACCACTGAGATGGAGCAACACTTCCCATGTCTGAATGGGTCAGAGTGAACTCTCCAGAACATATTGTATCACTATGTCGTGTAATCCCTCTCCATTTCAGAAACATATTATATTTCTTCCTGAAAAAGCTGGCAGGTTATATATTCCGTTATATTCCACTTGGCAAAGCATTTTTCATTGACTTCACCTTTCATATCAATTTGCAGACTCTCCACATTATTTTGATAACTTAATGTCTTGCTTATCTTAGTGTCATCACCAAACTTAGTAGCAGCACATCGGTTCTATCATCTTGATCATTGATATCTAATGTAAAAAGTTGAGGACCCTGCACTGGTCACTATGTGTCAACACTAGACACGTTCTGTGGAACTGATTAAGATGGATTTATCCGGAGTGCCTGCTTCCGGTCTGATACCTAGTCCTCCCCCATTCCTGTGTAACCGCGTCGAAGGGCTTAATAAAAACGAGGAGCATCAGTCAGCAATCCAGCCCCGTGAGTCTGTTCTCCCATTGAATACAATCGTGGCTGACATCATCGCGGTCTCAGTCCCACCTTCCTGCCCACTCTCCTTACCCCTTCATTAACTCAGTGCCCCAGCATCCCATGCAATCTGGGGTAGTGAATTACACAGAGTCACAACCCTTTGAGGTAAGTAAGTTCTCCACACCCCTGCTTTAAATCTGCTCTGCCTAATCCTAAAAATATGATCTCTTGTTCTAGTTTTTCCCACATGAGGAAATATCCACTCCACACTGACTATTCAATCACGTTTAACATCCTCCAGACCCCAATAAGGTCTCCTGTCATTCTTCTAAACTACAGAGAGTACAGGCCTGAACTGTTCAAACTCTCTTTAAAAGAAAAATTCATCTCTGGAATCAATCTAATTAATTGATCAGTAACTTCACTGTAACTACATACCTTCTGCAGTCAGGGCACCAAACCTGAACACAGTATGTCAGTTACAGTCTCCCTAATACCTTGCAGAGTTGCAGTAATTCTTCCCTCCCTTTATACTCTATTCTTTTACAAGTAAATACTGAAATTGCACTTGCCTTTCTCATTCCCTGCTGTAGCTGCATGTATGTTTTCTGTGGTATCACAAGGACGCACAGATGCATCTGCACGTAAACACTCTGAATTTGCTCTCAATTTCCATAACATGTTCGATTCCTCTGAAAAAAATAGTTAATCCCATATCATCCATGTTAAAGTTTAGTTGCCAGACATGGCACATTCATCTAAACTGTTCATGTTCATTTGTAAATGTTCTACATCTTCATTACATCAACCTACTTTTCCACCTGTTTTAGTGTCAGCTGAAAATGAGGCTTTCATCTTTTCTCTCCTCTCATCCAAGTGAGGAAGGGAGGACTGCAGATGCTGGAGACCAGAGTTGTAAATTGTGGTGCTGTAAAACGTAGCAGGCGAGGCAGCATCCGAGGAGCAGGAGAATCGACGTTTCGGGCATAAGCTCTTCTTCAGGAATGAGGCGGGTGTGTCAAGCGGGCTAAGATAAAAGGTTGGGGGGGAGTTTGGGGGAGGGGCGCTGGGAATACGATAGTTGGAAGGAGGTGAGGGTGAGGGTGATAGACCGGAGATGGGATGGGGGCGGAGTGGTCGGGAAGAAGATTGCTGGTCAAGAAGGCGGTGCTGAATCCGGGGGTTGTGGCTGAGATAAGGGGGGAGGGGAAATGAGCAAGCTGGAACTTTTATCTCAGCCCGCTTGGCACACCCGCCTCATTCCTCAAGAAGGGCTTATGCCCGAAACGTCGATTCTCCTGCTCCTCGGATGCTGCCTGACCTGCTGGGCCTTTCCAGAACCACACTTTTCAACTCTCATCCAAGTGATACCATGGATGGTAAATTTTTGGGTCCAGTGGTTTGAACTCTATGGAACCCCAAAAGGTGCCAACCTTTAACGAAACAACTATTCCATCTCTCTGCATTTTCTTGGCTCATCAGCCCTATATCGAGGCGAATAACTTCCTCCCAAACCCATGTCCTCTTATTTTACAGCTTAATATTTTGTGCAATGTTTAATCAATCCCTTTTCAAAGTTCGGGTACTTTACTTCTCCAGGATCCCTATTGTCTACTTTGCTTGTCACATCTTTAAAGAACTCGAGCAAACAAATTCTTTAAAAATAATGCTGATTCTGATGCATTCTGGTTTAACTTTGCAAATCCCCTGTTGTTAATGAATTAATAATGGCTTCTCACAATTTCCCACAATTCCCAATAATATGTTCACAGCCTTTTATTTACAAGTGGAGTTGATTAATCTAATTCCTAAACTTTTTGTAAACTCTACGTTCCATTTCACATGTTCCTATGTAACAGGCAGAAAGCTTTATAAGATTTGCTTCAATTGTTGCGTAAGAGGCATGAGTGTCTGAATTAATTTTTTCTGTTCCTGGTTTACATACTGAATGGACTGAATGTCCCTATGGTGTTCCTACAATATAGTCTTGATGGTCGGAATGCCCTGATTTACAGATTCAAGATCTGCTTCGCCTCCTCCTGATAATATGTCAGAAGTCTGAGGGATTGTGGAATCTTTCTGTTGCTGTATAACATTTTGAGGGGCTGAAGGTTCCCTTCATATTCCTTCCTAACAGGCTCAAGATACTGAACTGTCACCTCCTGCATCTCTGAAATGGGTTCGAACGAGTGATTTGTCTCCTCCAGTTCCCATACAACAGGCACATGGGTGAATTACCTCCACCTTTCCATAACAAGTCTCAAGTACTTTTTATCTCCTTCTTTAATTCTCGTGCTGAATGGCCTCATGTTATAATAGTGTACGAATCTCTCCCAGTTCCTGTGTTATAGTCTTGAGGAGGCTGAATGGACTGATCCTGTTGCTGCATAACAGGATACTGGTGCCTCATGGCCTATTCTGCATGCAGCGCTATGCTCGCGGAGCTGATTGACCTCCTCATGTAAGTGAATATCGGCTCTAGCCGGTGAATAACCTCGTCCTATTCTAGTGTAACAGTTTCGAAGACCTGAATATCCTTCTGCTGTTCCAGTGTAACAGGCTAGAGAAATGGAATTGGATGTGTAATTGGCTTCTGTTGCAGACTCTTTCCGGTATTCTATATGTAAAAAAGATCATCTTTAATTTTGTAAACTCTAATGCGTATTGGATGAAACGGACCATCCTTTCCTTATAAATTAATCCGTTGATTGCAGGAATCAGTTGAGGGAACCATCTCTGGGCTGCTTCCAATATAACAATATCCTTTCTTCAATGAGGAGACTAAGTCTGTACATGCTACTCCAGATGTGATCTGATTAAGGTCATGTATAATATCAGCAACACATTACTAACCTGATGTAAAATTCCCGCCCAGTTTAGAGCCGTCTTAGCTGTCTATGGTAATGCATAGTAATGTTGAAAGATCATTGTCCTTCTCTACTCGAACAGCAAAACGGGAGATCTGGTGAAAAAGTCATAATAACTCTTGAGAAGAATGAATAACGTGACGAGATCATCTCAACGTCCAAATAGGCTTCACCAAATATCTCACGTGATTCTGCCATTAATCTCCCCCAGAGGCCACATTACTCAGATTCCACTGAGTCTGATAGGGTGAAGCTTAGAAACAGCAAGTAGAAGCAAAGATTGATGTGAGTTATATATCAAAGTGAAAGTTGCAATGCAAAAGTTGGGTATGATATAAAACAGGAAATTAGATACCCAGGTCTATGCGTACCACAGTAATAATGAACAAGCTACATCTAAACTGTGTTATCCCACGTGAATAATAATGCATGGTAAATGGATTTCATGAGTGTATATGTGATGGTTTCATTTAACAGCATGTTGAGCACTGAGGTAGAGGTCAGGCTGTTTTGACTTTGGTGTTATGTGATCGGAAGAGCTAATTGAAAACCCTGCTGAAAAGGAGGCTTCGAGAATAATAATTATAATTTATCGAATTTTATATGACGTTTGAATACAAAACAGTTTTTTTAAAATTGTGGTCATAAACCTGAAGAAGGCTGTATGCCCGAAACGTCGATTCTCCTGCTCCTTTGATGCTGCCTGACCTGCTGCGCTTTTCAGCAATACATTTTCCAGCTCTGATCTCCAGGAGTTGCAATCCTCACTTTCTCCTAATGAACCTGAGTAATGCAAATCACCAAAGTATGAGGCGCAAATTAGCTTCATTGAATTGGAGACGTACATGAAAAAGATTTACTGGTTGTTGTTTAAACAAACACTTTAAAATGTTTAATATACACATGTCCACTACAGTTCAAACAGCAAAGGGGGTAAGGTGACTTAACAATAGTTAACAAAAGAAGTTAAAGGATGCATTAGATCAAAGGAAGCAGCTCAGAAAAAAAATCCAGATATTGTTGTAAGCCATGGATTCAGAGACATTTGAGGACCAATGAACTGATAAGGAAATTTTAAAAAGAACACAAACGTACAAGAAGCATAAGGATGATCTAACGCTTCTCTCGAAACTTGATGGGAAAGTGAAGGCAAGGAACACGTGTGGAATGGTGAATATCCACACAAGATAATTTCTTGCTGAGAACTAGGAAATTGCAAAGAAACTAAACAGTTACTTACATGCCAATCTTACTGGAGGCAAGATTAACTGATGGAGAAACTCAGTTTGTGTTCTCCAGTGATTGCCAAAATGAAAGGAGAACGCAGTGAAGCTTAGACAGTTCACACAGAGAGACGGACTGACACAGGGGCAGGGAGATGTGCTGCCAGGCAAGTTTAGGGAGAATTCCAAAATGTTCTCCAGGTACTTCAATCAGAACAGAATAACCAGGAAACAACTAGGGCCCATTAGAGACCAAGGGAACACTCTGTGTGTGAAGGTAGTGAACATTGATCGATTGCTACATGTGAGCTCCATATCTGTTTTATTAGGAGAAGGAGATTGCACAGACAGAATTCAAGAAGAATGATTGGAAAGTTCTTGAACAGACTGATATAAGATGTGAGCAGAGATTGGCGGTTTTGGCTGGTGCAAAGTTGGACTGTTTGCCAGGTTGCTGTGAGAGAAAAAGGACAAAAGGCCCTTACTCAAATTTTTAAGTCGAATCTGGTCACAGGGAAGTTGGAGCTGCCAGATGAGTGGAGAACAACTAGTGTTGTCCCACATTACAGGAAGGATGGTGGAAATAGACTGTCTGTTAACTAGTCAGTATTAGATCAATGTTTGGGCAAGTGCTGGAGAAAATAGGAAAGGAGAAAAATGATCCCTCTTTAGGGGGGCAAGGTTTAATTCAGGATAGTCCTCAAGACATCATCAGAGGGAAGTCATACCAAACAAATGTTATTGTATATTTTAGAGCATGTTGTTTATATGGTTGTTCAGCAAGGCCTTTGACAAACCCATATGGGAAACTGATTTTTTTTAAAAAGTCATGATATCAAGGGTAACTTAGTGAGTGACATCAAACATTGTCTTATTGGCAGGAGACAGAGGGTGGAGGCAAAAGACTGTTTGTGTGACTGGAGACCAGTGTGCCCTGGTGTACCACAGGGATCAGAGCTGTGTCCCTTATTACTTGTGGCATTCATAAATGATCGAGATGTGAATGAGTAGGGGGATGGGAGAATGTGATAAGTAAGTTTGTATTTGACACAAAGATTGGCCGGGTGGTTGGCAGTGAGGAGGAAGGCCTTATGTTACAGGAAGATACAGATGGAATGGTCAGATAGTCAGATGGATAGTAACCCTGATAAATATGAGGTGATGTATTTTGGAAGAAGGAACCAAAAATAGGGGTATGCAATTAATGGCAGCACACTAGGAAGCTCAGAGAGTGTTTCTCCACAGATCCCTGAATGTGACTGCACAGGTTAACAAGTTAGGGAAAAAGTGAGGACTGCAGATGTTTCAGATCAGAATCACGATGTGTAGTTCTGGAAAAGCAGTCGGTCGGGCAGCATCCAAGGAGCAGGAGAGTCAAGGTTTCGTATATAAGCTTTTCATCAGGAATGATGGCTCACATTCCTGATGAAGAGCTTATTCTCGAAATATCGACTGTCCTGCTTCTCGGATGCTGGCTGATCTGCAATGCTTTTCCAGCAACACTCTTTTTGACTGAGGTTAATAGGTTAGTTAAGAAGGCAGCGGGATCCGGAGGCACAGCCTTCATTCATTAACATATGCATTGTCAGAGCTATAAAGTCTATGGTTAGGCCAACATGGAATATTGTGTGTAGTTCTGGAAAACTTATTACAGGAATGATGTAGTTATATTGGAGGGGTGCAGAGGAGATTCACCAGGATGCTCTCCGGGGTGGAGCATATCAGCTATGGAGAGAGGCTGGATAAGGTTGGGTTGTTTACTTTGGAGCACAGAAGGCTGAGGGAGAGGTGATTGGGAAGGGTAAGATTACGAGGGCGATTTTCAGGAAGATGTTTGCTGAAGTCCCAAGCCCAGTGTTCAAAATCAAATCTTATGGGATTGTGCCAAATATTTGGACATGGTTTCAGAAAGCGACAGCTGGCAGGAAAGAGTGAGTTAAAGTTTTTTGATTTTGATTTGATGACCTTGTGTATTTTACAGGATACATACAATAAAACACAGTGAAAAGCTTCCACGCGTCGCCACAAAGTGGTGCCATTTTGAATAATTGAAGGAAATGGAATAAACAAAGGGTACAGCTTGAAGAGAGTTTGATGGGTTGTGAGCCAGCTCCTCACCATCGACCACCCCTGCAACCCAATCCCTCCATGACAGCTACATCACCATCGACACCAGCCCCCAGCAACATTGAAGATGCTGATCCTCAGGCATCATCTTTGCCAGTGGGCAGATACTCCTCCATCACAGGCTCGTTGCCCCCTGTGCCAGACCGTTCCAATGTCAGAGACATGTCTCTTACTGCTTGAACCACATCATTGATGTTACCATGATGGCCTTCCACTATCCGCTTCATCACTATCAGTGCAGGACCCAATCAGCAACAAGTCTCTAATCCTCAGACATCACCTTTTGCTGCTGGCCCCTATCTCACCCAGGTTGCCTCTGCTGATGTAGCAGCTGCCAATTGCAGGTCCTGTGCTTGCTCCGGCAAAGTAAGTAAGGACTCACTCTCCTCTGCAATGCGCTCAGCTTGAGGCCCAAACCCTTCAGGTCAGTACGTTACAGAGAGAAAAGTGGGGGAGAAAATAAGAAAAAGGAAGCATGTAAGAGTGCACAAGCTCCAGAAAAGCAGCCCTTGGACTGGAAACACTGGAATGAAAGGATCATTTGATTGGAGATGAAGGCTCGGGGGTATCTCAGGAATATGTCCTTGGTTTCCAGGTATTCGCAAACATCTCAAACATTTGGTTGACGGAGTCAATTGCAATATATCTCAGTCTGCTGTAGGAGAAATGCATTCAGGTGATTCTCGGCCATGATGAGAAAGTGGAGGCTCACTTGATTGAATGACCTACTCCTTTCCTGAGGCCTCTGTGCAGTCTGTGGGAAAGCTCTGTTAATGTTGTCACAAGCTCTCAGGTGTTAGGAAGCAGGTCTCTGCAGTGTCGACAGGACTTTATTTCCCATTCCCTTTTCCGATATAGTGGCTGGTGGCAACTGTTCTTTCCGGATTATCTTTAAGTCCTCGGAGCAGTTTGATACAATTCAGTGTCTTGCTTGGATGTTCCAGAGACCATTGAAGAGGTTATCACATGCCTTGTGTCTGGAGTCACGTTTAGGCCAGACCAGGAAAGCTCGGGAGATTCACTTCCTGAAAGTACATTGGAGAAGCAAATTGGTGATTACAATCTACACTGGCTTCACGGTCATTGTTACTGACACCAAATTTTAGATCTCGACATTTTATTAATTGCTTTTAACTTCCACCAGCTGCCAGAGCATTTGCTTGGTCTGGGTTAGTAATCCAGTGACATTTCCATAACAGCACCTATCACATGGGGACCTATCGGAAACCACACTGAGCAGGTAATTTTTGTGCTGCTTCACGGCTCTGTCAAAAAGACCTCCCAACCATTTGACTGTCGTAATGGAGTTGAGGGGATGATATTGGTAATAATGTAATTCTTTTCCTCTTAATGGATTTGTCATCTTAATTTTTCAAATTGCCAGATAGATGTCAGAATTGGAAATGGAATGAAATAGCTTCCCCAGGGACAAGGCTTGTCCTACATTGCCTATGTCCTACCTACTGTGTTGAGTTGTTTCTTCATGTCACATAGAGCGAATCAAATTTTTTGTAAACTGTCATCTGTGATTCTGTGGGCATCCTGACTAGGGGAGTTGAATCATAAACTAAACACTTCTGGCTGAGTATGGTGTAGATACGAATCCTTGTCTATTGCTCTTATGTGCAGGGCTTTCCCATTATTTAGGATAGGGACATGTGTATGACCCTGTCCTGCAGTGAGTAGGTTAGTCTATTTATGACTGGGTGTGGCAGGACTGCTGAGCTTCGATCTGATCTGTAAGTCTTTGTATCATTGCGCGATCTCTAACAGATGTTAGTTCTGCTGTTTGGAATGTAACCAGTCAAGTGTGGTACCTTTAACGGGTTGTCATCAGTTTTAGGTTCACATGGCTCTGACCCTGACATGTGTACCCACATTCGTCACTGAACCATAGATCAGCTTGATGGTAATGGTAGACTGAGGGATTCTCCGGGGCAAAAAGTTGCAGATTATAGTTTTATATAATTCTGCTTCTGCTGTTGCTCTGGTCTACAGCACCACATGAAATACACGGTTTGAGCTGCAATATCTCTCATACCCTTCTGCTGCCTGTTCCCCAGTTCACACCAAGACTCATTCACCCATCAGCGATTTACTCAGTGACCTACTCTGGTTTCTGATGTGGTACATGTCCAATTTTATATTCTCATTCCATTGAGGGTCTCTCCATGGTGTCACACTTACAGTTTGTCTGATTCCTCAACACGCTTTAATATATTCATCTGAATTCTTTCCCTTCCAGTATATGTTTACCTTCGGTGTTTGGAGTGAATACATTTCCCGCTGTGTCAGTGATGCCAACCTAACGTAGTTTCAGACCCAATGAATTTGTGCATCATGTGTTATCTTTCACTTCACGGTATATGGCGCTCCAGGTTGGACAGAGGGTTTGAACAATGTTGACACAGATTTTTGAAACGTGTTGAAAAACAGAAATTGGTGGGAAAGTTAAGCAGGTCTGGCAGCATCTGTGGAGTGAAAGTCGAGTTAATCATTGGTTCCAGTGATCGTTCTTCAAGGCTCAAAGGTTCTTCTTTAGTTCTGGTTTCAGATATCCGGTATCAACAGTTGTTTGTTTAATTGAAAATGTCTTTTGTTTATTTCTGGAGAAACACAGCAGATCTGTAGCATCTACAGTGACAGAGAAAAGGAGTTAGCGGTTCAAGTCCAGTGTGACACGTCTTCAGAACAGAAAAGGATTGGAAAAATGGCTTTTTAATGCCTTCCCAGAGGTAGTGGAGGGGTGACGGGAAACAGACGGTGTGGAGGTGCAATGCCACTGACGAATGAACTTTTGACGTGCTAAAAGAGAATCAAATGTAAAATGAGTATACATTAGATTGTAAAGGGGGAATTGGTTTCCTTAATTAAGTGCAGGACAAACGAATCACAAACAGGGCAAGTTCATTGGGAGACCAAGAGAAGGAATGTATGAAGATTTGAGAACAGCCATAATGACGTCATGCTGTGAAGTTATGGAATTGAATACCTACTCCTACAGGCTGTTGCGTACCAAAGTGAAATGTGAGGTGTTACTCGAGCTTGGGTTGTGCTTCATTGGAACATTGCAGTTGCCCAGGACTGAAATGTTAGCATGAGAGCAAGGTAGGTTATTGAAATGAGAAACAATGAGAAACAGAAACTAGGGAACACAGCCTGATCTTTCAGCTTGAGAGCTTACAGTTCACTGGTCTCTATATTGACTTCACTGGCTTCAAATTCTCTCCATCCACAGCCTTATTCCATGTTGTCCTTCCGGAACCTGCCCTAATATGTCCATCTTCCTATTGGCATGTCCGCTGCACCCTTCCCACTGACCAATCACATTATCCCCCTACTTGCATCCCCTATCGCCATCCCATCGACCCTTCCCTCAGCCCCACGCCACTTCCTGTATTTACTTCCCGGCTCCCCTTCCCCTGGCCCGATCCTGATGAAGTCTTTCAGCCTGAGACGTTGACTAATAAGTTGAAATCCTGGATTTGATGTCAGAACTTTTATCTCCATCAATATGACAGGCACCAACTGTTGACAGAACCCAGTATATGTTTCTGGGTAGAAAATGGATTAACTGAAACAAGTTGGAACACCAGAAGCAGGAATTTATAACATCCATTCGATAAGAATGAAAGATTAGATCAGGGAATGCCAGAAAGGGGCAGGAGCCAGACGGTAGGTTGAGAGAAGGGCAACATAACATCTAGGCTGAAGATTAGATAACATATTAATATTTTATAAATTTTGTACATCGCATGCATCATTGTTGTTCACAATGTCTCTCTTCTTCATTCTGAATTTGTTGCACACATCTGAACAACCTTATCTATCTGTACACACACACAGAGACACAGACACATACACACACATACAGGCACATACACTCACACACACACATACGCACTCACTCACACACAGACGCAGACACAGACACACACACACTGATACACAGACACAGACACACTGACACACACATACACAAACACACACAGACGCAGTCTCACACACACACACACACACAGAGACACAGACACATAGACACGCTCACACATGCATACATACACGCAGACGCACACATGCACATACAGACATACAGGCACGCACAGGCACACACACAGACACACAGACACACACTAACACACACACACACACGCAGACACACACACACGCACACCAATCACTGTTCAGCTATTCCATTTCAAATTATTCTGTTTTGTTTACATTGTCACTTGCCATTCCTCCGTCTGAATATATTCTGTTTCTTTCACTGCATTTTCTTTTATTCTGTCTGTCAAGAAGAAATTGGGGGCTGGTGGGGATGTCACTTTACTCCTCATCAGTCTCCACAGCCACTGTCTTCTATTCCTTTCTGTTTCTTAACCCATGAAAAATACGTACTGTGTCTGACTCTTGAATCCGAATAAACATGTCAATTTTAAACAGAACACTTACTTTTGCGCTAAGGCTACAAAAAATCTCAAAAAGAAAAGGCATACAAATTGTGCATTAAGATGTTTGCAAGTTTTCAAACAGATTATAGAACTGCATTGTGTAAACGATAAACAATTAACTGGTAAGAGCTCTAAGAGTTTAATCCAGGGAAATCCATATTTCTTGTGTATGTTCAGTGCAGTTGTGCCCAGAAGCAGTTTTTACCCTGGACGTTGTTGTGGTGGAGGATACTTCAGTGTAGTAACAACATCTCGATTGACGCTGTGTAATGATGACTATTCAGGCAGGTTACTATTCCATCCTCGCTATTGTTGGTGTTCCTGCTGAGTTGATCTCTGCTCATTTACTCATTCTCTACCCGTTGTGAATGCCCTCGTTTTCTCTGTAATGTATGTTTGGCAAAGATCCAAACTATTGTCTTCGCTTTTAATCACAATCTCCATTTCTATGCCATGAACTTCATATCCCTCGCTTACAAGCATTTGAGGACAAACGAAAGTGTTCATAACCACAATTACCCCATTTTATCCTGAACTTATTTCTATCTCAATATTCCGTCTACCACAAAACCTGCCCACTCCTACCTTTACAATATCCCCAGCCTTCACTTCTGCCTCAACACTGTTTCTGAATAAACCATCATCCACACCTTTCCAGTGACAATTCTCTTCTGGCAAATCTTCTAGTTGCACATATTTTTATCACAAAATTTTTCTTACCTCGACCTGGACCTATGCCAGGTGCAAAGTGTGAAGTCAGTTTGATTCTAAAATGAGTTTCAGCATAAGCTGTAAACTGACACGAGGGAGAGGATTATGCTGTCAGTGACCAGGAAGTGATAGTTTCATTGAACTGTCATGATTCAAGAACTTTCTGAGCAGGAGTGGGTTTCACGTCCATCATCTCCCAATTGCAGTGCTCCGATCTATTCACACAGCGACGGAATCCATCTCTGCCTGCTGCTGAGGGTAAAACCTTCGTGCTGTCTCTATAATGAAAGGTACCTAAAATCTTCTAGAAATAATATGGGACAGATTGACTGGTGAAAATCATATGGGACAGATTGACTGGTGAAAATAATAACATGATTAGGATTAATAAAGTGAATTTACTCAAAAACCAATTGCATTGAAGTTTGGCAAGTTACTGCACCAAATGAGTTCCATCCGAGTTTTCAGGGAAGTGGCATTACATCTAGTGAAAAAGTTATAGTCATACAGGACAGAAACAGACCCTTCGGTCCAACCAGTCCATGCTGACTATTCAATTCCAAACTTACTTAGTCCCACCAGCCCGCCCTTGGCCCATATCCGTCCTAACGTTTCCTATTCATGTACTTATCCAAATATCTTTTAAATATTGTAACGACAAGAAATAAGTATTGTTTACCCTACAAATTTTTTTAGACTTTGGAGTTTCTCGTTCCTGCAGACTGGAAAGTAGTTATTGTAATCCTAAATATTTAAAACCAGCGTAGGAGATAAAACAATAAAAGGTGTACCTTGATGTTAGGTCAGAGGAAAATATTCGAACCTTTTATGAGACATTTTATAACTCGACACGTGGGAAATCATGATGTGACTTGGTACAGTCAGCTTAGATTTAGAAACCGGAAATTATCGTTGAGAAACCTGTGGAGTTTGTGTTAGTTGATGCATCACAAAAAAGAACCAGCGAAAGTGGTGTTTTTGAATTTGCAGAATACATTTTTACATTGTTGCTAACAACTGAACAAAGGAAGTTAGAGTACATTGATAAATGCAAACGGAATGATCTGGATATACCACATTGATTGGGAATTAGTCAGTGGAAGCAATACAGACCTTCTTGCACTTTTGTGGACTGAAGGCAGTTACTCGTGGGATATCACATGTTTCAGTGTTTGAACCACAACAATTTGCAAGACATAGAAATGATTTGGATGTTAGAAATATACAGCATGCATCTCATTTTGTATTGATTAAATAGTACAAGGTTGAGAAGTGTTGATTTTTCAAAAGAACCTGAAAGTCCTTGATCATGAGTCACCAAAAATAGCACATCCAAGGCCGTAATTATTGAGCATTTTAAATTGTATGCTGTCCTTCATTGTTATATGATTCAAGTACATAAGTCAAGCCGTCTTCCCGTATTTGTAGGGCCTTGATGAGAGAGTATTTGGGGCACTGTGAAGAGGTATGATCTTCTTTGTTAGGCACGATCTCATTAACACAGACACGACTCAAGCAAGTATTAGCAGTCTAATCCATGAGATGATGACTCCATGAGGAGACAGTGATGGAACTGAGTATTTAATCTGTCGTGCTAGGAGACAAAGACAGATGATTACGTTGAAACGTGAGGGTTACCTACTATCACATATTTCTAAAAGAGACACTGTTAGGGTGAGAATTAATTAATTAATTAGATGTATTGTCGCATGTGCCTAAGTCCAATGAAAGCTTTATTTGTGAGCAGTACAGGCAGATGACAGTAAGCAAGGACACACAGATCATAGGGTGAAAAATAAACTTAGACAGAGTAAGGCGTACAGGTTACAATGCACAGGACATTCAAAAAAACATGATCAATATGAACAAGAGTTGATTATTTGGAGTTACAGAGTCCATTCATCAGTCTTATATAGTATCCCTAATACTTTATGTGCCTGAATGATCTCTCCCCACATTAATGTGCCATCGGCATGAGGTCCTACAAGAAAAATTTAGGGAGTTAGGAACCAACATAACAAAGTCGGACCTCGGAGGTAGTGATCTCAGGATTGCTACCAGTGTCAAGTGCTAGTCAGTGTAGGATATATCGAGTAATCAGGAAGAATGTGTGGCTTAAGAGATGGTGCAGGAGGGAGGGGTTCCGATTTTTGGGGTGTTGGGACCGGTTCTGGGGGAGGTGGGACTATTACAAATTGGACGGTCGACATCTGGTTAGGCCTGGTGGCAATGGTCGATGGAGTGCATTTGCTAATGCTGTTGGGAAGTATTTGTACTAATGTGGCAGGGGATCGGGAAACAAATCTGTTTGGTGAACAGAAAGAAGCTAGTAACTAAAGCCGAAGTAACTAGATAATGAAGTCAGCATGACTGAGGGGAAGAGAAGGCAGGAAGTGGAGGATGAACAGAGAGGAACTTGTAGTTTTAATGCAAGAAATATAGTAGGTAAGGCGGATGAACTTAGGGATTGGGATAGTACCTGGGAATATAATGTTATTGATGCTACTGAGACTTGGTTGAGGAAATGGCGTGATTGGCAACGAAACATCTCAGGACATTAATGCTTCAGGCGGGGTAGAGAGGAAGGTAAAAGGGGTGGATGACAAACGTCACTGGTCAAAGAAGATATCACAGCTGTGCTGACGGAGTGCACCATGGACGTTTCGAGCAGTGAGGTAATATGGGCAGAGCTCAGAAATAAAAAGGGTGCGGTAACAATGCTGGGATTGTACTTCTGGCCTCTTGACACCGATCGAGGTACAATTACGTAGATAGATCACAGAAAGGTGTGGGAGCAACACGATGGTGGTGATAGGAGATTTTAATTTTCCCAACATTGACTGGGATTCACTTAGTGTTAGAGGTCTAGATGGAGCAGAATTTGTATGGACCATCCAGGAGCATTTTCTAGAGCAGTGCAGAAATAGTTCAACTCGGGAAGCAGCCACACCAGACCTGGTGTTGGGAACTGAGCCCGCCCAGGCGGTGGAAGTTACAGTGGGGGATTACTTTGGGAATAATGATCACAATTCCTTTAGTTTTACAATAGATATTGAGAAAGATTTGATTGGTCCTAAAGAAAGAGTGCTAAACTGGGGGAAGGCCAACTATAGCAAAATTCGGCAAAAGCTGGGGAATGTGGATTGGGAACAGCTGTTGAAGGGAAATCCGCATTTGATATGTAGAAGGCTTTTGAAGAGAGGTTAATTAGTGTTCAGGAGAGATATGTTCCTGTGAAAATTTTGGATAGAAATGGCAAGGTTAGGCAACCATGGATGACAAGTGATATTGTGAGACTAGCTAAAAGGAAGAAGATTGTGTACATAATATCTAGGTGAATGAAGATATAGGAAGCCTTGGAAGAATATTGTGAATGTCGGACCAATCGGAAGTGAGGAATTAAGAGAGCGAAAAGGGGTTTTGAGATAGCCTTAGCGAGCAGGATTAAGGAAAACCTTAAAGTATTGGTCATATATAACGGCAAGAGGGTAGCTAGAGAAAGGGCGCACTCAAGTACAAAGCAGAAAAGATATGCTTGAAGGCAGAGAATTCAGGATAAATTCTTAATGAGTACTTTGCATCGGTATTCACCAAGGAGAGGGGCATGGTGGATGTTGAGGTTAGAGATAGGTCTTTGATTACTTTTAGTCAAGTCTGCGTAAGGAGGGAGGAAGTGTTGTGATTTCCAAAAGACATTAAGAAGGACAAGTCCCCAGTTCTGGATGGGATCTACCCCAGCTTACTGAGGGAAGCGAGAGAGGAAATAGCTGAGGCTTTAACAGATATTGTTGTAGCTTCCTTGGACACGGGGGAGGTCCCTGGGAAATGGAGAATTGCTAATGTTGTCTCCTTGTTTAAGGAATAATCCAGGAAATTACAGACCTGTGAGCCTGACGTCAGTGGTAGGGAAGCTACTGCAGATGACACTGAGAGATGGGATATATACCCATTTGGAATAAAATGACTCCTCAGTGCAAGGTAGCATGGGTTTCTGCAGGTACAGTAATGCCTTACAAACTTAATAGAACTGTTTGTACATGTGACAAAGTTGATTGATGAGGGAAGGGATATAGATGTCATACAATTGGACTTTAGTAAGGCATTCGATAAATTACCCCATGATAAGCTGATGAAGAAGGCGAAGTTGCATGGGTGTTCTAGCTAGATGGATAGTGAACTGGTTAGGCAACAGGAGACAGAGAGTAATAATGTAAGGGAGCTTCTCAAAATGTAGATCTGTGACCAGTGATGTCCCACAGGGGCCCTTGCTGGGACAATGTTTTTTGTGGTATACAAAAAAGATTTGGAGGAAGGTGTAGCTTGTTTCATTAGCAAGTTTGCAGAAGACACTAAGATTGGTGGAGTAGCAGACAGTGAATCCGACTGTTCGTGAATACAGAAGAATATAGATAGATTGGGGAGATGGGCAGAGAAATGACAGATGTAGTTCAATCTGGACAAATGTGTGGCGATGCATTTTGTACGAGTTAGGTGACATGGGATCCAGAGAGAGCTAGTTAATTGGATTCAAAATTGGCTCGATGGTAAGAAGCAGAGGGTGATGGTTGAACATTGAATTCCATGGATTCACCACTCTCTGGCTGAAGAAGTTTCTTTTTATCTCAGTTCTAAAAGCTGTTCCTTTTACTCTAAGGCTGTGCCCTCGGGTCCGAGTCTGTTCTCCCAATGGAAACATCTTCACAACATATATTCTGACCAGACTACTTAGTATTCGGTGTATTTCAATTAGATCTCCCCTCATCCTTCTAAAATGCATTGAGTAAAGATCCAGAGTCCTCAAAAATTCCTCATATGTCAAGCTTTTCATTCCTGGGACCATTCTCGTGAAACTCCTCTGAACACGTTCCAAGGCCTGTCCATCTCTTCGGAGATAAGCGGCCCAAAACTGCACAACATACTCCAAGTACACCCAAGAAGGTTACTACAGTTATGAATGATACAAAATTGGGAGGTATTGTTGATAGCAATGAACGTTGTCAGAAATAATAGAGGGATTTTAATCTGACAGGGAAGTGAGCTGAGGGCTGGCAATTGCAATTAAATACAGATAAGTCGGAGATGTTACATATTGGAAGATAAAGCAAAGATAGGGCTAATACAGTAAATGGTTAGGTTCTGAGGAGTGTTGTGGAACAGAGAGACCTCGGATCACAAGTCCATATTTCACTGGAAGAGGCATCACGTGTAGACGGGGAGGTAAAGAAGTCATTTAGCATGCTGGCCTTCGTCGTTCAAAGCATTGAATATAGGAGTTGGGACATTATGCTACCATTCTGTAGTCGTTGATAAGGCCACACTTGGAGTATTGTGTACAGTTTGTGGTCACCCTGTTAACCTGAAAAGAGGGCAAAGAAGTTTGACCAGGATGTTGTCAGGACTAATAGGCGAACGTTATAGGGAGGGGTGGGCCAGTTTCGGATATCATCCTTTGGAATGTAGGAGAATGAGGGGGTGCTTTTATGAAGATGCATAATATCATGCGGGCCATAGATAGGATGAATGCACAGAGTCATTTTTCCAGAGATTAGGGACTGAAAACTACAGGGCATAGATTTAAGGTGAGAGGGGAAAGATTTATGAAGGACCAGAGGGGCAACTTCATTATGCAGAGAATGTTTTTGAAATGGAATGGGATGCTAGAAAAAATGGTTGAGGCAGGTACAATAGGAATATGTAAAAAATGAATTGATACATAGATGGGAAGGGTTGAGAGCGATATGGTTCAAATATGGGCAAATGGAATTAGTTGAGTGCGCAGCATGGTCAGCACGGACCACAATTTGGGCCGAAGGGCCAGTTCCCATGCTCGATCACTCTATAACTCAATGACACTCCATTTAAGTCAAGGAACACAGTGACACTCCGACTTACACCAGCCCACACCACGTAACTGTCAGGAGGACACTCTGGGTTACATCAGCTCACGCCATGCCACTGTCAGGGGACACTCCGGGCTACACCAGCCCACACCATGTCACTGTCAAGGGAACACTCTGGGCTATACCATCCCACACAATATTGCTCTCGGGGACACTCGTGGATAGAGCAGCCCACATCATCTCGCCATAAGGTGTCTTCTATCATTTGATTGTCAAAGTTGCAGATGTTATCTACCTGCTTGGTAATGTTCTCTAAGAGGTCAGGAATCCCCATCATACACTTACTCTTTACTATGGAACATGTCCGACCCTCTTTGTCGTGTAGGTAATCGAGGGCATGCCAGTTTTGCTGAGGAGATGGATGTCATTCGAAGAGCATGTCCTTACCTCCTGCAAAGTCCAGCGGTCTTCTTGCCCAAGCGGGTTAGACTATAAATAAGATAGTTTCAATTTTGATGTCTAATAATTCCTGCAGATCCTCCACAGGAAAAGGTACTGAGAAATGTGTAAGCCAGAAACTGAGCTTGACTGTTACCCAAAGCCCTACCACCCCTCCAATGCGCACAGAATACAGGTCAAACTGAACGTTTAGTAGGGAAAACCCTGCGCCATTTCCAGGTAGTTGGGCAGGGAACAGTAGTTATGAAAACTTCCCCTACAGCTACAGCACAGGGATTACCCATTTCATTAAGTACAATGAAGACAGTCGCTTTGTCTTGGCTGACAAAAAATAACATCCGCCTTTAGTTTAGATAATGGAGGGGGCTTCCTAATATGAAGCAGGCCTGTCTTTGTGACTACCCCGAAAATATGGGTAGTCCACAGCTGCAAAATATGGTTGCACTGGGCTCTTCGGGTGAAAGCAGTTCAATAAAAAGTGGTGGGTCTTTCAGTAAGAAATGTGATTATTGTCCCTTCCATCCCACAATTGAGAAGATGGAGGTGCTATTAGGGGACTCACAGTAAGGTGTGTGCCATTAAGTACCACAAAGAGCCTGAATATCCACAGCAACAGAGACACACTCCTCCCGGAGCATATGCATGAGATGCGAGGCACCACGGGGAAGCAGTAACAGTTGGTACATTGGACCAAGGCACATGGAATAAACATAGTCGCATTCACTTAAGTGCTTCCCCATCCTGTACAGTTGTAACAAATTGGATAGGCTTCCCCGGGCTTATTATACGAATTCCACAGGCTAGCAGGTGGGGATAAGTAATAATCAAAGAAAAGATTATACCCGATAAATGCCTAACAGTTATTCCATACTCCGTGGTTGGGATTCAGGAGGGGGAAAGGGGTCAAAGAGTCCTTTGCTGATGTGAGGACATAACAGACCACTTCATGCTGGCTGAATATTTGATGATGACTTTGCAAAAGCAAATTGTTCGTGAAGGACGACATCTCCACCTTTCTCTTTTGCGACGTGCTGATTTAGGCCTCTTTGAGTAGAGGTAACGCCTACCAGGAACACCGAATGGACAACTGAAATCAAACTGGCACAAAACACCTTGACAGGGTAAAGCCCATTGCGACTTGTTCTGTAAATGAACTGTCAGATCTATTGGTGCAGTTGACCATTGCGAAAGTCATTCTTGCTAACATTCCATGCATCAAAGGAATCCGTTTCTCGGACACGTAAGGACATATTTTCAGCTTAAACGTTACACAGTTTCTGGTTGCTCTGGATCACACGGGTAAACAGCCCCCTCTTCAGCACTAATGCCGGTGACAACGAGTCCACACAACAGGGTAAGTTCGATCTTCATCACAATGATCGTCCTGCGTAAAGGATTAGGGTATGTATAACAGAAGAGGAATTACGATTTGGAAGATGCAGCTATATCATAATGGTCTGGTTTGTGACCAACTGAATCCGGTTCGTCTTCCAGGTCCCCATCGTCTCCATCTCCATCATCAACACCACCTCAATTCACCACTCCCAGCTCCCCCACCTCCCAGACCCCGGAAGGGGCTCACCTAATGACCTTGGAATGATGAAGGTGAACCCAAGTTGAATGCCCGGCGACCTTTACAGCAGTCAGGCAGGTGAGGAGGCACTGGAAGGGCCCTTGCCATTGAGATTGGAGGCTGCAGCTTGTCCAAATCATGATGAGAATAAAAGAGTTGGGATATTCAACATTTGGGATATTGTTGAGGGAGGGGATTTTCTCATTGGCAGCACTGACTTTAGAGTGAAGATCTCCCAAAACTTTCGTCATGAAAGAACACAGGAGGGCGTATCCTCAGTCATGTGTTTGAAAGGAAGTGGGGAGGAAGCATCATCACAAGGCGAGAGGACAACTCGACCACGGATGATTTCGGCTGGGGACAAGTGAGTTTTCCCCACAGGAGTTCCTTGTAGGTGGAACAATACTAGAGGAACCACCCTAACCCAGGAAAGACCTGTCTCAGAAGTCAATTTGGCAAGTTTAGTTTTCAGACTCTAGTCACCATGCGACACGAGCCCTGCAGCCTGTGGGCAATAAGCACAATGAAGTTGGTGGTGGATCCCAAACTGAGAGCATAATTCCTCTTTCATATCTCCAATAAAACGGAGGGGCATTGTCAGAACGTAGACAAAAGCAAATACCAAAGCAGGTAATAATCTCTTTGAATAAAATATTTACAACAATTTTAGCAGTAGAGTTGGAAGTGGGGTAAGCTTCAACCCATCAAAGAAAAAAAATCAACAATGACCAAAACATACTTATAGTGCTGACACCTTTGCAACTCAATGAAGTCTTTAAATATATTTTACAGTTGGCATAGGTTTGTCAGAGGTCAGAGAACATAGAACATAGAAAGTACAGCACAGAACAGGTCCTTTGACCCACGATGTTGTGCCGAGATTTAATCCTAATGTAAAATATAGTAACAATCTATGCACCCCTCAACTCACTGCATGTGCATGTCCAGCAGTCGCTTAAATGTCCCCAATGACTCTGCTTCCACCACTACCATGGTAACGCATTCCATGCATTCACAATTCTCTGTGTAAAAAAAAAACTACCTCTGACATCTCCTTTATACCTTCCTCCTAATATCTTCAAACTATGAGTTCTGGTACCAGTCATTCCTGCCCTGGGGAAAATTCTCTCGCTATTGATTCTATCTGTTCCTCTCATTATTTTGTACACCTCTATCTGGTCTCCTCTCTTCCCCCTTCTATCCAAAGAGAAACGTCTGAGCCTATTCAACCATTCTTCATAAGGCAAGCCCTCCAGTCCAAACAGCATTCTGGTAAACCTTCTGTACACCCTCTCCCAAGCCTCTGTATCTTTCCTATAGTAGGGCGACCAGAACTGGACACAATGTTCCAAGTATTGCCTCACCAGGGACTTGTACAGCTGCAGCAAAACCTCATGGCTCTTAAACTCTATTCCCGTGTTAATGAAGGCCTAAACACCATATGCTTTCTGAATAACTCTATTCACTTGTGTGGCAACTTTGAGGAATATATGTACTTGCACATATTAATAACCTGCACTTGGAACGGAGCATCTTTATTGCTCAATAACAATCGTTTAACTATCCTAACTCCTTTTCAAATCACTTAGCTCATAGCCTGGTATGTCTTGGCATCACAAATTCACATCTCAACACTTCGGAAAGTTATGTGGATTTCTGCGTCTCCGAGCCTTGCATACACTGTTTTTGAAAACGTTTTTCCACGCATTCACTGTAATGTTTCTGCCTCTGCCCTGAAATCGATGGCGCCCCGTGATCGAAATCTCCATCAAAGTGAAACATGTTGTTCAGTCTACTCTATCCATATCCATCAGTATTTTTTACATCTTAAACAAGGCCAACTCAATCTACCCTGCTCTAAGAAAAACAACTCCAGTTTGTCCAGTCTCACTTCTTCAGCCCAGACAATATCCTGGCAAATCTGTCCTGCATCGTTTCCAGTGCTGTCACATCCTATAATGTGAATTGCGTAGGTACAAACAATAATCTCGCTCGAGCTGAATTATCATGTGAAATAAATTATGTGGAAGTCCACAGAAACATGTGTTTTTTGAATAAAATGTATTTTCTAATGCTGCCCTGTCCCCTTATCCTGAGACTGATGTTTCAATAATCGCTGGTCCACGTCAGTAAAAGCTACTACAACATAATTGATATCATAACCGCGGTATCGAAATGGATCAACTGGTTTGAAGGTCTCGATGGTGAGACTTGGGCATGGTCACCCAGCAACAGTGAGCACAGCAGCACAGACTGAACGAGGTCAATGTGAAAGTGATTGTAAGTGAAGTGGGAGGGGGAACTTAAAGGAGGTAAGTGATTGCGGGAGGGAGGGAATTCTCTGAGAATCGGTGAGTCTGAATCCTGACATATGACTCGCAGAGATGTGTGTGTGTGAGAGAGGGGGGGGGTTTAATGGAAAAAAAAACTCATAATCTTTCAGAATGCTTTCGTGCAAAATCAACTAATTCCTTTCTACATTTCTTCAGCTTTGGTCACAAGGAGTAAAGTGCAGTGACTCGGATGCGAACGAGTTTACTGCGGCCACAATGCAGAATATTTTAACATTCAAATCATCACGGGGTCATGCAGAGACACGCATTTAAAAACAGCAATAATTACAGTGACAGAGGAGCAGATGCATAACAAGAATATAAGACGAGCGATAGCAGACATGTGGGAATTCAGAATTAGCTGAATCTTTAAATTCGATATCTCCAGATGCTGTGGTGGTTCCATCGAGCACTGCAAGTTGAAGACTGAGTATGATAGATTTCTAGAAACAAAAAGGTTCAGGGGATAGTGCAGGATATTGGTAAAATGTATGTTCCAATAACAATCAGTTTTAAAATGGTTGCTTCACAAATATCCCCACACAAGGAAGTACCCATTGCTGCAGTCACATAATCCGAGATTCGAGAAGCAGAATCAGACAAACTTTGTGGCACAGCCGCAAATACAAAACAGGAAGTGGGGGTGGAAATGAGCACGTGAAGCTATTCTGTGGCACCAGTGACATGATTGGCAAAGGCCCAGTCATAGATTAATAGACTTATAGAGATGTCCGGCACAGAAACAGACTTTTCAGTCCAACCTGTCCATGCCAACCAGTTATCCCAAACCAATCTAGTCCCACCTGCCAACAACCGGCCCATATCCCTCCGCACCCATCCTATACATATAACAACCAAACGCATTTGAAATGTTGCAATTGTACCAACCTCCACCATTTCCTCTGGCAGCTTACTCCATACACGCATCACCCTCTGTATGAAAAAGTTGCCCCTTAGATATTTTTTATATCTTTCCCTTCTCAAACTAAATCTATGCCCTCTAGGGAAATCTATGACCCCAGGGAAAATACTGTGTCTATTTATCCAAGCACGTGAAATGCTTCAGCTGGGAGTGCGTCTGGTCAAATGCGAGGTGGAAGCGCATATTGGTCTCAATTTATTATATTGTTAAAATTCAGCAGCAGCATTAACCCGCAGTGAGGATTGGCTCAGAGGAAGTGTGCTGGAGCCGCAAGAGAGAGGTCGATGAATTGAAAGTATTCTAAGAGATTTTCCTTAACAAAGCGATATTTTGCTGCTTTGTCAGTAAGAACTGCTATTGGACAAATCGTCTCCACATTAGTCTCTTGCTCTAGTAAACACTCCAATCATGCATACATTCCTTCCATTCAAACACAGAAACGCGTCCTATTCTCTCTCCATTTGGGACAATCTGATTTGACAATTGCAGGAGCGATATATTGGGTTAGTAATCTTTGGAGACTGGAACGTGGCAGCTGCTGTTACTTAAATTCGATGAGTAAAATCTAGAAAATACAAGCAATCTCAGGAACAGAGACAATAACATTTCATTGCTGTAAACTCATTTATTCATGATCTTTCGAAAGGGAAATCTGCCGACCATAACGAGTCCTGTCAACATGTGATTCCAGACCCACAACAATGTAGTTCACCCATGAATGCCCTCTGACTCAGATCAAGGTAAATTAAGAATGAACAACAAATGCTGTCAGACCAATGATAACAACATTCAGTGGGAAAATAAGGAAGAATAAAAATACATGGACAATGGGGAAATGGGTACCGTGTCTGTGTGGACTCGAATTCAACTGATTGTCAAACCAAATAGACACAAGGACACCCATAGCGCCAAGAAGTCAGGGCCATGGGGTGACTGCAGGAAGGGATTCAATTATCCGCAGAGGTGTAAACTCACTTGCTCAATCACAATACGCACAGGTCATTCACCACTTCCATATGTAAGAAGTGATCTCGAAGGCGACCAACTGACAGAGTGAACAGCAAGTTAACAAATGACTGCAGGAGATCGAAACAGCTGTTATTGCAGCTGCTAATCCCAACCAGCAATGAACCCTGCTTGGATGCGTGTTTCCAGTGGAGTTCTACTGTTTTTTGATGTAGACCAATGATTCAGACATAGTTGTAGGAGCCAAAATTCAGAATTTTGCTGATGATGCAACAAGTGGTCGTGCAGTTGACGATGACGAAGAATGTCAGAGACTTCAGGGATGTCTCAATCAGTTCGAAAGGAAAAATGGCGAATGGAATTGAATCCAGATCAATGATTGTTAACGAAATTTGGAAGAAGTAACAATAACAGTGATTATTCTGTGTGGTGTAGACAGACAAATAGACCTTGGCGTGGACATTCATGATCGCTGAAGATCAATGGACAGGGGAAATAGTTGGACGGACGTGCGTACTGTAGATGTTAGAGATCAGAGGCAAGACTAGAGTGCTGCTGAAGAAGCACAGCAGGTCAGGCAGCATCTGAGTTGCAGAAAAAAATGACGCTTTGGGCAAAAGGCCTTCATCAGGAATAAGGCTGATAGCCTCGAGGTTGGAGAGATAAATTGGGAGGAGTGGGCTTTGGAAAATTTAGCTGAGGATGCAATAGGTGGATGGAGGTGAGGATAAAAGTGTTAGGACGAACATGAGGGTGGAGCGGATAGGTGGGAAGGAAGATAGACAGGTGGGACAGGTGAGTAGCACAGTGCCACGTTGGAGGGTTGGAACTACCATAAGGTGGGGGCGGGGGGAAATTAGGAACCTGGTGAAATGCACATTGATGCCATGGGGTAGAAGTTTCATGAGGCAGAAGAAGAGGGGTTTTTCCTCCAGGCGTCGTGTGGTGAGGGAGTGGCGGTGGAGGCAGCCCAGGACCTGCATGTCCTCTGGAGAGTGGCAGGGGGGAGATGAAGTGTTCAGTCATGGGGCGTTGGGGTTGATTGTTGCCGGTATCCTGGAGATGTTCTCTAAAGCGCGCTACGAGAAGGTGTCCAGTGGCCCCACTGGAGAGGACACTGCATCGGGAGCAATGGATGCAATAACTGACATGTGTGGAAGTGCAGGTGAAACGTTGATGGATGTGAACGACTTCTTTGAGGAATTGGGCGAAAGTGGGGTGTTGTTGGCGTAAGTTTTGCAATTCCAGTGGTGGCAGAGAAAGGTGCCGGGAGGGGAGGGTGGGTAATGGGAGGGCGTGGACTTGACCAGGTAGTCGTGGAGGAAAGGTCTTTGCGGAAAGTGGATAGAGGTTGGGAGGGAAAATATCCCTGTAGGTCTGTGTTACTGATATTTTTACAAACCCACTGTCACCCACAGATATGTCGATTCCGTCTTCTCCCACCCCACCTCTGCCTCAGTTGCATCCCCTCCTCGAGGACGAGTTCCACCATAGAACACACCAGAAGGCCTCCTTCTTTAAAGACCCGAACTTCCCCTTCCATGTTTTTGAAGATGCCCTCTAACGCATCTCATCCATGTCCCGCACCTCTATCCATGAACCCCACATCTCCAAACACATCAAGGACGGAAGAAGGTCAGAGGAATGTCCTCACCTTATATTCCACCAAATTCCGCATGAATGACACCATCTGCCAATATTTTCGCCACCTCTCTATTGACCCCACCATCAGGGATATATTTCTCTCCGCAAACCTATTATATCTCATCGAACACCTTTCCCTCCATGACTACCTATTCAAATCCAAACCCTCCAAAGTCCCCCATTCGCTCCCAGCACCTTCATCTGCACCCACATGTTCCCCCTCACCTCTCACCAAAGCTCCAATGGAGGTCTTCCACATCCATTAAAGGTTCACCTGCACTTCCACACATGTCATTTGTTGTATCTGCTGCTCCACATGCGGTCGACTCTAAATTGGGGAGACCGTATGCCTTCAGACAGAACACTTCAGAGAACATCTCCAGTACATCAGCAAGAATCAACTCCACTGAACCATGGCCAAGCATTTCAACTTCCCTTCCCATTCTCCCGAGGACATGCAGGCCCTGGGCCACCTCAATCGGCACTCCCTCACAACCCGACGCCTGGAGGAAGAACTCCTCATCTTCTTTCTTAATGTGGACTTCATGGGTTTCCTCATTCCTACTCCCCCATCTTACTACAGTTCCAAACTTCCAGTTTGGTACCGTCCTCCAGACCTGTCCCACCTCTTTTGTTTTCATTCCCAACATTCCCTCCACCCTCCTCTCTGACACATTCCCTTCACCCCCTCCTCCATCCACCTACTGCACTCTCAAATATTTAACCAGGCTTCCGTTAAGTGTATTTTCTCTCAAACAATAGTTTTCACTTTCAACTACCACAAATGAACGCCCCCAACACACACACACACACACACACACACACACACACACACACACACACACACACACACACACACACACACACACACACACACGTATAATGGTCCAATGGAGATAGGAATCTTCCCCTGCTGTGTGTATTTGATCTGCGTATCATTCCCATGTGATAGTAAAGGTTTGCAATACTCCCAATGCTGGGCCAATATTGCAGTTTACTGTGCAATGCATTAGGATAGCCTGCACAGCTCCCCATGTTGGTCTGTCATCTTTTCCCAGCTTCTCCTGTTTGAAGTGTTCCGTGAAAACAATTCAGAATTTGATGAAACAAACCATTTCAGTTGATCTGAAAATACCTTTATTTAATGTTCTCATTCTTGTAATTTTGCTCTTTACGGGTTCATTCCTCCAGTTAGTCCGACTGCCCAGTCTTTTTCTCTATATTTCCACAACATGTTCTCAGTTAATTAACTGTCTGTTTCTGTGTTTAATGTAAGTCTTTCTGTCCCTCTGTATCTTTCGTGACCTTGCTTATTGGCTCCCTAGTGTATCGAGCGCTGACAGTGTGAAGCTCAGAAACAGTGAAACGGTGTGTCTTGGGCTGTTGTTCACTTCGCAGCATGTCCCATGTGGTGTTCCATGTCGGGGTGAAGGTATGTGTCGGGCTAATGTTCACTTCCCGGTGTGTCCCATGTAGTGCTCCATGTTGGATAGGGGTTTCAGCGGTTTTGACTCACGTCTTTGGAAGATGGTCTGTGCCTGTCCACTGAACGTCTGACTTTTATGTTTGTCCCTCTGAGTTGATCGTGTGGTCAGTAACACGAAGAATCCCCTTGAGTATTATTGCAAAGGACTAGGTATCTAACATCTCTGACAATGTTGTCACTTAAAAAAAAATCTCCTTTTTTTAAAAGAGCAAACTTAAAGGCCGAACTGCCTACTGCAACTGGCTGAAGTAAATAACATAGGAGACTTTTAGGTTTTTATAGAAATATTGATAACAGTTGCCAGCTCTCACAGACCAGGGTTTCCAGTTTTTCTGAGTTATAACTGTCACCAGGTGCTTGCAGTCGGGGATAGGTTGAATTCTTCAATAAATGATCTCTCGCTGCTCTTCTCTCTGAAATCTCTCTTGATGTTGTCTCCTCCTGGATTACACATCTACGTGCAATACTGAATGATCTTGGATGTGTCTTTCTGCCAAGGGATGAGCTTATGGAATGTTAGTACATTGGAATATTTCATTAGTAGACGGTACTGTATCTACTATTCCCTTATGGTTTCCAGTAGTTAAGTTATTCTAAACTCATCTTTACGTATATATTTTTGTTTGAGTGTTTAAATAAATTCTGTTTTGCTTACAGTTGAGTGGTTTGACCAGCCGCATCACGTCTGGAATACCCATTTCACATCTACATTTACTATAAGGTAGTGGGGCAGCATGGTGGCTCAGTGGTTAGCACTGCTGCCTCACAGCACCAGGGACCGGAGTGCAATTCCCGCTTATAACTGTGTGCAGTCAGTACATTCTCCCTGTGTCTGTATGGTTTCCTCTGCTTTCCTCCCACAATCCAAAGATATGCAGGACAGGTGAATTAATCAGGGAGATTTACCCCATAGTATTAGGGGAAAATATAAAGTAGGCGATTGGGTTGGGTGGTTTGGTCTTCGGTGGGTCAGTGTGGACTTGTTGGGCCGTAGGGCCTGTTGTAACCTAAGACATGGTTGGCATTCAGGCTACAATCTTGAAAACTTTAAGGCAGACTGATCTCATCCGTAACAAACTGGGGACACTCATCCGGTTGGAAATCGATCAGTCCAAACTGGGTGCAAGATTAGAATCCCTACATTGTGGAAGCTGGCCATTAGGCCCTACAAGTGCACAACCGCTCTTCGCAGAGTAAACTACTCAGATGCATTCCACTAACGTATTACTCCATATTTACCCCTGACTAGTGCAACTAACCTACACATCGCTGAATAGTACGGGCAATTTAACATGACCGTTTCGCCTAACCTGCATATCTTTAGGCTGTGGGTGGAAAATAGAGCACCTGGAGAAACCCATGCGCAGACAGAGAGAATGTGCACAGGGAGATTGTTAGGCTCAAAGGGAGCGTCTTATATTTGTTAGTGTCTTTTGGTCTGGGTGTTGAATTCGTTGGGTTTGTATAGTGATTTGCGTAGTAATTTCTACTTCTGTCTCTAAGAGTTCTCTGAGTTTGGAAGAAGTGAAGTTGGAGATTTTACATAAAGGTAAGCAAAGCAAAGCTTTTAGAATTGGCAGACAAGCTGAAGTTGTGTTTGTGTTTGTCTGTGAGCAAAGGAGAGACAATTTCAGCTATAGCTTGTCTTTTAAAGTTTGGTGGAAACACTATCACAATCTCTGGAAATGGCTAGAATTCAATTGCAGGTGAGGAAGCTTGAACACGAAAAGGAATTAAGACAATTTGAAATAAGATTAAAAGTAGAATTAAAAGAAGAGGACAGTAAGAAGAAAGACAGAAAAAGAAAGAATAAAAGCAAAAATCGAGAGACTTTCACCTTCAAAAGTTACCAATGTGAAAGAAAAGTCGACTTAACAGGGTGGAGATGAATGTAGACGGTGGGTTAAATGAGAAGGATAGTGAGGATGAGCAACTCTACGGGAGCCGAAGGCCTGATGGGGATCTGCTTAAATATGTACAGGCATTGTCTAAATGTGATGAGAATGATGTAACTGTCTTTTCAATTTCATTTGAGAAAGTGGCTACATGAGTGCAGTGGCCACTGACCATGTAGAGTTTGTTGATCCAAAAAAAGCTGGTAGATATAAGGAGTGGGGTATGTGCATCCCTATCGGAAGAGGTATCTGGCCAGTATGAGGAAGTGAAGACATGAGCTTGCGCCAGAAGCCGACAGACAGTGCTTTAGAATATAAAATTGCGTGCCTCATTAAACATACAGTGAGTGCGAAAGGATCAAACAAAGTAATTTTGAAAGGTGAGTCATGGTATTAAAAACAGAGCAACTACAACACTCTTAGAGAGATTCTTACTATGGAGGAGTTCTAAAACTCACTTCCTTTAGGCCTGAGAACTCGTGTGGAAGAACAGAAAGTCGAAATGGCATGATTAGAATCTGAAATGGCGAATGGCTTTCAGTTGGTCCATAGATCATAGTTTGGCTTCTGGGAGAGCTTGAGAAGAATGTGCAAGATCTTCAAATATATACCTGTGTGTAAGATTTAGTGGCATAGTTCAGGAATAGCAGGTAAAGAGGTTACAGCATTAAGAGGTACAGAAACATGTAAATCCTTTAAGTTGAGTCATGAGGAGATATGTCATTGAGAAGGACTATGAGGGAGATGAGAAGTGCTCCATTACGAAACGTGTGGTTGGAGCGTTCGGTGGAACCATCAATAGAAATATTTCACAACTGGGAATGAGGCCTTGAGCTTGTTGTTAGCGTTACAACATTTCAGCATTTAAATTGCCAATAACGTGTCTTAGACTAGTATACATATACTTATCAGAACGACTGAACGTTTTTCGAGAAATTTAGGAAGAAAACGTCCAATCTGTTCAGACAGAGTTATTATTGTTGCCATTCAATTTGGAAGTTATACAAGTGACAGGACGATAAACCGTACTTGCTAACAAGTTGTCAAGACTTGGATGAAGAAAAGCAGAAGCGTTCTGTGGCAGAAGTAAACTGACTGAAATAAAATGGACTTGTGAATGTCTGCATGCTTAGTGTCAATGCAATATATAAGTTTTTTAGTCTACTGAGCCAGTATGAATAATGGGTTTAAAATGAGGCCATCTTTATATATTGTTGGTTTTTTATTTCGAACGGTTAGTTGTGACCATGCTGTCACTTTAAAACGGGTATTTTCTCTTTGGTTTGTTTTTGAAAAGAGGTCTTAAAGGCAGAGATACCGAACTTCCGCCTGAAAACAGCTTAAGTAAACAACTGAGAAGGTGTTTAGGTTTTAATAAAACGTTGGTAACAATGGAAGGGCAGTGGCCAGCTCTCCCAGACCAGGGTTTCTTGTTTTGTTTTTAGCTGCAGCATTCCGAAGCTGCTTGGGATCCCAGATGGGGTGGAAGTTTCAATACATGATTTCCAGCTGCTATTCTCTCTGAAAACATTCTTACAGTTGCTTCTTACCAGATTGGAGAACCGCACATAAGATTTTGTATTTGAAATTACCATTATGCCAGGGGGTGTGTTTATGGGATGTTCCTGAATTAGCACAGTTAATTAGTAGAAGGCACTGTATCTATTGTTTGCATAGAGAAGCTATCCCAAATTTTTCTTCCCTTTGATTGTGTCTTAATTGGAACCTTTGAATGGATTACATTTTGCTTCACATTGAGTGAGTTGACCAGTTGCAACACATCTGGAAGACACAGTTCACATCTACATTTAAAATAAGTAAAAGTTAAGGTCGAGGCTGCCAGCTTAAAATATTTTGAGGTGGTCTGGCTAGGTCCATAACACTTGTAGCTGTGGGGCTCCTGATTGTCTCCTGTTATTGAAAAGTTATTGGAGGGGCTGGGGATGGTTTGCTGGAGCTCTCTCAGATATTCAGGAAGACCTGAGGACTTGGTGAACCAACTCTGGATGGAGCCTGGGGACTGCAGTTACAGCATCTGGGTGTGTAACATGA
The DNA here is from genome assembly GCF_047496795.1 of Chiloscyllium punctatum. Lineage (NCBI taxonomy): Eukaryota > Metazoa > Chordata > Chondrichthyes > Orectolobiformes > Hemiscylliidae > Chiloscyllium > Chiloscyllium punctatum. The sequence goes on along the minus strand of NC_092752.1, from coordinate 82,835,854 downwards.
AACCAAATGGAGCAGAGGCTGCAGAGAGGGGAAGCTCTGAATCCACGGAGTGGGTGTGTGTGGGGAAAAGGGTCTTCTGGATCCACCAGGTGTTTTCCAGGAAGAGCTTCCCAAGCTCCACTTAACCCAGGAGCAGCCTGTGATGGGTCCCTGACTGAACAAAGAGCGGTGTCACCTCCTTCAACACGTCCTGCAGCTTCACACCAGGAGGAGGACGGTGCTGCCAGTGGCTGTTAGGGTCACTGTTTCAGTCAACTTCTATGATCAGGAACATTCCAGGCAGGACTAGGTGACATATCCATCATCTCCCAGTACCTCAACGTCAATGTCACCATTCGGTGACGGAGAATATATATGCGGGATGAGATGAATGTTTTCTCTCTCAGCAGAGAATTGCCGGTTGTATCCGTGTTTTCTCAGTATAGCAGTAATCCCGATGATGTACATGGCTCTGTGGGTCCCCATGTTAATGAGGAGAACTAGAGGAAATGAAGGAACTCTAACCTCATTAATGTTTCAATATGCCCATGTACAGTAGAGCATGTTGGTGAATACCCACTGTCCCGGTAGCAGCCACTGTCTCATCATTCAGAAACAGTCAGCTATTCCCATCGTCTTTGAGTCTCCATTCGGAAAGAAAGGATAGCCTTTCAGATAACGGCTGTCCCCTTGATACACGGGTCAAAACATCCTCCCCCTGACCACTCCCCACCGCCAACTAAACATGTCAAAATATCCCGTGTGTACTGAGAGCAATGGGGCCATTGGGAATGTCAGCGAGCAGACCACCAGTGAGATGGAGCAACACTTCCCATGTCTGAATGGGTCAGAGTGAACTCTCCAGAACATATTGTATCACTATGTCGTGTAATCCCTCTCCATTGCAGAAACATATTATATTTCTTCCTGAAAAAGCTGGCAGGTTATATATTCCGTTATATTCCACTTGGCAAAGCATTTTTCATTGACTTCACCTTTCATATCAATTTGCAGACTCTCCACATTATTTTGATAACTTAATGTCTTGCTTATCTTAGTGTCATCACCAAACGTAGTAGCAGCACATCGGTTCTATCATCTTGATCATTGATATCTAATGTAAACAGTTGAGGACCCTGCACTGGTCACTATGTGTCAACACTAGACACGTTCTGTGGAACTGATTAAGATGGATTTATCCGGAGTGCCTGCTTCCGGTCTGATACCTAGTCCTCCCCCATTCCTGTGTAACCGCGTCGAAGGGCTGAATAAAAACGAGGAGCATCAGTCAGCAATCCAGCCCCGTGAGTCTGTTCTCCCATTGAATACAATCGTGGCTGACATCATCGCGGTCTCAGTCCCACCTTCCTGCCCACTCTCCTTACCCCTTCATTAACTCAGTGCCCCAGCATCCCATGCAATCTGGGGTAGTGAATTACACAGAGTCACAACCCTTTGAGGTAAGTAAGTTCTCCACACCCCTGCTTTAAATCTGCTCTGCCTAATCCTAAAAATATGATCTCTTGTTCTAGTTTTTCCCACATGAGGAAATATCCACTCCACACTGACTATTCAATCACGTTTAACATCCTCCAGACCCCAATAAGGTCTCCTGTCATTCTTCTAAACTACAGAGAGTACAGGCCTGAACTGTTCAAACTCTCTTTAAAAGAAAAATTCATCTCTGGAATCAATCTAATTAATTGATCAGTAACTTCACTGTAACTACATACCTTCTGCAGTCAGGGCACCAAACCTGAACACAGTATGTCAGTTACAGTCTCCCTAATACCTTGCAGAGTTGCAGTAATTCTTCCCTCCCTTTATACTCTATTCTTTTACAAGTAAATACTGAAATTGCACTTGCCTTTCTCATTCCCTGCTGTAGCTGCATGTATGTTTTCTGTGGTATCACAAGGACGCACAGATGCATCTGCACGTAAACACTCTGAATTTGCTCTCAATTTCCATAACATGTTCGATTCCTCTGAAAAAAATAGTTAATCCCATATCATCCATGTTAAAGTTTAGTTGCCAGACATGGCACATTCATCTAAACTGTTCATGTTCATTTGTAAATGTTCTACATCTTCATTACATCAACCTACTTTTCCACCTGTTTTAGTGTCAGCTGAAAATGAGGCTTTCATCTTTTCTCTCCTCTCATCCAAGTGAGGAAGGGAGGACTGCAGATGCTGGAGACCAGAGTTGTAAATTGTGGTGCTGTAAAACGTAGCAGGCCAGGCAGCATCCGAGGAGCAGGAGAATCGACGTTTCGGGCATAAGCTCTTCTTCAGGAATGAGGCGGGTGTGTCAAGCGGGCTAAGATAAAAGGTTGGGGGGGAGTTTGGGGGAGGGGCGCTGGGAATACGATAGTTGGAAGGAGGTGAGGGTGAGGGTGATAGACCGGAGATGGGATGGGGGCGGAGTGGTCGGGAAGAAGATTGCTGGTCAAGAAGGCGGTGCTGAATCCGGGGGTTGTGGCTGAGATAAGGGGGGAGGGGAAATGAGCAAGCTGGAACTTTTATCTCAGCCCGCTTGGCACACCCGCCTCATTCCTCAAGAAGGGCTTATGCCCGAAACGTCGATTCTCCTGCTCCTCGGATGCTGCCTGACCTGCTGGGCCTTTCCAGAACCACACTTTTCAACTCTCATCCAAGTGATACCATGGATGGTAAATTTTTGGGTCCAGTGGTTTGAACTCTATGGAACCCCAAAAGGTGCCAACCTTTAACGAAACAACTATTCCATCTCTCTGCATTTTCTTGACTCATCAGCCCTATATCGAGGCGAATAACTTCCTCCCAAACCCATGTCCTCTTATTTTACAGCTTAATATTTTGTGCAATGTTTAATCAATCCCTTTTCAAAGTTCGGGTACTTTACTTCTCCAGGATCCCTATTGTCTACTTTGCTTGTCACATCTTTAAAGAACTCGAGCAAACAAATTCTTTAAAAATAATGCTGATTCTGATGCATTCTGGTTTAACTTTGCAAATCCCCTGTTGTTAATGAATTAATAATGGCTTCTCACAATTTCCCACAATTCCCAATAATATGTTCACAACCTTTTATTGACAAGTGGAGTTGATTAATCTAATTCCTAAACTTTTTGTAAACTCTACGTTCCATTTCACATGTTCCTATGTAACAGGCAGAAAGCTTTATAAGATTTGCTTCAATTGTTGCGTAAGAGGCATGAGTGTCTGAATTGATTTTTTCTGTTCCTGGTTTACATACTGAATGGACTGAATGTCCCTATGGTGTTCCTACAATATAGTCTTGATGGTCGGAATGCCCTGATTTACAGATTCAAGATCTGCTTCGCCTCCTCCTGATAATATGTCAGAAGTCTGAGGGATTGTGGAATCTTTCTGTTGCTGTATAACATTTTAAGGGGCTGAAGGTTCCCTTCATATTCCTTCCTAACAGGCTCAAGATACTGAACTGTCACCTCCTGCATCTCTGAAATGGGTTCGAACGAGTGATTTGTCTCCTCCAGTTCCCATACAACAGGCACATGGGTGAATTACCTCCACCTTTCCATAACAAGTCTCAAGTACTTTTTATCTCCTTCTTTAATTCTCGTGCTGAATGGCCTCATGTTATTCTAGTGTACGAGTCTCTCCCAGTTCCTGTGTTATAGTCTTGAGGAGGCTGAATGGACTGATCCTGTTGCTGCATAACAGGATACTGGTGCCTCATGGCCTATTCTGCATGCAGCGCTATGCTCGTGGAGCTGATTGACCTCATGTAAGTGAATATCGGCTCTAGCCGGTGAATAACCTCGTCCTATTCTAGTGTAACAGTTTCGAAGACCTGAATATCCTTCTGCTGTTCCAGTGTAACAGGCTAGAGAAATGGAATTGGATGTGTAATTGGCTTCTGTTGCAGACTCTTTCCGGTATTCTATATGTAAAAAAGATCATCTTTAATTTTGTAAACTCTAATGCGTATTGGATGAAACGGACCATCCTTTCCTTATAAATTAATCCGTTGATTGCAGGAATCATTTGAGGGAACCATCTCTGGGCTGCTTCCAATATAACAATATCCTTTCTTCAATGAGGAGACTAAGTCTGTACATGCTACTCCAGATGTGATCTGATTAAGGTCATGTATAATATCAGCAACACATTACTAACCTGATGTAAAATTCCCACCCAGTTTAGAGCCGTCTTAGCTGTCTATGGTAATGCATTGTATTGTTGAAAGATCATTGTCCTTCTCTACTCGAACAGCAAAACGGGAGATCTGGTGAAAAAGTCATAATAACTCTTGAGAAGAATGAATAACGTGACGAGATCATCTCAACGTCCAAATAGGCTTCACCAAATATCTCACGTGATTCTGCCATTAATCTCCCCCAGAGGCCACATTACTCAGATTCCACTGAGTCTGATAGGGTGAAGCTTAGAAACAGCAAGTAGAAGCAAAGATTGATGTGAGTTATATATCAAAGTGAAAGTTGCAATGCAAAAGTTGGGTATGATATAAAACAGGAAATTAGATACCCAGGTCTATGCGTACCACAGTAATAATGAACAAGCTACATCTAAACTGTGTTATCCCACGTGAATAATAATGCATGGTAAATGGATTTCATGAGTGTATATGTGATGGTTTCATTTAACAGCATGTTGAGCACTGAGGTAGAGGTCAGGCTGTTTTGACTTTGGTGTTATGTGATCGGAAGAGCTAATTGAAAACCCTGCTGAAAAGGAGGCTTCGAGAATAATAATTATAATTTATCGAATTTTATATGACGTTTGAATACAAAACAGTTTTTTTAAAATTGTGGTCATAAACCTGAAGAAGGCTGTATGCCCGAAACGTCGATTCTCCTGCTCCTTTGATGCTGCCTGACCTGCTGCGCTTTTCAGCAATACATTTTCCAGCTCTGATCTCCAGGAGTTGCAATCCTCACTTTCTCCTAATGAACCTGAGTAATGCAAATCACCAAAGTATGAGGCGCAAATTAGCTTCATTGAATTGGACGACGTACATGAAAAAGATTTACTGGTTGTTGTTTAAACAAACACTTTAAAATGTTCAATATACACATGTCCACTACAGTTCAAACAGCAAAGGGGGTAAGGTGACTTAACAATAGTTAACAAAAGAAGTTAAAGGATGCATTAGATCAAAGGAAGCAGCTCAAAAAAAAATCCAGATATTGTTGTAAGCCATGGATTCAGAGACATTTGAGGACCAATGAACTGATAAGGAAATTTTAAAAAGAACACAAACGTACAAGAAGCCTAAGGATGATCTAACGCTTCTCTCGAAACTTGATGGGAAAGTGAAGGCAAGGAACACGTGTGGAATGGTGAATATCCACACAAGATAATTTCTTGCTGAGAACTAGGAAATTGCAAAGAAACTAAACAGTTACTTACATGCCAATCTTACTGGAGGCAAGATTAACTGATGGAGAAACTCAGTTTGTGTTCTCCAGTGATTGCCAAAATGAAAGGAGAACGCAGTGAAGCTGAGACAGTTCACACAGAGAGACGGACTGACACAGGGGCAGGGAGATATGCTGCCAGGCAAGGTTAGGGAGAATTCCAAAATGTTCTCCAGGTACTTCAATCAGAACAGAATAACCAGGAAACAACTAGGGTCCATTAGAGACCAAGGGAACACTCTGTGTGTGAAGGTAGTGAACATTGATCGATTGCTACATGTGAGCTCCATATCTGTTTTATTAGGAGAAGGAGATTGCACAGACAGAATTCAAGAAGAATGATTGGAAAGTTCTTGAACAGACTGATATAAGATGTGAGCAGAGATTGGCGGTTTTGGCTGGTGCAAAGTTGGACTGTTTGCCAGGTTGCTGTGAGAGAAAAAGGACAAAAGGCCCTTACTCAAATTTTTAAGTCGAATCTGGTCACAGGGAAGTTGGAGCTGCCAGATGAGTGGAGAACAACTAGTGTTGTCCCACATTACAGGAAGGATGGTGGAAATAGACTGTCTGTTAACTAGTCAGTATTAGATCAATGTTTGGGCAAGTGCTGGAGAAAATAGGAAAGGAGAAAAATGATCCCTCTTTAGGGGGGCAAGGTTTAATTCAGGATAGTCCTCAAGACATCATCAGAGGGAAGTCATACCAAACAAATGTTATTGTATATTTTAGAGCATGTTGTTTATATGGTTGTTCAGCAAGGCCTTTGACAAACCCATATGGGAAACTGATTTTTTTTAAAAAGTCATGATATCAAGGGTAACTTAGTGAGTGACATCAAACATTGTCTTATTGGCAGGAGACAGAGGGTGGAGGCAAAAGACTGTTTGTGTGACTGGAGACCAGTGTGCCCTGGTGTACCACAGGGATCAGAGCTGTGTCCCTTATTACTTGTGGCATTCATAAATGATCGAGATGTGAATGAGTAGGGGGATGGGGGAATGTGATAAGTAAGTTTGTATTTGACACAAAGATTGGCCGGGTGGTTGGCAGTGAGGAGGAAGGCCTTATGTTACAGGAAGATACAGATGGAATGGTCAGATAGTCAGATGGATAGTAACCCTGATAAATATGAGGTGATGTATTTTGGAAGAAGGAACCAAAAATAGGGGTATGCAATTAATGGCAGCACACTAGGAAGCTCAGAGAGTGTTTCTCCACAGATCCCTGAATGTGACTGCACAGGTTAACAAGTTAGGGAAAAAGTGAGGACTGCAGATGTTTCAGATCAGAATCACGATGTGTAGTTCTGGAAAAGCAGTCGGTCGGGCAGCATCCAAGGAGCAGGAGAGTCAATTTTTCGTATATAAGCTTTTCATCAGGAATGATGGCTCACATTCCTGATGAAGAGCTTATTCTCGAAATATCGACTGTCCTGCTTCTCGGATGCTGGCTGATCTGCAATGCTTTTCCAGCAACACTCTTTTTGACTGAGGTTAATAGGTTAGTTAAGAAGGCAGCGGGATCCGGAGGCACAGCCTTCATTCATTAACATATGCATTGTCAGAGCTATAAAGTCTATGGTTAGGCCAACATGGAATATTGTGTGTAGTTCTGGAAAACTTATTACAGGAATGATATAGTTGAATTGTAGGGGTGCAGAGGAGATTCACCAGGATGCTCTCCGGGGTGGAGCATATCAGCTATGGAGAGAGGCTGGATAAGGTTGGGTTGTTTACTTTGGAGCACAGAAGGCTGAGGGAGAGGTGATTGGGAAGGGTAAGATTACGAGGGCGATTTTCAGGAAGATGTTTGCTGAAGTCCCAAGCCCAGTGTTCAAAATCAAATCTTATGGGATTGTGCCAAATATTTGGACATGGTTTCAGAAAGCGACAGCTGGCAGGAAAGAGTGAGTTAAAGTTTTTTGATTTTGATTTGATGACCTTGTGTATTTTACAGGATACATACAATAAAACACAGTGAAAAGCTTCCACGCGTCGCCACAAAGTGGTGCCATTTTGAATAATTGAAGGAAATGGAATAAACAAAGGGTACAGCTTGAAGAGAGTTTGATGGGTTGTGAGCCAGATCCTCACCATCGACCACCCCTGCAACCCAATCCCTCCATGACAGCTACATCACCATCGACACCAGCCCCCAGCAACATTGAAGATGCTGATCCTCAGGCACCATCTTTGCCAGTGGGCAGATACTCCTCCATCACAGGCTCGTTGCCCCCTGTGCCAGACCGTTCCAATGTCAGAGACATGTCTCTTACTGCTTGAACCACATCATTGATGTTACCATGATGGCCTTCCACTATCCGCTTCATCACTATCAGTGCAGGACCCAATCAGCAACAAGTCTCTAATCCTCAGACATCACCTTTTGCTGCTGGCCCCTATCTCACCCAGGTTGCCTCTGCTGATGTAGCAGCTGCCAATTGCAGGTCCTGTGCTTGCTCCGGCAAAGTAAGTAAGGACTCACTCTCCTCTGCAATGCGCTCAGCTTGAGGCCCAAACCCTTCAGGTCAGTACGTTACAGAGAGAAAAGTGGGGGAGAAAATAAGAAAAAGGAAGCATGTAAGAGTGCACAAGCTCCAGAAAAGCAGCCCTTGGACCGGAAACACTGGAATGAAAGGATCATTTGATTGGAGATGAAGGCTCGGGGGTATCTCAGGAATATGTCCTTGGGTTCCAGGTATTCGCAAACATCTCAAACATTTGGTTGACGGAGTCAATTGCAATATATCTCAGTCTGCTGTAGGAGAAATGCATTCAGGTGATTCTCGGCCATAATGAGAAAGTGGAGGCTCACTTGATTGAATGACCTACTCCTTTCCTGAGGCTTCTGTGCAGTCTGTGGGAAAGCTCTGTTAATGTTGTCACAAGCTCTCAGGTGTTAGGAAGCAGGTCTCTGCAGTGTCGACAGGACTTTATTTCCCATTCCCTTTTCCGATATAGTGGCTGGTGGCAACTGTTCTTTCCGGATTATCTTTAAGTCCTCGGAGCAGTTTGATACAATTCAGTGTCTTGCTTGGATGTTCCAGAGACCATTGAAGAGGTTATCACATGTCTTGTGTCTGGAGTCACGTTTAGGCCAGACCAGGAAAGCACTGGAGATTCACTTCCTGAAAGTACATTGGAGAAGCAAATTGGTGATTACAATCTACATTGGCTTCATGGTCATTGTTACTGACACCAAATTTTAGATCTCGACATTTTATTAATTGCTTTTAACTTCCACCAGCTGCCAGAGCATTTGCTTGGTCTGGGTTAGTAATCCAGTGACATTTCCATAACAGCACCTATCACATGGGGACCTATCAGAAACCACACTGAGCAGGTAATTTTTGTGCTGCTTCACGGCTCTGTCAAAAAGACCTCCCAACCATTTGACTGTCGTAATGGAGTTGAGGGGATGATATTGGTAATAATGTAATTCTTTTCCTCTTAATGGATTTGTCATCTTAATTTTTCAAATTGCCAGATAATTGTCAGAATTGGAAATGGAATGATATAGCTTCCCCAGGGACAAGGCTTGTCCTACATTGCCTATGTCCTACCTACTGTGTTGAGTTGTTTCTTCATGTCACATAGAGCGAATCAAATTTTTTGTAAACTGTCATCTGTGATTCTGTGGGCATCCTGACTAGGGGAGTTGAATCATAAACTAAAAACTTCTGGCTGAGTATGGTGTAGATACGAATCCTTGTCTATTGCTCTTATGTGCAGGGCTTTTCCATTATTTAGGATAGGGACATGTGTATGACCCTGTCCTGCAGTGAGTAGGTTAGTCTATTTATGACTGGGTGTGGCAGGACTGCTGAGCTTCGATCTGATCTGTAAGTCTTTGTATCATTGCGCGATCTCTACCAGATGTTAGTTCTGCTGTTTGGAATGTAACCAGTCAAGTGTGGTACCTTTAACGGGTTGTCATCAGTTTTAGGTTCACATGGCTCTGACCCGGGCATGTGTACCCACATTCGTCACTGAACCATAGATCAGCTTGATGGTAATGGTAGACTGAGGGATTCTCCGGGGCAAAAAGTTGCAGATTATAGTTTTATATAATTCTGCTTCTGCTGTTGCTCTGGTCTACAGCACCACATGAAATACACGGTTTGAGCTGCAATATCTCTCATACCCTTCTGCTGCCTGTTCCCCAGTTCACACCGAGACCCATTCACCCATCAGCGATTTACTCAGTGACCTACTCTGGTTTCTGATGTGGTACACGTCCAATTTTATATTCTCATTCCATTGAGGGTCTCTCCATGGTGTCACACTTACAGTTTGTCTGATTCCTCAACACGCTTTAATATATTCATCTGAATTCTTTCCCTTCCAGTATGTGTTTACCTTCGGTGTTTGGAGTGAATACATTTCCCGCTGTTTCTCTCCCCAAGAGTAAGATCTCTGCAGTGTCGGTGATGCCAACCTAACGTAGTTTCAGACCCAATGAATTTGTGCATCATGTGTTATCTTTCACTTCCCGGTATATGGCGCTCCAGGTTGGATAGAGGGTTTGAACAATGTTGACACAGATTTTTGAAACGTGTTGAAAAACAGAAATTGGTGGGAAAGTTAAGCAGGTCTGGCAGCATCTGTGGAGTGAAAGTCGAGTTAATCATTGGTTCCAGTGATCGTTCTTCAAGGCTCAAAGGTTCTTCTTTAGTTCTGGTTTCAGATATCCGGTATCAATAGTTATTTGTTTTATTGAAAATGTATTTTGTTTATTTCTGGAGAAACACAGCAGATCTGTAGCATCTACAGTGACAGAGAAAAGGAGTTAGCGGTTCAAGTCCAGTGTGACACGTCTTCAGAACAGAAAAAGATTGGAAAAATGACTTTTTAATGCCTTCCCAGAGGTAGTGGAGGGGTGACGGGAAACAGACGGTGTGGAGGTGCAATGCCACTGACGAATGAACTTTTGTTCGTGCTAAAAGAGAATCAAATGTAAAATGAGTATACATTAGATTGTAAAGGGGGAATTGGTTTCCTTAATTAAGTGCAGGACAAACGAATCACAAACAGGGCAAGTTCATTGGGAGACCAAGAGAAGGAATGTATGAAGATTTGAGAACAGCCCTAATGACGTCATGCTGTGAAGTTATGGAATTGAATACCTACTCCCACAGGTTGTTGCGGACCAAAGTGAAATGTGAGGTGTTACTCGAGCTTGGGTTGTGCTTCATTGGAACATTGCAGTTGCCCAGGACTGAAATGTTAGCATGAGAGCAAGGTAGGTTATTGAAATGAGAAACAATGAGAAACAGAAACTAGGGAACACAGCCTGATCTTTCAGCTTGAGTGCTTACAGTTCACTGGTCTCTATATTGACTTCACTGGCTTCAAATTCTCTCCATCCATAGCCTTTTTCCATGTTGTCCTTCCGGAACCTGACCTAAGATGTCCATCTTCCTATTGGCATGTCCGCTGCACCCTTCCCACTGACCAATCACATTATCCCCCTACTTGCATCCCCTATCGCCATCCCATCGACCCTTCCCTCAGCCCCACGCCACTTCCTCTATTTACTTCCCGGCTCCCCTTACCCTGGCCCGATCCTGATGAAGTCTTTCAGCCTGAGACATTGACTAATAAGTTGAAATCCTGGATTTGATGTCAGAACTTTTATCTCCATCAATATGACAGGCACCAACTGTTGACAGAACCCAGTATATGTTTCTGGGTAGAAAATGGATTAACTGAAACAAGTTGGAACACCAGAAGCAGGAATTTATAACATCCATTCGATAAGAATGAAAGATTAGATCAGGAAATGCCAGAAAGGGGCAGGAGCCAGACGGTACGTTGAGAGAAGGGCAACATAACATCTAGGCTGAAGATTAGATAACAGATTAATATTTTATAAATTTTGTACATCGCAGGCATCATTGTTGTTCACAATGTCTCTCTTCTTCATTCTGAATTTGATGCACACATCTGAACAACCTTATCTATCTGTACACACACACACAGACACAGACACATACAGGCACATACACTCACACACACACATACGCACTCACTCACACACAGATACACACACAGACACACACACACTGATACACAGACACAGACACACTGACACACACATACACAAACACACACAGACGCAGTCTCACACGCACACGCACACACAGAGACACAGACACATAGACACGCTCACACATGCATACATACACACAGACACACACATGCACATACAGGCACACACACAGACACACAGACACACACTAACACACACACACACACGCAGACACACAAACACGCACACCAATCACTGTTCAGCTATTCCATTTCAAATTATTCTGTTTTGTTTACATTGTCACTTGCCATTCCTCCGTCTGAATATATTCTGTTCCTTTCACTGCACTTTCTTTTATTCTGTCTGTCAAGAAGAAATTAGGGGCTGGTGGGGATGTCACTTTACTCCTCATCAGTCTCCACAGCCACTGTCTTCTATTCCTTTCTGTTTCTTAACCCATGAAAAATACGTACTGTGTCTGACTCTTGAATCCGAATAAACATGTCAATTTTAAACAGAACACTTACTTTTGCGCTAAGGCTACAAAAAATCTCAAAAAGAAAAGGCATACAAATTGTGCATTAAGATGTTTGCAAGTTTTTAAACAGATTATAGAACTGCATTGTGTAAACGATAAACAATTAACTGGTAAGAGCTCTAAGAGTTTAATCCAGGGAAATCCATATTTCTTGTGTATGTTCAGGGCAGTTGTGCCCAGAAGCAGTTTTTACCCTGGACGTTGTTGTGGTGGAGGATACTTCAGTGTAGTAACAACATCTCGATTGACGCTGTGTAATGATGACTATTCAGGCAGGTTACTATTCCATCCTCGCTATTGTTGGTGTTCCTGCTGAGTTGATCTCTGCTCATTTACTCATTCTCTAACCCGTTGTGAATGCCCTCGTTTTCTCTGTAATGTATGTTTGGCAAAGATCCAAACTATTGTCTTCGCTTTTAATCACAATCTCCATTTCTATGCCATGAACTTCATATCCCTCGCTTACAAGCATTTGAGGACAAACGAAAGTGTTCATAACCACAATTACCCCATTTTATCCTGAACTTATTTCTATCTCAATATTCCGTCTACCACAAAACCTGCCCACTCCTACCTTTACAATATCCCCAGCCTTCACTTCTGCCTCAGCACTGTTTCTGAATAAACCATCATCCACACCTTTCCAGTGACAATTCTCTTCTGGCAAATCTTCTAGTTGCACATATTTTGATCAAAAAATTTTTCTTACCTCGACCTGGACCTATGCCAGGTGCAAAGTGTGAAGTCAGTTTGATTCTAAAATGAGTTTCAGCATAAGCTGTAAACTGACACGAGGGAGAGGATTATGCTGTCAGTGACCAGGAAGTGATAGTTTCATTGAACTGTCATGATTCAAGAACTTTCTGAGCAGGAGTGGGTTTCACGTCCATCATCTCCCAATTGCAGTGCTCCGATCTATTCACACAGCGACGGAATCCATCTCTGCCTGCTGCTGAGGGTAAAACCTTCGTGCTGTCTCTCTAATGAAAGGTACCTAAAATCTTCTAGAAATAATATGGGACAGATTGACTGGTGAAAATCATATGGGACAGATTGACTGGTGAAAATAATTACATGATTAGGATTAATAAAGTGAATTTACTCAAAAACCAATTGCATTGAAGTTTGGCAAGTTACTGCACCAATGAGTTCCATCCGAGTTTTCAGGGAAGTGGCATTACATCTAGTGAAAAAGTTATAGTCATACAGGACAGAAACAGACCCTTCGGTCCAACCAGTCCATGCTGACTATTCAATTCCAAACTTACTTAGTCCCACCAGCCCGCGCTTGGCCCATATCCGTCCTAACGTTTCCTATTCATGTACTTATCCAAATGTCTTTTAAATATTGTAACGACAAGAAATAAGTATTGTTTACCCTACAAATTTTTTTAGACTTTGGAGTTTCTCGTTCCTGCAGACTGGAAAGTAGTTATTGTAATCCTAAATATTTAAAACCAGCGTAGGAGATAAAACAATAAAAGGTGTACCATGATGTTAGGTCAGAGGAAATTATTCGATCCTTTTATGAGACATTTTATAACTCGACACGTGGGAAATCATGATGTGACTTGGTACAGTCAGCTTAGATTTAGAAACCGGCAATTATCGTTGAGAAACCTGTGGAGTTTGTGTTAGTTGATGCATCACAAAAACGAACCAGCGAAAGTGGTGTTTTTGAATTTGCAGAATACATTTTTACATTGTTGCTAACAACTGAACAAAGGAAGTTAGAGTACATTGATAAATGCAAACGGGATGATCTGGATATACCACATTGATTGGGAATTAGTCAGTGGAAGCAATACAGACCTTCTTGCACTTTTGTGGACTGAAGGCAGTTTTTCGTGGGATATCACATGGTTCAGTGTTTGAACCACAACAATTTGCAAGGCATAGAAATGATTTGGATGTTAGAAATATACAGCATGCATCTCATTTTGTATTGATTAAATAGTACAAGGTTGAGAAGTGTTGATTTTTCAAAAGGACCTGAATGTCCTTGATCATGAGTCACCAAAAATAGTACATCCAAGGCCGTAAGTATTGAGCATTTTAAATTGTATGCTGTCCTTCATTGTTATATGATTCAAGTACATAAGTAAAGCCGTCTTCCCGTATTTGTAGGGCCTTGATGAGAGAGTATTTGGGGCACTGTGAAGAGGTATGATCTTCTTTGTTAGGCACGATCTCATTAACACAGACACAACTCAAGCAAGTATTAGCAGTCTAATCCATGAGATGATGACTCCATGAGAAGATAGTGATGGAACTGAGTATTTAATATGTCGTGCTAGGAGACAAAGACGGTTGATTACGTTGAAACGTGAGGGTTACCGACTATCACATATTTCTAAAAGAGACACTGTTAGGGTGAGAATTAATTAATTAATTAGATGTATTGTCGCATGTGCCTAAATCCAGTGAAAGCTTTATTTGTGAGCAGTACAGGCAGATGACAGTAAGCAAGGACACACAGATCATAGGGTGAAAAATAAACTTAGACAAAGTAAGGCGTACAGGTTACAATGCACAGGACATTCAAAAAAACATGATCAATATGAACAAGAGTTGAATATTTGGAGTTACAGAGTCCATTCATCAGTCTTATATAGTATCCCTAATACTTTATGTGCCTGAATGATCTCTCCCCACATTAATGTGCCATCGGCATGAGGTCCTACAAGAAAAATTTAGGGAGTTAGGAACCAACATAACAAAGTAGGACCTCGGAGGTAGTGATCTCAGGATTGCTACCAGTGTCAAGTGCTAGTCAGTGTAGGATATATCGAGTAATCAGGAAGAATGTGTGGCTTAAGAGATGGTGCAGGAGGGAGGGGTTCCGATTTTTGGGGTGTTGGGACCGGTTCTGGGGGAGCTGGGACTATTACAAATTGGACGGTCGACATCTGGTTAGGCCTGGTGGCAATGGTCGATGGAGTGCATTTGCTAATGCTGTTGGGAAGTATTTGAACTAATGTGGCAGGGGATCGGGAAACAAATCTGTTTGGTGAACAGAAAGAAGCTAGTAACTAAAGCCGAAGTAACTAGATAATGAAGTCAGCATGACTGAGGGGAAGAGGAGGCAGGAAGTGGAGGATGAACAGAGAGGGACTTGTAGTTTTAATGCAAGAAATATAGTAGGTAAGGCGGATGAACTTAGGGATTGGGATAGTACCTGGGAATATAATGTTATTGATGCTACTGAGACTTCGTTGAGGAAATGGCGTGATTGGCAACGAAACATCTCAGGACATTAATGCTTCAGGCGGGGTAGAGAGGAAGGTAAAAGGGGTGGATGACAAACGTCACTGGTCAAAGAAGATATCACAGCTGTGCTGACGGAGTGCACCATGGACGTTTCGAGCAGTGAGGTAATATGGGCAGAGCTCAGAAATAAAAAGGGTGCGGTAACAATGCTGGGATTGTACTACTGGCCTCTTGACACCGATCGAGGTACAATTACGTAGATAGATCACAGAAAGGTGTGGGAGCAACACGATGGTGGTGATAGGAGATTTTAATTTTCCCAACATTGACTGGGATTCACTTAGTGTTCGAGGTCTAGATGGAGCAGAATTTGTATGGACCATCCAGGAGCATTTTCTAGAGCAGTGCAGAAATAGTTCAACTCGGGAAGCAGCCACACCAGACCTGGTGTTGGGAACTGCGCCCGCCCAGGCGGTGGAAGTTACAGTGGGGGATTACTTTGGGAATAATGATCACAATTCCTTTAGTTTTACAATAGATATGGAGAAAGATTTGATTGGTCCTAAAGAAAGAGTGCTAAACTGGGGGAAGGCCAACTATAGCAAAATTCGGCAAAAGCTGGGGAATGTGGATTGGGAACAGCTGTTGAAGGGAAATCCGCATTTGATATGTAGAAGGCTTTTGAAGAGAGGTTAATTAGTGTTCAGGAGAGATATGTTCCTGTGAAAATTTTGGGTAGAAATGGCAAGGTTAGGCAACCATGGATGACAAGTGATATTGTGAGACTAGCTAAAAGGAAGAAGATTGTGTACATAGTATCTAGGTGAATGAAGATATAGGAAGCCTTGGAAGAATATTGTGAATGTAGGACCAATCGGAAGTGAGGAATTAAGAGAGCGAAAAGGGGTTTTGAGATAGCCTTAGCGAGCAGGATTAAGGAAAACCTTAAAGTATTGGTCATATATAACGGCAAGAGGGTAGCTAGAGAAAGGGCGCACTCAAGTACAAAGCAGAAAAGATATGCTTGAAGGCAGAAAATTCAGGATAAATTCTTTATGAGTACTTTGCATCGGTATTCACCAAGGAGAGGGGCATGGTGGATGTTGAGGTTAGAGATAGATCTTTGATTACTTTTGGTCAAGTCTGCGTAAAGAGGGAGGAAGTGTTGTGATTTCCAAAAGACATTAAGAAGGACAAGTCCCCAGTTCTGGATGGGATCTACCCCAGCTTACTGAGGGAAGCGAGAGAGGAAATAGCTGAGGCTTTAACAGATATTGTTGTAGCTTCCTTGGACACGGGGGAGGTCCCTGGGAAATGGAGAATTGCTAATGTTGTCTCCTTGTTTAAGGAATAATCCAGGAAATTACAGACCTGTGAGCCTGACGTCAGTGGTAGGGAAGCTACTGGAGATGACACTGAGAGATGGGATATATACCCATTTGGAATAAAATGACTCCTCAGTGCTAGGTAGCATGGGTTTCTGCAGGTACGGTAATGCCTTACAAACTTAATAGAACTATTTGTACATGTGACAAAGTTGATTGATGAGGGAAGGGATATAGATGTCACACAATTGGACTTTAGTAAGGCATTCGATAAATTACCCCATGATAAGCTGATGAAGAAGGCGAAGTTGCATGGGTGTTCTAGCTAGATGGATAGTGAACGGGTTAGGCAACAGGAGACAGAGAGTAATAATGGAAGGGAGCTTCTCAAAATGTAGATGTGCGACCAGTGATGTCCCACAGGGGCCCTTGCTGGGACAATGTTTTTTGTGGTATACAAAAAAGATTTGGAGGAAGGTGTAGCTTGTTTCATTAGCAAGTTTGCAGAAGACACTAAGATTGGTGGAGTAGCAGACAGTGAATCCGACTGTTCGTGAATACAGAAGAATATAGATAGATTGGGGAGATGGGCAGAGAAATGACAGATGTAGTTCAATCTGGACAAATGTGTGGCGATGCATTTTGTACGAGTTCGGTGACATGGGATCCAGAGAGAGCTAGTTAATTGGATTCAAAATTGGCTCGATGGTAAGAAGCAGAGGGTGATGGTTGAAGATTGTTTCTCAGACCTGAGGTCTATAGCTAATGGTGTGCCACAGGTGTCGGTGCTGAGACCTTTGTTATTTGTTATTTACATAAATGTTCTGAATGTGAATATACAAGGCATGGTGAGAGCCATAAGACATAGGAGCAGAAATTGAAATATTCAGCCCATCGATTCTGCTCCAGTATTAAGTCATGGCTGGTAGGTTTCTTAACCCCATTCTTCTGCTTTCTCGCCATAACCCTTGATCCCCGTGACAATTAAGAACCTTTCCATCTCAGTCTTATATGTACTCATTAACCTGGCCTCCACAGCCTTCTGTGGCATTGAATTCCATGGATTCACCACTCTCTGGCTGAAGAAGTTTCTCTTTATCACAGTTCTAAAAGCTGTTCCTTTTTCTCTAAGGCTGTGCCCTCGGGTCCGAGTCTGTTCTCCCAATGGAAACATCTTCACAACATATATTCTGACCAGACTATTTAGTATTCGGTGTATTTCAATTAGATCTCCCCTCATCCTTCCAAAATGCATTGAGTAAAGATCCAGAGTCCTCAAAAATTCCTCATATGTCAAGCTTTTCATTCCTGGGACCATTCTCGTGAAACTCCTCTGAACACGTTCCAAGGCCTGTCCATCTCTTCGGAGATAAGCGGCCCAAAACTGCACAACATACTCCAAGTACACCCAAGAAGGTTACTACAGTTATGAATGATACAAAATTCGGAGGCATTGTTGATAGCAATGAACGTTGTCAGAAATAATAGAGGGATTTTAATCTGACGGGGAAGTGAGCTGAGGGCTGGCAATTGCAATTAAACACAGATAAGTCGGAGATGTTACATATTGGAAGATAAAGCAAAGATAGGGCTAATACAGTAAATGGTTAGGTTCTGAGGAGTGTTGTGGAACAGAGAGACCTCGGATCACAAGTCCATATTTCACTGGAAGAGGCATCACGGGTAGACAGGGAGGTAAAGAAGTCATTTAGCATGCTGGCCTTCGTCGTTCAAAGCATTGAATATAGGAGTTGGGACATTATGCTACCATTCTGTAAGTCGTTGATAAGGCCACACTTGGAGTATTGTGTACAGTTTGTGGTCACCCTGTTAACCTGAAAAGAGGGCAAAGAAGTTTGACCAGGATGTTGTCAGGACTAATAGGCGAACGTTATAGGGAGGAGTGGGCCAGGTTCGGATATCATCCTTTGGAATGTAGGAGAATGAGGGGGTGCTTTTATGAAGATGCCTAATATCATGCGGGCCATAGATAGGATGAATGCACAGAGTCATTTTTCCAGAGATTAGGGACTGAAAACTACAGGGCATAGATTTAAGGTGAGAGGGGAAAGATTTATGAAGGACCAGAGGGGCAACTTCATTATGCAGAGAATGTTTTTGAAATGGAATGGGATGCCAGAAAAAATGGTTGAGGCAGGTACAATAGGAATATGTAAAAAATGAATTGATACATAGATGGGAAGGGTTGAGAGCGATATGGTTCAAATATGGGCAAATGGAATTAGTTGAGTGCGCAGCATGGTCAGCACGGACCACAATTTGGGCCGAAGGGCCAGTTCCCATGCTCGATCACTCTATGACTCAATGACACTCCATTTAAGTCAAGGAACACAGTGACACTCCGACTTACACCAGCCCACACCACGTAACTGTCAGGAGGACACTCTGGGTTACATCAGCTCACGCCATGCCACTGTCAGGGGACACTCCGGGCTACACCAGCCCACACCATGTCACTGTCAGGGGACACTCCGGGCTACACCAGCCCACACCATGTCACTGTCAAGGGAACACTCTGGGCTATACCATCCCACACAATATTGCTCTCGGGGACACTCGTGGATAGAGCAGCCCACATCATCTCGCCATAAGGTGTCTTCTATCATTTGATTGTCAAAGTTGCAGATGTTATCTACCTGCTTGGTAATGTTCTCTAAGAGGTCAGTAATCCCCATCATACACTTACTCTTTACTATGGAACATGTCCGACCCTCTTTGTCGTGTAGGTAATCGAGGGCATGCCAGTTTTGCTGAGGAGATGGATGTCATTCGAAGAGCATGTCCTTACCTCCTGCAAAGTCCAGCGGTCTTCTTGCCCAAGCGGGTTAGACTATAAATAAGATAGTTTCAATTTTGATGTCTAATAATTCCTGCAGATCCTCCACAGGAAAAGGTACTGAGAAATGTGTAAGCCAGAAACTGAGCTTTACTGTTACCCAAAGCCCTACCACCCCTCCAATGCGCACAGAATACAGGTCAAACTGAACGTTTAGTACGGAAACCCCTGCGCCATTTCCAGGTAGTTGGGCAGGGAACAGTAGTTATGAAAACTGCCCCTACAGCTACAGCACAGGGATTACCCATTTCATTAAGTACAATGAAGACAGTCGCTTTGTCTTGGCTGACAAAAAATAACATCCGCCTTTAGTTTAGATAATGACGGGGGGCTTCCTAATATGAAGCAGGCCTGTCTTTGTGACTACCCCGAAAATATGGGTAGTCCATAGCTGCAAAATATGGTTGCACTGGGCTCTTCCATTGAAAGCAGTTCAATAAAAAGTGGTGGGTCTTTCAGTAAGAAATGTGATTATTGTCCCTTCCATCCCACAATTGAGAAGATGGAGGTGCTATTAGGGAACTCACAGTAACGTGTGTGCCATTAAGTACCACAAAGAGCCTGAATATCCACAGCAACAGAGACACACTCCTCCCGGAGCATATGCATGAGATGCGAGGCACCACGGGGAAGCAGTAACAGTTGGTACATTGGACCAAGGCACATGGAATAAACATAGTCGCATTCACTTAAGTGCTTCCCCATCCTGTACAGTTGTAACAAATTGGATAGGCTTCCCCGGGCTTATTATACGAATTCCACAGGCTAGCAGGTGGGGATAAGTAATAATCAAAGAAAAGATTATACCCGATAAATGCCTAACAGTTATTCCATACTCCGTGGTTGGGATTCAGGAGGGGGAAAGGGGTCAAAGAGTCCTTTGCTGATGTGAGGACATAACAGACCACTTCATGCTGGCTGAATATTTGATGATGACTTTGCAAAAGCAAATTGTCCGTGAAGGACGACATCTCCACCTTTCTCTTTTGCGACGTGCCGATTTAGGCCTCTTTGAGTAGAGGTAACGCCTACCAGGAACACCGATTGGACAACTGAAATCAAACTGGCACAAAACACCTTGACAGGGTAAAGCCCATTGCGACTTGTTCTGTAAATGAACTGTCAGATCTATTGGTGCAGTTGACCATTGCGAAAGTCATTCTTGCTAACATTCCATGCATCAAATGAATGAGTTTCTCGGACACGTAAGGACATATTTTCAGCTTAAACGGTACACAGTTTCTGGTTGCTCTGGATCACACGGGTAAACAGCCCCCTCTTCAGCACTAATGCCGGTGACAACGAGTCCACACAACAGGGTAAGTTCGATCTTCATCACAATGATCGTCCTGCGTAAAGGATTAGGGTATGTAAAACAGAAGAAGAATTACGATTTGGAAGATGCAGCTATATCATAATGGTCTGGTTTGTGACCAACTGAATCCGGTTCGTCTTCCAGGTCCCCATCGTCTCCATCTCCATCATCACCACCACCTCAATTCACCACTCCCAGCTCCCCCACCTCCCAGACCACGGAAGGGGCTCACCTAATGACCTTGGAATGATGAAGGTGAACCCAAGTGGAATGCCCGGCGACCTGTACAGCAGTCAGGCAGGTGAGGAGACACTGGAAGGGCCCTTGCCATTGAGATTGGAGGCTGCAGCTTGTCCAAATCATGATGAGAATAAAAGAGTTGGGATATTCAACATTTGGGATATTGTTGAGGGAGGGGATTTTCTCATTGGCAGCACTGACTTTAGAGTGAAGATCTCCCAAAACTTTCGTCATGAAAGAATACAGGAGGGCGTATCCTCAGTCATGTGTTTGAAAGGAAGTGGGGAGGAAGCATCATCACAAGGCGAGAGGACAACTCGACCACGGATGATTTCGGCTGGGGACAAGTGAGTTTTCCCCACAGGAGTTCCTTGTAGGTGGAACAATACTAGAGGAACCACCCTAACCCAGGAAAGACCTGTCTCAGAAGTCAATTTGGCAAGTTTAGTTTTCAGACTCTAGTCACCATGCGACACGAGCCCTGCAGCCTGTGGGCAATAAGCACAATGAAGTTGGTGGTGGATCCCAAACTGAGAGCATAATTCCTCTTTCATATCTCCAATAAAACGGAGGGGCATTGTCAGAACGTAGACAAAAGCAAATACCAAAGCAGGAAATAATCTCTTTGAATAAAATATTTACAACAATTTTAGCAGTAGCGTTGGAAGTGGGGTAAGCTTCAACCCATCAAGGAAAAAAAATCAACAATGACCAAAACATACTTATAGTGCTGACACCTTTGCAACTCAATGAAGTCTTTAAATATATTTTACAGTTGGCATAGGTTTGTCAGAGGTCAGAGAACATAGAACATAGAAAGTACAGCACAGAACAGGTCCTTTGACCCACGATGTTGTGCCGAGATTTAATCCTAATGTAAAATATAGTAACAATCTATGCACCCCTCAACTCACTGCATGTGCATGTCCAGCAGTCGCTTAAATGTCCCCAATGACTCTGCTTCCACCACTACCATGGTAACGCATTCCATGCATTCACAATTCTCTGTGTAAAAAAAAAACTACCTCTGACATCTCCTTTATACCTTCCTCCTAATATCTTCAAACTATGAGTTCTGGTACCAGTCATTCCTGCCCTGGGGAAAATTCTCTCGCTATTGATTCTATCTGTTCCTCTCATTATTTTGTACACCTCTATCTGGTCTCCTCTCTTCCCCCTTCTATCCAAAGAGAAACGTCTGAGCCTATTCAACCATTCTTCATAAGGCAAGCCCTCCAGTCCAAACAGCATTCTGGTAAACCTTCTGTACACCCTCTCCCAAGCCTCTGTATCTTTCCTATAGTAGGGCGACCAGAACTGGACACAATGTTCCAAGTATTGCCTCACCAGGGACTTGTACAGCTGCAGCAAAACCTCATGGCTCTTAAACTCTATTCCCGTGTTAATGAAGGCCTAAACACCATATGCTTTCTGAATAACTCTATTCACTTGTGTGGCAACTTTGAGGAATATATGTACTTGCACACCCAGATCCCTTTTTCTTCCACACTTAGAGGAATTCTGTCATTAGTCCTATATTCAGCATTCGACTTTCATCTTCCAAAATGCATCACTTCGTATTTATCCAGGTTGAACTCAATCTGCCAATTCTTAGCCCAGCTCCACATTCTGTGTCGTGCTGCAGCCTGCACAGTCCACTATATTATCAACGACACCTCCAAACTTTGTGTCATCTGCAAATTTACTAACCCACCCCTCAACCTCCTCATCCAAGTCATTTATAAAAACTACAAAGAGCAGAGGCCTGAGTACAGAGCCCTGCGAGACCCCACTTAACACTGACGTCCAGGCAGAATACTTTCCATCTACAGCCACTCTCTGCTTTCTGTCAGCCAGCCAATTCTGTATATATCTGTTCAATGCCTGGAAACAGTGATGATGGAGGGTTATCTGTGTATGTCTGATTAATGGTCGCTGATCGGGTGGTAGTGTAGGGTTATGTGTGTTTTCTGTATGTATCTGTTCAATGACAGGGGACAGACTGATGGTGGTTGAAGGTTGTGTGTGTATTTCTGTGCATTTCTGCTCAATGGAAGGAGAATAGGGTTGTGGTGGAGGGTTGTGTGTGTGTGTTTCTGTGTATGTCTGTTTAATGGCAGGAGATAAAGTTATCGTGGAGGGGTGTGTATGATTCTGTGTATACCTATTTAAGGGCGACAGACAGGGTGGTGGTAGAGGGTTGTGCATGTGTATTTCTGTGTATATCTGCTCAATGACAGGAGAACACGGTGGTGGTATGTGTGTTTCTGTGTATATCTGTTCAATGGCAGGAGAGTGGGTGATCATGGAGGGTTGTCTGTGTATTCCTGTATATATCTGCTTAATGGCAGGAGGCACATTGTTCATGGAATATTGTGTGTGTGTGTGTGTGTTTCTGCGTATATCTATTTAATGGCAGGAGACAGGGTGGTGGTGGACGGCTGTGTATGTATGTGAGTTTTTGTGGATATCTGTTTAAGGGGAGTAGGCAGGGTGTCGTGGAAGGTTGTGTGTGTGCATTTCCGTGTATAACAGTTTGATGATAGGAGACTGGGTGGTCAAGGAGGTTTGAATGAGTGTGCGTGTGTGTTTCTGTGTGTATGTACTTAATGGCACGAGACAGTTTGATGTGTGTATGTTATTGTGTATATATGTCCAATGGCAGGAGGCAGGCTGTCCATGGTGTGTGTGGGGGTGTTTCTGTGTATATCCTTTTAATGGCAGAAGACAGGGTGGTGATGGTGGGTAGATGTCTGTGTTTCTGAGTCCAAGTGCTTACTTCTAGGAGACAGGGTTGTGGTGGAGGATTGTGTGTGTTTGTGTTTCTGTGTATATCTGTTAAATGTCA
Source organism: Chiloscyllium punctatum (assembly GCF_047496795.1). Classification (NCBI taxonomy): domain Eukaryota; kingdom Metazoa; phylum Chordata; class Chondrichthyes; order Orectolobiformes; family Hemiscylliidae; genus Chiloscyllium; species Chiloscyllium punctatum. The sequence continues at coordinate 82,812,105 of NC_092752.1, read as the reverse complement.
GGGGACAGAGTGTTGGTGGAGGGCTGTGTGTGTTTTTTTCTTCAGAGTCTGTCTGTTGAATGCTGGTGTTAGGGTTGTGGTGAAGGGATGTGTATGTTTTTCTGGATTTATCTGCTCAATGACAGGAGACAGACTGGTGGTGATGGAGGGTTTTGTGTGTGTCTGTTTCTGTCTATATCTGATTAATTGCAGGAAACAGGGTGGTGGTGGAGTGTTCTGCATGTATGCGTGTTTCTGTGTATACCTGTTTAAGAGCAGGAGACGGGGTGGTAGTAGAGGTTTGTGTGCGTGTTCCTGTGTGTATCTGTTTTAAGGACGAGAGACAGTGTGGTGGTGGAGGGTGTGTGTGTGTTTCTGTGTATATCTGATTAACGGCAGAAAACAGGGTGATGGTCGAGGTTTCTTTATATATCTGCTTAATGGCAGGAGACAGGTTGGTGATGGAGGGTATCGTGTCTCTGTTTCTGTGTCTATGTTCTTACTGGCAGGAGACAGGGTGGTGGTGGAGGGTTGTGTATGCATGTGCGTATATCTGTTTAAGATCAGTAGGCACGGTGTTCATAGAACATAGAACATAAATCATTAGAGCGCAGTACAGGCCCTTCGCCCCTCGATGTTGCGCCGACCTGTCATACCAATCTGAAGCCCATCTTACCTACACTATTCCATGTATGTCCATATGCTTTCCCAATGACGACTTAAATGTACTTAAATTTGGCGAATCTACTAACGTTGCAGGCAAAGCATTCCTTATCCTTACTACTCTCTGAGTAAAGAAACTACCTCTGACATCTGTCCTATATCTGTCACGCCTCAATTTAATGCTATGCCCCCCCGTGATCGCCGTCACCATCCTTGTAAAAAGGCTCTCCCTGTCCATCCTATCTAACCCGCTGATTATCTTATATGTCTCTATTAAGTCACCTCTCAACCTTCTTCTCTCCAACGAAAACAGCCTCAAGTCCCTCACACTTTCCTCGTGAGACCTTCACTCCATACCACGCAACATTCTCGTGAATTTCATCTGCACCCTTTCCAAAGCTTCCACATACTTCTTATAATGTGGTGACCAGAACAGTACACAATACTCCTAGTGTGGCCGCATTAGAGTTTTGTACAGCTGTTGCATAACCTCATGGTTCCAGAACTCGATCTCTCTATTCATAAAAGCTAAAACATTGTATGCCTTCTTAACAACACAGTCCACCTGGGTGGCAACTTTCAAGAATCTGTGTACCCGGACACCAAGATCTCTCTACTCAGCTGCAGTACCAAGAATCTTACCATTAGCCCAGGACTTTGCATTCTGGTTACTCCGACCAAAGTGATCACCTCACACTTGTCCGCATTAAACTCCATTTGCAACTTCTCAGGCCAGCTGTGCAGCTTATCTATATCTTCCTGTAGCCTACAACATCTTTCATCACTATCCACAACTCCACCGAACTTCGTGTCGTCTGCAAATTTAATAACCCACCCTTCTACTCCATCATCCAGGTCGTTTATAAAAATGACAAACAGCAGTGGACCTAACACCGACCCTTGCAGCACACCACGAGTGACTGGTCTCCAGGCTGAACATTACCCATCAATCACCATGCTCTGTATTCTTTCAGCAAGCCAATTACTGATCCAAACTGCTATAACTCCCACAATCCCATTCCTCCGCATTTTGTACAATAGCCTTTTGTGGGGAATCTTATCAAACGCTTTGCTGAAATCCATATACACCACATCAACTGGTTTAATTTCATCCAGCTGTTTGGTCACCTTCTCAAAGAACTCGCACGGTGGCACAGTGGTTAGCACTGCTGCCTCACAGCGCCAGAGACCTGGGTTCAATTCCCGCCTCAGGCGACTGACTGTGTGGAGTTTGCACGTTCTCCCTGTGTCTGCGTGGGTTTCCTCCGGGTGCTCCGGTTTCCTCCCACAGTCCAAAGATGTGCAGATTAGGTGAATTGGCCATCCTAAATTGTCCGTAGTGTAGGTAAGGGGTAGACGTAGGGGTATGGGTGGGTTACGCTTCGGCGGGGCGGTGTGGACTTGTTGGGCCGAAGGGCCTGTTTCCACACTGTAAGTAATCTAATCTAAACTCAATACGGTTGGTGAGGCACGACCTAACCTTCACAAAACCGTGCTGACTAACCATAATCAAATTATTCTTTTCCAGGTGATTATAAATCCTATCTCTTATAACTTTTTCCAACACTTTACAAACAATTAAAGAAAGGCTCACGGGTCTGTAATTACCAGGGCTGTCTCTACTCCCATTCTTGAATGGGGAACCACATTTGCTATGCTCCAGTCTTCTGGCGCCATTCATGTCGACAATAATGATTTAAATATCAATGGCAAAGGCTCGGCAATCTCCTCCCTGGCTTCCGAAAAGATCCTAGGATAAATCCCATCCGGCCCAGAGGACTTATCTACTTTCACACTCTGCAGGATTTCTACCTCTTTCTTGTGAACCTCAATCCCACCTAGTCTAGTTGCCTGGACCTCAGTAATCTCCTCGACAACATTGTCGTTTTATAGAATGAATATCATCAAAAAATATTCATTTAGTGCTTCCTCTATGTTCTCTGACTCCTCACACAATTTCCCATTAATAGCCTTGATAGGCCCTAATCTTACTCTGGTCATTCTTTTATTCCTTAAATACCTATAGAAAGCCTTAACGTTTACCCTGATCCTATCCGCCAACAACTCTCCTGTCCCCTCCTGGCTCTTCTGAGCTCTCTCTTTTGGTCTTTGCTGGCTACCTTATAACGCTCAAGCGCCCTAATTGAGTCTTCACATCTCATCCTAACATAAGCCTCCCTCTTCCTCTTGACCAGAGATTCCACTTCATTCGTAACCATGGCTCCCGCGCTCTACAGCTTCCTCCCTGCCTGACAGGTACATACTTATCTAGGACACTCAGGAGCTTTTCCTTGAATAAGCTCCACATTCCTAACATGTCCATCCCCTGCACGTTCCTTCCCCATCCTATGCTTCCTAAATCTTGCCGAATTGCATCGTAATTGCCGTTCCCCCAGCTGTAAATTTCGTGGAAGTTTGTGCGTGTGTATTTCCATGTATAAGTGTTTGATGACAGGAGACAGGGTGGAGGGTGGTCAAGGAGGTTTGAGTGATTGAGTGTGTGTGTGTGTTTCTGTGTATATGTGGTTAATGGCACGAGACAGTTTGGTGTGTGTGTGTTTTTCTGTATATCTATCCAATGGCAGGAGGAAGGGTGTCCATGGAGTGTTGTGTGTGCGTGTGTGTGTGTGTGTGTGTGTGTGTGTGTGTGTGTGTGTGTGTGTGTGTGTTTCTCCGTATATCTGATTCATGACAGGAGACAGGATGGTGGTGGAGGGTAGATTGTCTGTGCTTCTGTGTCTATGTGCTAACTGGTCGGAGACAGGGTGGTGGTGGAGGGTAGAGTGTCTGTGTGCCTACTGGTAGGGGACAGGGCGGTGGTGGAGGGGTGTTTGTGTGTGTGTATGTGTGTGCGTGTTTCTGTGTATATCTGTTTCATGCCAGGAGAATGAGTGTTGTTTGGGGGTGGGGGACGGTGTCTGTGTTTTATTTCCTGTGTATGTCTGTTTAATGTTAGGTGATATGATGGTGGTGCAGGGTTGAGTGTGTTTTTCTATATATATCTGCTTAATGGCAGGAGACAGACTGGTGGTGGTGGAGGGTAGTGTGCGAGTGTGTTTCTGTGTATATTCGATGAATTGCAGAAAACAGGGCGGTGGTGGAGGGTTGTGTGCGTGTTTCTGTGTATATCTGTTTAATTGCAGGAGACAGGGTGGTCGTGCAGGGTTGTTGTGTGTGTTTCTGTGTATATCTGTTTAAGCGCTGGAGAAAAATTGGTTGTGGAGGGATCTGTGTGTGTTTGTGTGTGTTCTTTAAGGGTAGGAGACGGGGTGGTGGTGGAGTGTTGTGAGTTGGTTTCTCTGTCTATCTGTTGAATGTCAAGAGGCAGACAAGTTGTGGTGGGTTGTGTGCGTGTGTGTTTCTGTGTATATAAATTTAAGGGCGAGAGACAGAGTGGTGGGGGAGGGTGCTGTGTGTGTGTTTCTGTGTATAACTGTTTACTGGTAGGTGGTATGTTGGTGGTGGAGGATTGTGTGTGTGCTTCTGTGTATATGTGCTTAATGGCAGGAGACAGGGTGGTGGTGGAGGGTTGTGTATGTATGTGTGTTTCTGTGTATATCCGTTTACTGGCAGGAGACAGGCTGGTGGTGGAGGTTTGTGTGTTTGTTTCTGTGTATACCTGTTTAATTGCAGGAGACAGGGTGGTGGTGGAGGGTGATATGTGTTTGTTTCTGATTATATCTGTTTCATGGCAGGAGACGTGGTGGCTGTTGAGGGTTGTGCGTTTGTTTCTGTGCATATCTGCTTAATGGCAGGCAACAAGATGTTCTGTGTCTGTGTGTGCGTTTCTGTGTATATCTGTTTAATGGCAGAAAACAATGTGGTGGTTAACAGTTGTGTGTTTGTGTATTTCTACGTATATCTGTTTAATGGCAGGAGACAGGGTTGTGGTGGAGGGTTGTGTGTGTGTGTGTGTGTTTCTGTGCATGTCTGTTTAAAGGCAGGAGACAGGGTGATGGTATTGAGAAGTGTTTGTGTTTCTGTTTATATCCATTTAATCGCCAGAGAGTGTGTGACAGTGGAGGGGTGTGTGTGTGTGTGTGTGTGTGTGTGTGTGTGTGTGTGTGTGTGTGTGTGTGTGTGTGTGTGTGTGTGTGTGTGTGTGTGTGTGTGTGTGTGTGTGTGTGTGTGTGTGTGTGTGTGTTTATATTTATATCTGATTAATGGCAACAAACAGGGTGGTGATGGAAGGTTGTGTGTGTGTGTGCTTCTGCATGGCGGTAAAACGGCGGGTGACAGGGTGGTAGTGAAGGGTTGAGTGTGTGTTTTTCCGTATATATTGTTGAATTGCAGGAGGCAGGGTGGTAGTGGATGGTTGTGTGTTCGCGTATTTCTGTATATATCTATTGAATCACAGGAGTCACGGAGGCAGTGGAGGGGTGTGAGCGTTTCCCTATATATCTATTTAATTGCAGGGTGGTAGTGGATGGTTTTGTGTGTGTGTTTCTGTGTACACCTGATCAATGGCAGAAAAGAACTTGGTGGTGTAGTGTCGTGTGGGTGTGTTTCTGTGTATCCCTGTTTAATGGCAGGTGACAGCATAGTAGTGGAAGGTTGTGTATGTGTGTTTCTGTGTATAGTTGATTTACGGCAGCAAGCAGGGTAGTGGTGCAGGGTTCTCTATATGTGTGTTTCTGTGTATATCTGTTTAATGGCAGGAGACAGGGTGGTGCTGAAGATATGCGTTTAAGTTGCTGTATATTTCTGTTTAATGGCAGGAGACAGGGTTGTGGTGGAGGGAATACGTGCGTGTTTCAGTGCATATCTGTTTAATCGTAGGAGACAGGATGGTGATGGAGGGTTGTGTGTGCTTGTGTTCCTGTGTGTATCTGTTTAATGACAGGAGGTAGGGTGTTGGTGGATGGTTGTCTGCATATTTGTGTAAATTTCTGTTTAATAGCAGGAGACAGCGTGGTGGTGGAGAATGGTGAGTGTGTGTTTCTGTGTATAACAGTTTAATGGCCGGAGACAGGGTGGTGCTGGAGTTTTGTGTGTGCATTTCTGCATGTATCTGTTTAATTGCAAGAGACAGGGTGGTCGTGGAGATTTTTTTTTGTGTGTTTCTGTTTTTCTCTGCTTAATGACAGCAAGCAAATTGGGTGTCAAGGGTTGTGCGTGCATGTGTGTGCGTTCCTGTGTATATCTGTTTAATGGAAGGAGAGGGAGGTGGTTTAGGTTTTTGTGTGTTTCTGTGTATATCTTTTTTATTAATAGGTGTCAGGATGTTAGTGGAGGGTTGTTTGTGGGTGTTTCTGTGTATATCTGCTTAATAGCAGGAGACAGCGTGGTGGTGGAGGGTTGTTTTGTGTGTTTCAGTGTATATCTGATTAATCACAGGAAACAGGGTGTGGTGGAGGGTTTTGTGTGTGTGTGTTTATGTGTATATCTGTTTAATGGAAGGTAATAGCGTGATCGTGGAGGGTTGTGTGTGTGTGTTTCTGCATATATTTGTTTTATGGCAGGAGACAGGTTGTTGGTGGATGGTTGTATGCTTGTGTTTCTGTCTATATATTTTTAATATCAGGAGACAGGTATTGGTGCTGGTTGGTGTGCATGTGTTTCTGCATATCCTTGCTTAATGGTGGGGGGTAGGACGACAGTGGAGGGTTGTGTGTGTTTGTTTCTGTGTATATCTGTTTAATGGCCGGAAACAATGTGGTGGTGAAGGGTTGTGTGTGTGTGTTTCTATGTATGTCTGCTTATTGGCAGGAAACAAATTGGGTGTCTATGCTTGTGTGTGCGTGTATGTTTGTGTGCGTGGGTGTGTGTTTCCGTGTACAGCTGTTTAATCGCAGGAGACAACGTAGTCATGGAGTTTGTGTGTGTGTGTGTGTGTGTTTCTGTTATATTTGTTTCATGGCAGGAGACAGGAAGGTGGCTTAGAGTTTTGTGTGTGTTTGCGTGTCTATCTGTCTATTGACCGGAGGCAGGGTGTTTGTGGAGGGTTGTTTGTGTCTGTGTGTGTGTGTGTATTTCTGTATATATCTGCTTAATAGCGGGAGTCAACGTGATGGTGGAGAGTTGTGTTGTGTGTTTCAGTGTACAGCTGAAAAATCTGTTGCTGGAAAAGCGCAGCAGGTCAAGCAGCATCCAAGGAGCAACAGAATCGATGTTTCGGGCATAAGCCATGAGGGGGATTTGCCAAGCAGGGTAAGATGAAATGTAGGGAGGAGGGACTTGGGGGAAGGGGCGTTGGGAATTCGATAGGTGGAAGGAGGTTAATCTGAGGGTGATAGGCCGGAGAGGGGGTGGGGGTGGAGAGGTCGGGAAGAAGATTGCAGATCAAGAACCCTTGTGGTTGGAGGGTTCCGAGACGGAAAATGAGGCGCTCTTCCTCCAGGTGTCATGTTGCTGTAGTCTAACGATATCCCCAGACCATAGCAACATGACACCTGCAGGAAGAGCGCCTCATCTTCCGCCTAGGAACCCTCCAACCACAAGGGATGAATGCAGATTTCTCCAGGTTTCTCATTTTCCCTCGCCCCACCATCTCTCAGTCCCAACCCTCGGACACAGCACCGCCTTCTTGACCAACAATCTTCTTCCCGACCTCTCTGCCCCCAACCCCTCTCCAGCCAATCACCCTCACCTTAACCTCCTTCAACCTATCGCGTTCCCAACGCCCCTCCCCCAAGTCCCTCCTCCCTAATTTTTATCTTAGCCTGTTTGGAAAATCCCCCTCATTCCTGAAGAAGGGCTTATGCCGAAACGTCGATTCCCCTGCTCTTGGGATGGTACCTGACCTGCTGCGCTTTTCCAGCAATACATTTTTCAGTTCTGATCCCCAAACTGAATCATGTGGCCTCTCTTTGTACATTGTCCAAACTATGTCTCCATTACATTCCCTCTTCCATGTAGACGTATCATTGTTGCTGTCACGCAGAGCCATACACTTAGCAGTAAATGGTCTTGGTCAATTTGAAGATTTGTTTATATGTCCGTGCATCATTAAAAAATAAAATATTTAATGTATTCAGAATACCTGTGTTAAAATTAATGCACTTTTTTAACATATACAGAATTTGCTGGAAACTCTCAGCGGGTCTGTCAGCATCCAGATGCCTATTACATGCTGTAGTTGTACCAGCCTCCACCACTTTCTCTGGCATCTCATTCCATACGCACACCATCCTCTACATGAAAAGGTGCCTCTTAGGTCCCTTCAAAACCCTTCCCCTCTCACTTCAACCACTGCCCTCTACTTTTGGAGGCCCCCTAACCTGGGGAAAACCATAACTACTCACCCTATCCATGACCATTCTGATTTTATAAACTTCTACTGCTGCAACATATGACTCCAATCAACACGAATAGCTGTGCTTTCAGTCATCTCGAGCCTAAATTCTGAAATTCAACACTGACACTTCTTTCTCCACCAGGTCACAATTCTACAACCAGTATAATCAGTTTGTTCAGATATATCATGAGACACTTCTGTGTGTTTTACACCCAGACCTTTGTGCCCGGAGGTAGGGACCACTCGGCAATACCCATAAAGCTGTAACATTATTCTCCTGTGTGTTTGTTCATCAGCCTGTGCTGACACGCTGTGACATACCTCTGCAACACGCTGTGACATACCTCTGAATCCAGACCTGCGAGTCCAGAGCTAGGAACATTACCACACAAATTCAGGAACTGGAATCAAATCCAGAGTTTTGAATCAGAGACAGGGCCACTACCCACTACACTACCATATCCAGACTTTGGGTCATATTTGAAATGCCAGTTTTCAAATCAGTGTGGATTTATTATAATCAGGTTACCATCACCGAACTACACAAAACACTGTATTGTTAAACAAATTCAAGACATTTGTCTCTACTGTAGCATATTGAGTGCACATGCTTCACTATCGAAATGAACTATGAACGTCTTCAATCGCTATTTTCTGTAGTCTGCAATATTAGGGAAAGAAATCCTGCAGACACACTCAGCCCAATGAAGGGTCTCGAATAGATGTTTATCACTGAACACCAGAGACAAACAAAAAGCATAATGTCTGGCCCCAAAACACCGGCCAGCATTATCCAACTCTCACGTGTGACTGCCCTCTTCCTAAAACCATGAAATGACACCAGGCCCGTGATTACTCTCCAGCCTCTCCTCCCCACTGACTGTGTCTGCAATCTGTCCCTCCTCCCCCTAACCCCACAATGCAAACCAAGCTCAGTGTCCTTGTGAAAATCAAGGCAGACGTTTGCAGGCCTTTGGAGACAGTGAGGATATTTTAAAGGGGGAGAGTGAGGAGGTGGTAATATCACACACTGGGCTGAGGGGTGACAGATGGACTTTAGTTTGGATTAATGCGAGGTATTGGATTTGGTAAATCAAACAAGAGCAGGACCTATACGATTAAAAGCAGGGCCTTTGGCAGTGTTGGAGAACAGACACCTCGGCCGTCAGGTATAATTCTTTAAAATTTGCATCTCATACAGATAGTGTGGTGAAGAAGGTGTTTAACACACTTGTCTTCATTGTCAGACCTTTGAGAATTGGAATTGGGACGTCATGTTGAGGTTGTACAGGATATTGTTGAGGCCTCTTCTGAAATACTGTGTCCAGTCTGGTCATCCTGCCCGCTCAGTTCTTAGGAACACCACCCTCTCGGTGAAAAGCTGCGCCTTAGGTCACTTTTAAATGTTTCCCCTCTAACCTTAAACCTGTACCGTCTAGTTTTGGTTTCCCCTGCCCTTGGAAAACACCTTGACTATTCACTTTGATATTACTGACCTTGATATTACTAAGCTGGAGAGGATTGAGCAGACATTAACCTGGATGTGGCTGGGAATGGAGGGAGTGCGCTATAAGGGGAGGCTGGATAGGCTGGGGAACTTTTCACTGGAGAGTAGAAGATTAAGGGGTAACTTTACAAAGGTTTATAAAATCATGAGTGGTATAGATAAGCTGAAGGTCCTGATGTCTTTTCCCTAGAGTTGGGGATTCAAAATTGAGGTTTATTTTAAGTGTGAGGAAAAAGATTTACAAAAGTCATGAGTGGTAACTATTTTGGACAGAATCTGGGTTATGTGTGGAATGAACTTCCAGAGGAAGTGGTGAAAGCAGGGACAGTTACAACGTTTAAAGTACATTTAGATCAGTACATGGATAAGACGTCAATTTGTATGGTGCTGTGAGCAGCTGCCCTCTCCCTCCTCCTCTCTGAATGAATCCCTGTTGGTTTTCACCCTCTGCCAATGCCTGTGCAGTGGCGAGGGGAGGCCAGCAGAGGCTGGTATTTCATCACTTCAAGCACCACAGAGACTACCAGACCTGCCCCACACAGAGTCACACAGATACACAAGTTAATTGTCAGGGTCTGACGTGAAGCTCATCTGGGAACTTAAACTAAACATAAAGAAATGCTCAATTTGCCTCGTAAACTGTTAAAATATGAGTGACAGAGAACTCTCAAATTCTACTGTTTACATAATAACATAAATTTATTTTTAACTGTCAAAGTGAACATTTTGCATCAAGCATTCTGAACTCTGAGACCCCCTTTCTCTTAACTGCTTATTACCCCACTCCAACTCTATAATGAAATAGTGTTTCAATAAGACACTTATTAAAATTGCACTTATTTAATTTCAAAATCACACAGCAGCTGTTGTTTGTGTGTCTTCGCGTGGCCATAGATCTCCCTGGGTCATCTTCTTTCTTTTTACTGAGAATATGTTCCATATGAAAAGGTACCTTTGATAGAGAGTGTTTCCTAATCTCTTGGACCTGTGTTGATGGCATTTACTCTGTCTGCAATTTTCAAAATACCTGGATTTTTAATATCCACAACGTCAGATTATCTCATTGGTTCAATTTTCAAAAACCAATAAATTCAAGCTTGATTTGGTTTTAGTATCTTGGGGTATAATTTAAACTGATTGGTAAAATTTGAATTGTTGTCCAAAGAGCAAACATCTCAAGGATCTATTTCAAAGCAAAATGTGACATATTATCCTTCACACTCTGCGTCTGCCATCCTCTCATATCACAGGTGCTTGGAAGCTCTCAGTTCAGAATAGAATTCACACTCTCTTAAAGACACATACACACTTTCAACTTCATTACATTAATACCCTGATGTCAATACAGACACTTGGAGCCAATCTGGATTTCTCCTGCTCTATGGTTTGTCAATATCTCATTCACTCCGTCTGGTTTGTATCAGGAATTTTGTTGCTCCATTGACAGCATGTCATTATTCGACTCCATCCGTGGGAATATATCAGTATTTCACTTGCTCACACTAGTGAGTGGGGCAGGAATTCAGTTGTTGCATGGGAACTGTGACTCTATAACAATCTCAATGTTTGTTGATGGCAGCGAAACTGGAAGAACTCTGAAGTCTATGCAGGACAGTGTGGAACTCTAACAGTACAATCACACATTGGTATAGTGCTCAGGTGTATGGCAGCTGGGGATCAATGCAGAGCAGTGTGAGGTAATGCACTTCGGTAGGAAGGACAATGAAAGACAATATAAAACAGGTTGTACCGTTATAAAGGGGGTGTATATGAGCATAGATTGTTGAAGATGTCAGGACAAGTGAGGAGAGCAGTCACTATCACAGATTAATTTCAGTATCTGAGCTGTTTACAGGAGGAGGTGGAGAAGGGAGCCTATGTGCTCACTTCCTGGAGCTGGTGGTGACGATGTGTTGTGAGCCCACCCTCCAGCCCACCGAGACCGTGGGGATTCCATTTGTACCAGATCGACACAAAAGGGAGATGGCATCAGGGCTTCTTAGCTGTGCCAGGGGAAACGGAACTGCCAGTGGGTTGAATGTGAGAATTGTCCTTAACTGAACATTGCTCCTTACTTGGTCGGTGGGGTGTGGATGTCTCAGAATCTACACACGAGGCGTCCCGGCCCTCTCCAGCTCCTACCAGGGTTCTCCCCACATGGCAGGAGGAGAGGGGTTAAGGGAATGGATATCGGGCACTCCACCACCCGGCTTAGCCCTTTGTGTCCTATTCCAGGCTGTTTCTCCTGGAATGGGAGAAGGGGAGGGAGGGAGGGCGGGATGGAGGGGGTGGGTGGCCCTGTTGTTGGTGCTGGTGTAACTGGGGATAGTGGCAAATGGTGAGTGAGTCTGTCGACAGTGTTGTATCCATGCAGTGTTATTAATATGGGGAGGGGGTAAAGTGGACGGGGTGACAGAGAGAGAGTGACAGTGAGAGACAGAGACGGAGAGAGCGAGAGAGAGAGAGAGAGAGAAGGTGCTGCATGCAGTAGTGAGTGTGGTGGACCATGAGATTTGTTCGGGGGTCGGTGCGATCACAGATATACAGTGAGAGCGAGGGAGCAGAGAGAATACAGTGAGCCTTATCCTGACAGAGCGGGGAAGGTTATTGACGCTTGTCCTGTTTTGCTGGACATTTCTTCAGACCCAAGATACTGCACTGAGCTGCGTGGTGAGCTCAGACCGTGCTCGGAGGGTCTAGTGGTGTGATCCCCTCTGGGAAGAGAATGGTCCCACTCTGTACTGGCCCATCCACCAGGACCTCCGTGCCCCTGTCGAGAAACCGTAGTGTAACTGCTACTTATCTGCCATGCTCAGAGTAAACTGTGCAGGACAGCTCCGAACTGAGAAAGCACAACCATGTGCCCATTGACCTTTTAAAGTTGGCACCAGTGTCAGGGATCACGGAATATCCAGGGACATCCGGGCGGTGGTGTGTAACTCCAACTATGATGGGTGGGAGAATCGGTCTGGAATTGAATGAGAGGGACATCATGGGTGTGGTTGGGTAGTTAATGACGTGGGTTCGATACGATAACACCAGGAAGCCAGCTTAGCCTCGTGAGGACGATCCCTCTGTCACAGTCAATGAAAATGGCACGGAGATAAATTATTGTTAGAACCTTCCCAATGAGTCATAAATTCTGTTGAAACCAAGTCCAAATACAAAGATGCACAACAAATGCTCATCTGACGTCACACTATTATCCCTTTTCTCCCATCTTTCCTGGAAACACAGGCTCATGTTACAGGATGCAATCGAAGTGTCTACATTTCAGCATTCTGAAACCTGGGAACACATCCTTCCATAACACAGTCTCTCAGTCTCCCCCTTTCTGTCTATAACCCAAACCCCTCCCATGTGGTGATATTTAAACTGATTCCACCGCCATCTCTCTCTGGCAGTGATGTTCAATCCCACAGCACCCCCTTGTCACGACACAATGGAGAAATGGAGCTGTAAATGGGTGGAAACTGTACATCCTGTCACTTCCAGCATGGGCTGCAAGTTTCCCAACTCTGGGCAGGGGTCTAACACATTGTTAATAAGCATCGCACTGGGGTGGTGTACACAGTCCTACATGCTGAGAGGTTAACTGCTCCTGGTTTACAGATCAATGTACTGGGGTGAGGTACACAGCCCGAAATGCTAGGAGGGTAACTGCTCCTGGGTTACAGAACAATGCACTGGGGTGGTGTACACAGTCCTACATGCTGAGAGGTTAACTGCTCCTGGTTTACAGATCAATGCACTGGGGTGATGCACACAGCCCGAAATGCTAGGAGGGTAACTGCTCCTGGGTTACAGAACAATGCACTGGGGTGGTGTACACAGTCCGACATTCTAGGAGGGTAACTGCTCCTGGATCAATGCACTGTGGTGGGGTACACAGTCCTACTTGCTGGGAGGGTAAATGTTCCTGGTTTTCAGATGAATGCACTGCGGTGGTGCATACAAACCTACATGCTGGGAGGGAAACTGCTCCGGGGATAAAAATCAATGCACTGGGGTGATGTACAAAGTCGTACATGCTGAGAGGGCAACTGCTCCTGGTATACAGATCAGTGCACTGGGGTGAGGTACACAGTCGTACATGCTGGGAGGGTAATTGCTCCTGGTTTGCAGATCAATGCACAGGGGTGGGCTACAAAGCTCCACATGCTGGAAGAGGGTAACTGCTCCCGGGTTACAGAACAATGCACTGGGGTGGTGTACACAGTCGCACATGTTGGGAGGGTAACTGCTCCTGCGTTACAGAACAATGCACTTGTGTGGGGTACACAGACCTACATGCTGGAAGGATAACTGCTCCTGGTTTTCAGATCAATGCACAGGGGTGGTGTACACAGTCCTACATGCTGGGGGGTTAACTGCTGCTGGGTTACAGATCAATGCATTGCGGTTGGGTACACAGTCCTACATGCTGAGAGGATAACTGCTCCTGGTTTGCAGAGCAATGCACTGGGGTGAGGTACACAGCCCTACATGTTGGGAGGGTAACTGCTCCTGGGTTACAGATCAATGTACTGGGGTGGGGTACACAGCTCCACATTGTGGAAGGGTAATCTGCTTCACTTTACAGATCAATGCACAGGGATGGTGTACACTGCTCTACATGCAGGGAAGGTAACTGCCCCTGGTTTACAGATCAGTGCACTGGGGTGAGGTACACAGTCGTACATGCTGGGAGGGTAACTGCTCCTGGTTTACAGATCAATGCACTGGGGCGGGCTAGGCAGACCTGTGTGGGGTACACAGCTCCAAATGGTGGAAGGGCAGCTGCTTCAGGTTTACTGATCAATGCACAGGGATGGTGTACACTGCTCTACATTCTTGCAATGTAACTGCTCCTGGCTTACAGATCAATGCACTGGGGTGGGGTACACAGTCCTACATGCTGGGGGGGTAACTGCTCCTGGGTTACAGATCAATGCACAGGGATGGTGTACACTGTCCTACATGTTGGGAAGGTAACTGCTCCTGGTTTACAGATCAGTGCACAGGGGTGAGGAACACAGTCGTACATGCTTTAAGGGAAACTGTTCCTGGATTAGAGATCAATGCACTGGCGTGGGCTACACAGACCTCCATGCTGGGAGTTTAACTGTTCCTGGTTTACAGATCAATGCACTGAGGTGGGGTACACAGTCCTATTTGCTGGGACTGTAACTGCTCCTGGTTTATTGATCAATGCACTGGAATGGGGTACACAGTCCGACTTGCTGGGAGGGTAACTGCTACTGGTGTACAGGTCAACGTACTGGGGTGGTGTACACCCTCCTCCATGCTGGGAGGATAACTACACGTGGTTTACAGCATAATTCACAGACGATTACTGCACAGTTCGCTGTGCTACTCAGACTGTGTGGCTGAGTTTTTTTGATAATGCACTGCTTTTGTCTGCGCACCTCACGGTTCTGGGCAGATATCTAGTCTGGGTTTATAAATCAATGCACTGCTGTGATCTGCACACGGCTCCACTCTGGACAGATTGCTGAGTTGTACTGAGCAGCACAATGGCCTGGTCTATGCAGTGTTCCACAGTGAACAGGTATCTCCTCTGGGTTGATGATGTCTTTGCTGGTTCTATGAGGTGGATTGAGAATGTTGTAAATCGAACACTTTCAGCTCATCTTGCAATGCCTTTAGTTCCCATTCCTGCGATTGGACCCCCTGTCTCTCACTCCATTCATGTTACAATATGCCCAGGTGCAGTGCATCATGCTGGTGGGGTGGATAGGGGGGAAGGTGATGGACAGGTCAAGGAGTCCTCGGAACGTTCTGCCCCAACATTCTATAACTGCCATTCCCCAGAACATTCTGTCCCCTACATTCTGTAACTGACATTCCCCAGAAGTTCTCTCCCCAACATTCTGTGACTATCATTCCCCGGAATGTTCCATCCCCAACATTCTGTAATTGACATTCCCCAGAACGTTCTGTCCCCAACATTCTATAACGGCCATTCTCCGGAACGTTTTGTCCTCGACATTCCATAACTGCCATTCCCCGGAACGTTCTGTCCCCAACATTCGAAACTGACATTCCCTGGAACATTCTGTCCCTGGCATTCTATAACTGCCATTCACCAGAATGTTCTGTCCCTGACATTGTTTGTGAAAGGCCAGACGTCAGTGAATTGAACAAACGATAAGATCCCGAGGGAAGAGATCCAGTTCCAGGGAGAAGGAGACACTGTTCCGAAGGCCCCTCAGGCAGTTAAAAGAGTTAATATATTTTCCCTGCGTTTACATTTCTCCACGACACAGGATCGACCACAATTTAGACCAAAATACAGAAAATCCCAAACTCCGTATGTCTTCAGGAAACTGGGAGAGAATCCTTCAGAACAGCAATGTTTCCACCTTCCGTATTAGGAACTGGGAAGGAGTGACCTGTGTCTGTTCTCGAGTGATCGAGTGTGTGGGAATGTTCTAGAAACCATCTGTCCTTATGGATGTGTCTCTGTGTGTTTGGGGAGGGAGGGTTTCTTGTGGTTTATGTCACTTTTTTGTCAGTAATTCCAACCTTCCCATTTGTTATTCCAGCTCCAATTATTTTAATAAATCCCTGAATACAGGGACACATTTGAAAATCTCACTGGGTCCCCGATCAAACGGGTCCCTTTGCCTCCAGGCTGATGGATAATGGGTTTGTTTTCCTTCCTCACAGTTAACGTAGTGACCATCTACGTCCTGCTTTATAAAGATTGTGGATTGTCTCCATGTGTCAGACGTTACCTGGGGGCCATGGCAGCGGCGGATCTCCTGGTCATTATCCTCGACCTGATCCTGAGACACATTCCCATTGTTTATGATGAACAGTTTTATTTCCTGGACTCCATCCCCGTGTGTAATATCCACGCCGTCCTGCTTTATGCAGCCACTGACTGCTCGGTCTGGTTCACTGTCACTTTCACCTTTGAAAGGTTTGTGGCCATTTGTTGCCAGAAGTTGAAAAGTAAATATTGCAGTGAGAAAACGGCGGCTGTGGTTCTGGGAGCAGTGACTGTGCTGAGCTGTTTAAAGAACATTTTCTGGTATTTTATGCTCACGGATCGGTATTGGCTGTGGAACGAGCCCTGATTTTTTGATATAACAGTCGCTGTTCGTTACTCCAGTGTCTGGGTCACAATCGAGTCCCTCCACCACATTCTAACTCCGTGTGTCCCATTTCTCCTGATTCTGCTGCTCAATGTTCTCACCGTCAGATACATTTTAGTGACCAGCAGAGCCCGCAGGAGACTCCGCGCTCACACCAATGGGGACGCTCAGTCTGACACTGAAATGAGGAACCGAAAAAAATCCATCATTTTACTGTTTGTGATCTCGACCAGTGTCATCCTGTTATGGTCAATGTTAATGTTGTTTTCTATATGGAGACGGATACCTGATATTGTGGATACCCCTGTGTATCTCCATAGCATTGTGCAGGAATTGGGCTTCATGCTGCAGCTCCTCAGTTGCTGCACAAACACCGCGATTTATGCCGTGACCCAGACTAAGTTCAGGCAGCAGCTGAAGGATGTGCTGAAATATCCCTTCACCCAAATTCATCAAACAATCAAATTTCCTCTTTAAGAAATCCATCTTGGATTTTCTCATTTCAATTCAATGTTTCAGCGATGGAACAGCCTGTCGCTGTGGTAACAGACTGAGGGTAGCGCTGGTATTCCATCCTTATCCCACAGGAGGGTTACAGGGTCATACTTAAATGTTTTTTTAAACTCAGGGGCCAATGAGAAAAGGCACCATCCCACTGACTGTATCCATCACTTCCATTTGTAAACAATAAAAATGTTGATTAAAGCGTGCCGAGCAGCAGTGTGACCGATGTTGTTGTGTGTCTTTGTGTTGAAGAAGCTGAGCTGGAGAGAGACAGACTCAGCCCCAAGTCCTGGTCCTCAGGGAAGGGGAGGCACCGCACCCTGAACTCAGGAGCTGGGTTTAACTCCCCTCTGTCCCCCCTCCACTCCAACCCGGCCTCCCCATTTCATCTCCAAATACTCTTTTCCTCAATTATTTCCCTCTCTCTCTTTCTGCACATTCGTTTTTTCTCACCACCTCTCCGTTTCACTCTCCCTCATCGCCCTCTCTCTCTCACACACAGCCCTCCTGGTTTGTGCATCTGCTTCCATTCTTTCCTCTCTCCCTAACCCACACACTCTCTCTCCTGCCATCTCTGTCTCCCTCCCGCAATTCCGTCTCTCCACCACTTTCTTCTCCCCCGACAACTCTTTATCCACTCAGTGCCATCCCCACCACCAAAACACACAGCCTCACCACCGACACCCCTCCCCTCCCAAATTTCTGGATCAGAGGGAGAGGGAAGTATCAGGGAGACGGAGTGCGTCAGGTAGTGAGGCAGGAAGGGACAGGAGGGACAGAGATTCAGTCAAAGACTAACAGTTGAAGGTGGGGAGAAAGAGACGCAGAAGGAGACGAATCGAGAGTGAGAGAAGGTGGAGAGAGAGTGAAGGAGCAGGGAGAGAGAGAGGGGCAAGACAGCGATAGACTGAGGGCGAGAGGGAGAGAGACGGGGTGGAGATAATGAGAGACAGGGGAGAGAGAGAGTGGGCGAGAGGAAGAGTGAGACTGAGAGACGGGCGAGGGAGGGGGCAAGAGAGAAAAAGAGATGGAGCGAGAAAGAGAAGGGGAGGGAGAGGGAGGACGAGAGAGAGGGGGGCGAGAAAGAGAGAGCGGTTATGCAAAACAGAACGAGAGGGGTGAGAGAGAGAGAGGTCGGAGGGGTGGGCGAGAGAGAGAGAGCAGTGAGAGAGAGAGGGGGAGAGGAGATCGTGAGGGCGAGAGGGAGAGTGGGCAAGAGAAAGTTAGAGTGGGCAAGTGAGAGAGAGAACCAAGGGATAAGAGAGAAAGAGAATGGATGAGAGAGAGAGAGAAATGGGACGAGAGGGACACAGAGGTTAGAGGGAGTGAGAGAGGGGGGGCAAGACAGAGAAATATGGTCAAGGAGAGGGGGTGGGAGAGAAATATGAGGCGAGAGATGGAGGGGGATGAGAGGAAGACAGTGGAGGGCGGGAGAGAGCAAGACAGTCAGAAGGGGAAAGAGAGAGAGAGAGATGTATCGAGAGAGAGCACGAGTGAGTGGGTGAGAGAGAAAGAGGTGCAAGGGAGAGAGGGATGAGAGAGACAGAGAGAGCGTGAGAGAGGGAGAAAGAGAGACAAAGATTGAGTGGGGATGTGATGGAGAGAGTGTGAGAGAGAAAGCGAGCTGGAGAAGAGAGCGCGAGAGCGAGCGAGAGAGAGAGTGAAGGGAGAGCGCGTGGCAAGCAAGGGGGGCAAAGCAGAGTGAGAGTGAGAGGGCGGTGGGCAGTGTGAGAGTGAGGGGGTAAGAGAGAGAGAGGACGAGAAAGGGGGTGCGAGAGAGAGAGAGAGAGAGAGGGAAAGTGCAAGAGCAAGACAGGGAGCTAGACAGAGGGGTTGAATGCGAAAGAGTGGGAACGAGAGAGTTGGGAATAAAGAGAGTTGGAGAGAGAGAGAGAGTGACAGGGAAGGTGAGGTGGCGAGCTAGAGAAAGGGGGTGAGGAAGAGAGAGAGGGACGAATGAGAGAGGTAGAAAGAGAGAGAGAGAGATTGGGAGGATGAGAGAGAAAGATTGCGAGTGAGAGAGGCAACAGAGTGATAGAAAGGGGACGAGAAAGAGGGGCAATAGAGACAAAGGGAAAGAGGGAGGGAGAGAGGGATGGAGGGAGGGAGTAGAAAAAGAGGGAGAAAGAGAGAGCGCGCGTTGACAGACCGAGAGGGACGGGTCGGGTGAGGCGAGAGAGACTGGACGAGAGAGAGAGCGAGGGCGAGAGAAAGAGCGAGGGCGAGAGAGATAGCGCGATGTCGATAGAGAGAGAGAAAGGGCAAGAAGGAGAGAGGGGTGTCAGAGAGACAGAGCAAGGGGGGGTGGGAGAGACACAGAGGGTGCGAGGGAGAGCGAGCGTGAGGAGCAAGAGAAGGCAATACAGAAAAAGAGAGAGAGGGAGAGAGACAGAGCGAGAGGGAGGGCGGGTGAGAGCTGGCGAGAGAGAGAGAGAGAGAGAGAGATGGAGAGAGTGGCCAAGAGCAAGATAGACAGCGGGGGAGCGAGAAGGAGAGAGAGATGGGGGCATGCCGGAATGTGCACGAGAGAGAGATGATGAGAGAGAGGAGAGATAGAGACAGGAAGGGCGAAAAGGAGAAGGGGTGCATTAGAGGCGGCGACGGGGTGCAAGAGAGGGGACGTTGAGAGAGGGGAGAGAGAGAGGAACGAGAGAGGGGAGAGAGACAGGGGAAGAGAACGAGGGGAGGGCGAAAGAGGGCAGGACGAGCGAGAAGGGAGGACGAGGGGCTGTAATAGAGAAGAGAGAGGGGAGGCCATGTGAGGGGAGGGCGAGAGAGAGGGGACGACGACAGAGGGGAGAGCGAGAGAGGGAAGAGCGAAAGAGGGGAGGGCGAGACAGAGAGCGAGGGCAAGAGAGAGAGCAAGGGAGAGATTGGGGAGGGCGAGAGAGAGCGCAAGGGCGAGAGAGAGAGAACGAAAGGGCAAGAAGGAGTGAGGGGTGTTTGAGAAGGGGATGACGGAGAGGGGGGCGGGAGAGAGAGAGTGGTGAGAGCGAGAGTGAGCACGAGGGGGCAAGAGAGGCGAGCCAGAGAAAGAGAGAGCGGGAGAGGGACAGAGCGGGAGGGAGGGAGATAGAGATTGGGCGAGAGAGAGAGAGAGAGAGAGAGAGAGACAGAGAGAACGCCCAAGAGAAAGATAGAGAGAGGGGGAGTGAGAGAGAGAGAGAGAGAGAGAGGTATGGGGATCACGTGCGCGTATGAGAGAGAGAGAGAGATGGTGAGAGAGAGGAGAGTGAGAGGAAGGTGGAACAGGAGAGAGTGTGCATTAGAGTTGGTGAAAGAGAGGCAGGCAAGAGAGGGGAGAGAGAGAAAGGGCAGAGAGAGAGAGGGAGAAAGATGGGAGACAGAGAGAGGGGGATAGAGTGGTGGGCGAGAGAGAGGAGGGCGAGAGAGGGGAAGGTGAGAGAGGGGAGGACGAGAGTGGGCAAGAGTGGGTAAGGTGAGTGTGGGGAAGGCGAGAGAGCGGAGGGTGAGCGATGGGAAGGTGAGGGAGTGGAGGCGAGAGAGGGGAGGGAGAGGGGGTGTGATAGAGGAGAGACAGAGGAGAGGAAGAAAATGGGGAGTACGAGAGTGGCAGGAAGGAGAGAGAGGAGGGAGGGCGAGAGAGGGGAGGGAGAGTGGAGGGAGAGAGAGGGGTCGTGAGAGAGGGGAGAGTGAGAGAGGGGAGGGCGAGAGAGGAGAGGGAGAGTGGAGGGCGTGAGAGGGGAGGGCAAGAGATGGGAATAGAGTGGGAGCGAGGGGAGGGCTAGAGAGGGTAGGGCAAGAGACGAGTGGGTGAGAGAACGTGAGGGAGAGAGAGGGTCAGGACAATATAGGGCAGGACAAGAGAGGTGAGGGCGAGAGAGGGGAGGGCAAGAGAGCGGAGGGCAAGTGGAGGGAGAGGGGGAGGGCGTGGGAGGGAGGGAGAGATGCGGTAGATCGAGATGGGGAGGCGACATAGTGGAGGGCGAGAGAGAACTGGGCAAGAGAGAGGGGGCAAAAGAGAGGGGGCAAGAGAGGAGTGGGCGAGAGAGTGTGCGAGAGAGATGGCAGAAAGAGAGCGGAGAGGGAGGGGAGAAAGAGAGGGGGAGAGGGGGAGTGACAGGGAGAGGGATAGATAGGAGTTGAGAGGGAGACAGAGGGGTGAAAGAGAGAGAGACTGAGCAAGAGTATGGGACGAGAGAGAGGGTGGGCGAGCAAGTGAGGTGTGCGTGACAGAGAGGTGCAAGAGGGAGGGAGGAAGGAAGAGAAGGAGAGAAGGGGCAGAAAGAGAGAGGGGCAGAATGAGAGAGGGTTAGAAAGACAGGGACAGTAAGAGGGGGAGAAAGAGAGTGAGGGAGAAAGAGAGAGGGGGTGAAGGAGAGGTGGGAAAAAGAGGGGAGCGAGGGAGAGGGGAGAGAGATAAGGGGCCAGAGAGAGGGGAGAGAGAGTGGGGATAGAGAGCGCGGGGAGAGTGTGGAGAGAGAAAGCGGGAAGAGAGTGGTGATACAGAGAGAGGGGTGAGAGAGTAGGGAGAGAGAGGAGAGTGAGAGGAAGATGGAACAGGAGAGAGGAGTGTATTAGAGGCGGTAACAGAGAGGGGGCTAAAGAGGGGCAGGGGAGAGAGATAAAGGTCAGAGAGAGAGATAGGGGAGACAGATGGGAGACTGGGAGAGGGGGATAGAGTGGTGGGCGAGAGAGAGGAGAGCGAGAGAGGGGAAGACGAGAGACGGGAGGATGAGGGAGGGGGCAAGAGAGGGGAAGGCGAGTGAGGGGAGGGCGAGAGAGGGGAGGGTGAGCGACGGGAAGGCGAGAGAGCGGAGGTGAGAAAGTGGAGGGACGGGGGTGCGATAGAGGAGAGACAGTGGGAGGGCGTGAGAGGGAAAGGCGAGAGTGGGGAGCGCAAGAGAGGTGGGAGGGCGAGAGATGTGGGAAGGCGAGAGAGGGGAGGGCGAGAGAGGAGTGGGTAATGGAGGTGAGGGAAAGAGAGGGTCAGGGCGATAGAGGGGAGGGCGAGAGAGGGGAGGGCAAGGGGAGGGAGAGGGGGAGCGCGTAGAAGGGAGGGAGAGATATGGAAGATCGATATAGGGGAGGGTGATATAGTGGAGGGCGAGAGAGAAATGGGAAGAAGGGGAGAGAGTGGGGACGAGAGAGGGGGCGAAAGAGAAAGGGGCAAGAGAGAGATGGGCGAGAGAGACGGGATAAGGAGAGCGGAGAGAAATAGGGGAGAAAGACAGGGGGAGAGAGAGGGGGAGAGACAGGGGAGAGAGAGAGACAGAGGGGAGAAAGGAAGAGAGAGATTGAGCAAGAGAGAGGGACGAGAGAGAGAGGGTGGGCGAGCAAGTGAATTGTCAATGACAGAGAGAGAGGTGCAAGAGGGAGGGAGAGATGGTGAGAAAGAGAGAAGGAGCAGAAAGAGAGAGGGGCAGAATGAGAGAGGGGCAGAAAGACAGGGAGAGTAAGGGGGGAGAAAGAGAGAGGGGGAGAAAGAGAGAAGGGGAGAAGGAGAGGCGGGGAGAGAGAGTGAAGAGAAAGTGGGGAAACAGAGAGAGGGGAGAGAGAGGGTGGGGGAGAGAGTGGGTGTGGAGAGAGAGTGGGGAGGGTGAGAGAGATGAAGAGAGAGGGGAGAGAGAGGGGGAGAGAGGAAGGAGAGAGGGGGAGAGAGAGTGAGGGGGAAGGAGCGGGTGGAGGGGAGTGGTGGAGGGAGAGGGAGAGGGGGAGGGAGAGGGGGAGGGAGAGGGGGAGGGGAAGGAGAGTGGGAAGGGGTGGAGGGGGAAGGGAGAGGGGGTGAGAGAGAGGTGAGGGAGAGAGGGAAGGGTGGGTAACAGAGAGGGCGAAAGGTGGACAGAGAGAGATGG